>NC_053492.1:369408834-369757584 GCF_905171775.1 Rana temporaria | reverse complement strand
ATGTCCAGCGCATCCCCTCCCATTAGATTGAATGTCAAGGAGCCATCCCACCATCAGATGAGTCCCCTACTCTCCCTTACATCACCAGTGCACTCCCTTTCCTTATGCTGGGAAGAAGCTGGATGCATTGCTTGAAAGCAGAAAGTAGGGGTCTGGGGGAGAACCAGAGGAGGGCTGGAGCTCGCCTGCAGCTGCAGGAGAGGTACGAGGGCCACATGAAATGGCCTGGAGGGCCGGATTCAGCCAGTGAGCCTTGTGTTTGACACCTGTGATACAAGGGGTCCATATAGTGAACTTGGTGTTATTCACTTTACGGTCAACACAGAGGACAAGGGGGCGCTCTTTACGTCTAGAGGAAAATTAGATCATCTCCAAATACGGAAAGTTTTTTTCACAGTAAGAGCTGTGAAAATGTAGAATAGACTCCCTCCAGAGGTGGTTCTGGCCACCTCAGTTGATTGCTTTAACAAAGGCCGATACTTTCCTAAACGGAAATAATATAACTGAATACTAACATATATAGGTAAAGTTGATCCAGGGAAAATCCGATTGCCTCTCGGGGGGTCAGGAAGGAATTTTTTCCCCTGCTGTAGCAAATTGGATCATGCTCTGCTGTTTTTTTTTTGCCTTCCTCTGGATCAACTGTGGGTATAGAATTGGGTAATATGGGATTGTACAATTTTTTTTTTTTTTTTATGGTTGAACTAGATGGACTCATGCCTTTTTTTAAACGTAACTATCTTTTTTTATTGACACCAAATTATATATTTTATGGACATGTTCTATATTTTCATTTTGTATTTTAGTTTTTTTTACATGGTGATGCACTTCAGTGCGCTACTGTGAAATGTATGTGAACTGAGACTAGGTAATTATCAAGACAGTCAAAGCCAATGACAGAGCATCCTTGGTAGAGGCCACAAAAGCAGTTGCTTGTTGAATACAGAGGCTGGTATGTCTACAGTCGGAGTGTCCCATTTCTGATACTGAAGATATCTAGGTAAGGGGGCCATTCCCCTTGATCCAGATGGTGGCAGCCGAGGAGGTCAGCTTTGCAGTTATTCAAGCCCCAGATGTGGACTGCAGAGATCAGATCACTGGACAGTGAATTTCCATCCATGTGATTATCTTGTTTGCTACCTTCAAGGCTGCTTGACGCTTGGTACCCCATTGATGGTTGATGCTTGCCACAGCTGGGGCACTATGACTGGCACCCTGATTAAGTGTCCTTATGGAAGGATCCAGTGTTAGAGTCACCTGTACTGCTACACGCTCCAAGATTTTGATGGGGAGCTTGAATTCTGTGTGTGACCAGGTTACCTGAACCATGAGGGGCCAAAAGACTCCTCCCCAGTCTGAAAGACTGGCATCTATTACATGCCAGTGATCAGGAAGAAAAGACTTCCCGTTAAGTCTGGGCTCGAGACGCAACAAGTTAGGGAATTCCTTGCTTGGCTAGACAGGGGCATGGGTAGGCCATGTGGAGGAGCAGGTTTGTTTCAGGTCGACAAGATGTTGTGTTGGAGAACTTGAATGAAATTAGATGAATGGTATATTCAAGAATAGATCTCTTTCTGATTCCGCATCAGTGGTTACACTTAATACAGGATATCTCAATTGGGAATATAACTTGGACAGATCATGCCCCGGTAACAATGGAAATAACCTGGGGAGAGGGAACTCAGACGTCAGAATGGAGATGGAAATTAAATGAGAGTCTACTACAGAATCCCTACATAATTGAAGATGTAAAAAAAAGAAATAGGGTGGTACTTTCAGATAAATGATACTGAAGAAAATGATCCGGGTATAGTTTGGGAAGCCCATAAATCAGTGATTCGAGGGGTTCTAATTAAACATGGTTCCCGAGTAAAGAAAGCAAGAGAAAAACAAATAAAAGAAATATTAGAAAAGATACAGAGATTGGAAATACAACATAAAAAAAAAAAGACAGAAACTGGTATAGGAACTGAACTAACACATTTAAGAAGACAGGTAGCGGATCTCCTTAGATATAAGGCTGAAGCGGTTTTACAATATGTAGAGAAGATGACGTATGACTCAGGTGATAAATGTGGGAAGTTACTAGCAAAAAAACTGAAAAAATTACAGTCACGGTCATATATCCCATTTATTAAAACTAAAGAAGATCAAAAACTTCATCTTTCAAAAGAAATAGCACAGGAATTTAGGAAATACTATGCCTCGTTATATAATCTAAAAGGGGAGGAGAACCCCCCTGGGTCTGTGGAGAAATATATATCCTCAGCAGGTCTGACTAGATTAACATCCCCAGAACGAAGGGACCTAGAAAAACCAATTACTATGGAGGAAGTGCAATCAATAATGAAAACAATAAAACATGGTAAAGCCCCTGGCCCAGATGGGTTCACTATACAATATTACAAAAGTTTTAGTACACTACTGGGGACCTATATGACTAAATTATTTAATACAATAGGACAAACTAGATCGTTACCGTCAGAGGCGTTATTAGCACATATCACGGTTATCCCAAAAGAAGGGAAGGACCCAGGGGCATGTACTAGTTATAGACCAATATCATTAATAAATGTAGACATTAAAATTTTGACAAAGATTTTGGCATCCCGCATACAGCCCTATCTATCAAAACTGGTACACTTAGATCAAGTTGGGTTTATACCAACTAGAGAAGCGAGAGATAGTACCATTAAAGTGTTAAATTTAATAAATCAAGCTAACAAAAATAAGATATCGAGTGTTTTCCTGAATTCAGACGCAGAGAAAGTATTCGAGAGAGTGAATTGGGAGTTTATGCTGGGAACAGTAAAACAAATGGGGTTGGGAGAACGGATGTCACAATGGATAGAGGGGGTGTATGCGGGACCCAGAGACTTGGTAAAAGTAAATGGTGTATACTCTGAGCCTCTGGCAATTACAAATGGTACTAGGCAGGGCTGCCCCCTGTCGCCTTTACTATTCGCCCTGACGTTAGAACCACTATTAAATAAGATTCGACAGAACAGAGATATAGTGGGTATTCAACTAGGAGGAAGGGAATACAAAGTATCGGCTTACACGGATGACATTCTCTTCTCCCTGGTAAAACCACAGATATCCCTTCCAAATTTAATGAAAGAAGTAGAACTTTACGGGAAGATGTCAAATTTCAAAATAAACTATAGTAAATCTGAAGCGATGGGGGTCGCTCTGCCGGAGTCGATTAAAAACAGTTTAGAATATAGCTTTAAGTTTAAGTGGACGACGAGGGCATTGAATTATTTGGGGACACAAATGCCACCAGATTTAAAGGATATTTTGGAGTTAAACTTTAAACCACTACTGGGTACAGTTAGAACAATGCTAGATGGATGGAGTAGAGGAATGCACTCTTGGTTTGGGAGATCTAATATTTTAAAAATGAGTGTAGTGCCAAAATTTCTATCTCTTTCAAGCTCTACCAATTCAGATCCCCATGTCGTACATCAATCAAGTCTGGGCTTTATTCACAAAATTTATATGGGGGAGTAAAAGGCCAAGGATCGGTAGGAAACTATTGATCCTGCCCAAGAAGGCTGAAGGAATATCAGCACCGGATATGCTAAAATATTATCAAGCAGTTCAATTGGGAAGGATAGCAGATTGGAGTAGACATGGGGATTATAAATTGTGGATCACTATAGAGCAACAAATGTGCCCTGTACCGTTGAATAGGGCTATATGGTGTTATTCAGCATTACCCCTTACAGTTAAAACCCATCCAACGATAGGCCCAACTTTATGGACTGGAAATAAAGTATGTCATAACTCGAATTTCTCGACTAAAAACTCCCCCCTCTATCCGATAATAGGAAATCCAGAATTTCAGCCAGGCATGGATTCTCAAATATTTAAGAAATTAAAAGAAAATGGTAGATTTTAAGCCTCCCACTTTTTGGGAGAAAGTGGGTGGATGACAATAGGAGAAATAGTACAAGGGGGAGGGAGTTGTGGGATACCGATATGGCAAGCGCGACAGGTACGACATTTTCTGGAGACTCTGGGTGGTGCAGAAAAGTACAAACGGGCACTCACAAAATTTGAGGAGTACTGTGGAGGAAAGGAACCATTAGCCCCATATGGTCGCTAAAATGTATACACTGCTGACTGCACCACCAGAAGACTTTAGAATGTCGAGCCTGGTCAAATGGGAGAGAGATTTAGGAGAAACCTTCTCCCCAATACAAAGCCAAAATATTATAAATTTAGCACTAAAATCTTCAAGATGTACGAAAATACAAGAATTAAGTTATAAAATATTAACAAGATGGTATTATACGCCAGCGCGTCTAAATATATATTTTCCTGAAATGTCAGATAGATGTTGGAGAGGTTGTGGGGAGAAAGGGACAAAGTTGCATACATTCTGGGGATGTCCAATAATACGACAATTCTGGGAAACGGTACGGAGAATTACACAAGAATTTACGGAATACCAGATTCCAGATGACCCCTCGTTTTTCCTTTTACATCATACTGAAATTTCTCGGGTAGGATATATGGGATCAATGATATGTCATTTGATAAATGCGGCAAAAAGTTGTATCGCAACAAAATGCAAAGACTCCATGGCACCTCCAATATCTATGTGGCTGAAAAAAGTAAGGAAAATAGGGATAATGGAGAAACTCCTCCCAAGAACAATAGATAAGAAAGAGCAAATTAAAATGATATGGGCACCCTGGGAATTATTTGTACAATCGGAGGAAGGCAAAAAGTTTTTAGGGGTATAAGGATAAAGATTAACAGATGGAAGAAAGAAGGGAAATAGAAGAGAGATTATATTGCGTTCGGGGGGAGACTGCGGAGGGGGGGGGGGGGCGATGTATGTTTTTCTTTTTTTTTTTCTCTCCTCTATTATAATTATTATAGTTATATTTTTAATTTTTTTTTCTTTTTTCTTCCCGGTCTATGGATATCCACGGCCGGAGGTGGAGATGGGGGTCTAGAGGTGGGGATAAGAGGGGAGGAAAGGAGGGGTTTAAAATGAGGAAGGAAGCGTGACAGGGATACTGAGGGAATTAGTCCATTATATAGAGAATATATGGATAATTAGGGCGGAGATGGAATACTTGGGGAAGTTGGAAATTTAGTTAAAAGTAGTGAGTATTTTTGTTTATTATATCTCTCTTAGGGGAATGGTCTGAAATTATCAGTGATATAGATATTATAATCTCCTTCGGAAAGTAATTTATGAATAGAAAATAAAGTTGAAGAGAGAGAACAAATGTAATATCCATATATATGTTGATGTATAGGACTGTGACTAGTCCTTTTCTTATGTTTTCTGTAGGGTTGTCCCGATACCACTTTTTTAGGACAGAGTACGAGTACCGATACTTTTTTTTCAAGTAGTCGCCGATACCGAATACCGATACTTTTTTTTAAATGTGTCCCCAAATGCAGAAATGTCCCCCCACAAATGCAGCCATGTCCCCCCACAAATGCAGCCATGTCCCCCCACAAATGCAGCCATGTCCCCCCACAAATGCAGCCATGTCCCCCCACAAATGCAGCCATGTCCCCCCACAAATGCAGCCATGTCCCCCCACAAATGCAGCCATGTCCCCCCACAAATGCAGCCATGTCCCCCCACAAATGCAGCCATGTCCCCCCACAAATGCAGCCATGTCCCCCCACAAATGCAGCCATGTCCCCCCACAAATGCAGCCATGTCCCCCCACATCCAGCAATGTCCCCCACATCCAGCAATGTCCCCCACATCCAGCAATGTCCCCCACATCCAGCAATGTCCCCCACATCCAGCAATGTCCCCCACATCCAGCAATGTCCCCCACTTCCAGCAATGTCCCCCATTTCCAGCAATGTCCCCCATTTCCAGCAATGTCCCCCATTTCCAGCAATGTCCCCCATTTCCAGCAATGTCCCCCATTTCCAGCAATGTCCCCCATATCCAGCAATGTCCCCCATATCCAGCAATGTCCCCCATATCCAGCAATGTCCCCATATCCAGCAATGTCCCCCATATCCAGCAATGTCCCCCATATGCAGCAATGTCCCCATATCCAGCAATGTCCCCATATCCAGCAATGTCCCCACATCCAGCAATGTCCCCACATCCAGCAATGTCCCCACATCCAGCAATGTCCCCCACATCCAGCAATGTCCCCCCATCCAGCAATGTCCCCCGTATGCAGCAATGTCCCCCGTATGCAGCAATGTCCCAATATCCAGCAATGTCCCCCACATGCAGCCATGTCCCCCGTATCCAGTAATGTCCCCCGTATCCAGTAATGTCCCCCGTATCCAGTAATGTCCCCCGTATCCAGTAATGTCCCCCGTATCCAGCAAGGTCTCCCCATATGCAGCCATGTCCTGTCCCCCTTACCTTCATCGCGGCGCATCCCCGCTGCCGCCGACTGCTTAATACGGGCGGGAACATTACAGCTTTGAATAGCTGTAATGATTGGCGCCGCGCTGCAGATAGACACTCCCCCTTGCTCGGGATTGGACAGTTCACCCGAGCAAGGGGGAGTGTCTATACGCGGCGGGGCGGGAAACACTACAGCTATTCAAATGAATGCTGTAATGTTCCCCGCACGTATTAACCAAGCGGGGATGCGGCGGGATGCGTTGTAGCGGCAGGATGCGTCGGGGTTGGCGACGGCGGGGGGGGGGGGGGGGAAGTATTCTATTTTGGCATCGGGGGTATTTGCGGGAGTACGAGTACTCCCGCAAATACTCGGAATCGGTCCCGATACTAGTATCGGTATCGGGACAACCCTAGTTTTCTGTATCGCTTTCTTGCTCTTTGTTTTTGTTTTTGAAAAGAAATAAAATGAAAATAAAAATATAGAATTTAAAAAAAAGAAATTAGATGAATGGTACAGTCTTGAAGGAGGGTACCATGAGGTTTAAAACATGGAGAATCAGTTTGTGGGATTAAGCTCAGATACAGAATTTTCTAATCTGAAAGAAAAATGTTTGCTTGGGATGTGTATTCCAGGCAAAGAGAAGGTTGCATTTTTAGAAAACTGAGCACTCAACCAAAGGCCAGGAGCATCTGAATTGCCCGCAATTGTAATGCCGACACCACGGAGAGGAGAGGGAGAAAAATGGAGGGTTTGAGCAGCCACATAGCTGGAACATTGGACAGGTGAGTGTATATTAAGTCTTTTAAACTATTAGACTGGAACTCTGCTTTAGGCCTCATGCCCACGGACGTTTTTACAGCCACTTTTCTGAGCGTTTTTTGCAGCTTAAAAACGGCTCTCCATGTTAGCCTATGGCGTTTTTGAGCTGTAAATGGCCGAGCCGTTCTTAAGCTGCAAAAAAAAACCCAGGACCAGTGCGTTCTGAAGCTCCAGCGTTAGAGCTGTAAAGACGTCAGACGCCGGCAAACGTAATTTAACGAGGCTTAACGCTGTGTTAAGCCTCGTCATGCATTTCTTTCTCTATTCAAAATCAATGGTTCCCTATGGGAGCCATTGATTTGAATAGAGGTCGCACCAGAAGTCGGATCAAGATGATCCGACTTGCGGGGCGAGAATCTTGAAGGAGAACCCCGCGCAAATTAAAAAATAAAATAAAAAATGTGCGCGAGGTTCCCTTCAGTCTGGTATAGATTTTAAGGGGAACACCTACGCTGCAAAGACCCAAAGACTCCATACCAGACCCTTATCCGAGCACGCGGCCCGGCAGGTCAGGAATAGGGGTGGGGACGAGCGAGTGCCCCCCCTCCTGAGCCGTATCAGTCTGCATGCCCTCAACATGGGGGGGTGGGTGCTTTGGGGCAGGGGGGGGCACTTCACCCCCCCATCCCAAAGCACCGTTGTCCCCATTACCTCTTACCGACAACCCTGGCCGTTGGTTGTCGGGGTCTGCGGGCGGCGGGCTTATCGGAATCTGAGAGCCCCCTTTAATAAGGGGGCCCCCAGATCCCGGCCCCCCACCCTATGTGAATGAGTATGGGGTACATCGTACTCCTACCCATTCACCATGGGTAGAAAAAAGGTCAATAAAAAAAACACTACACAGGTTAGCTGTGAGCTGAAAGAAGACAGCGGTGGTGCCCGGCAGAAGACCCCCGAAGTCAAAAGAAGACCCCCGGAGCTGCCTAAAAAACTACTTTAAAAACCTGTGTAGTGTTTTTTTTATTGACATTTTTCTACCACCAGGTGAATGGGTAGGGGTACGATGTACCCCATACTCAATTACATAGGGTGGGGGGCCCCCTTATTATAGAGGGCTCTCAGATTCAGATTCCCACCGCCTGCAGACCCCGACAACAAGAGGCTCTTCCTGACAACCCTGGCCCCCATCAACATGGGGACAACGGTGCTTTGGGGTGGGGGGCGCAGTGCCCCCCCTGGCCCAAAGCACCCACCCCCCATGTTGAGGGCATGCGGACTGGTACGGCTCAGGAGGGGGCGCTCGTCCCCACCCCCATTCCTGACCGGCCGACGTGCTCGGATAAGGGTCTGGTATGGATTCTGGGGGAACCCCCACTCCGTTTTTGCGGCGTAGGCGTTTCCTTAAAATCCATACAAGACCGGACGGTCTGGTATCATCCTGGGGGGAACCTCACGCAAATGTTTTTTTAATTTGCGCGGGGTTCCCCTTCAAGATTCTCAGCACACGAGTCGCCCCGCAAGTCGGATGATCTTGATCCGACTTCTGGTGCGACCTCTATTCAAATCAATGGCTCCCATAGGGAACCATTGATTTTGAATAGAGAGAAAAACGCAGGGGAAAACTAGCGCGGCAAAACGTGCATTGAATTCAATGCAAAACGCGAAAAAATTGCATTAAAAAACAGTTTTTTTCCTGGCGTCTGTACTAGCCTTACAGCCCGTTTTTTTAAAACGTCAGTGGGCATGAGGCCTTAAGTTTAAAGTAGAACTTCACAAATATTAAGTAAACACGAGATTTCAGTGCAGAAGAGATCTACAAGGTCTACTCTGCATTAACACTCTTACTGGCTTGTTAGCAGGGTACACAATGTCTGCATCTGCTGAGAAAAAAAACACGATTCCTATGCATGCACTCAAGTGACATCATCCAAGCTTGGCCAATCAAAAATTTACAAAGATTGGAGCCTGGAAGAAGACCAGCTAAAATGCCATTTGCCAGTGAAAGTGCTTGAGGATACTGCATTGCTGGAGTGAAGTCAATTACAGTTCAAAATGTAAAAACCTCTACTTATAATCAGCAGCAAAGAGAAATTTGCAGCCTCTGTCTTTGCAGCCTACAAATAAACCATAAGAACATTGCCCAAGATGCCCAAAACGCAACTATTTTTTTTTTTAAATCAGGAAAATGTTTATTGTGCCACAAACATAAGAAAAACAAAAAACAAAGTACAGGCCATTTTCATGAAAGTCACAAATAATAACGAAGGAGCAAAAGTACATCCTGCACGATACAATATTGGCACCAAAATTATAAACATGACACACTACATCAGAAAAAAAAAAAAAAAAAGGTAAACATTTTTAAGACAGTGCTGGGCGGGCAGGAATAGTCTCCCACCTATCACGACTAAACAAGCGGCCAACGGGCCACAACTCAATCCCACAACCCCACAGTCTGCCCACACAGTCAAGACCATTTCTCAACATTAAATAGAATCATATTTTGGGCATGGGAATGTTATACAATATACAATTCAAACAAAGCCAATACCAGCTTCTGTATAGAAAAAGAAGAAAAAAAAAGCCCCCCTACTACTCAGACCCGCAACAACCGAGTCAAAACCAGTCTCGGAGGTGCAAGTCCAGGGGTCTCTAACCAGGGCTGCCAAATGGAGTTAAATTTCCGGAATGCATTTCTATGCCGATATGTATGGTGCTCTTTTATAAGGATAAAAGTTAACTTGTTCGATCCATTGTTTCTTGGTAGGGACATGCGGGGACAACCAGAGTCTAGCTATTCATTTTCTTGCTAGGTATAAAAGTCTGATCACAGCTATATTAACCGGATGAGGGTAAATTTCTTCATCTACTGCACCCAGTCCAATGGGACCCTAACTTGGAACACAGAGGACATAACCTCAGTAACAGTACCCCAGAACCGGGGCAGCGCCACATCAGGTGTATAAGGGAACCCTCTTCACAGTGTTTGGGACAAAGAGAAGAATCCCTCCTTCCCCATCGGAACAGTTGAACAGGTGTGCGGTAGGCCCTATGTAGCAAAAACGGGTGTGACAGCCTATGAGACTTCGAAACTGAAGTAAGAGGGCCAGCTTGCAAACATGTGCCCCACGTTTCGCCATTAATAACTCTCAGGTCCTCCGTCCACCCTCTCCTACAAGATAAAGTTGCTGAGTCTTGTACTGTCGATAATAGAGTAGAGTAGATATGGGATATTAGGCCTTTCTTATCCTTACCGAAAAATATATCTTTTATCTAGTGATGATTAGATAATTGGAGAACAGAAATCTGACCCTGAGCCTGCAATGCGTGCCGGAGCTGCAAGTATCTATAGAATTGATGTCTAGGGAGGTTAAATTCATCCTGCAAGTCCTGAAACGATTTAATTATATTCTGGTGATAAAGCTGAGCAATATTGTAAATACCAGCCAGTTCCCATGACAGGAAACCGTCCAGCTTAGAGACTTCCGCTAAATTGGGATTGTCCCACAAAAGGAGTCTCCGCAATAAATCCTGAAATACACAAATTAGACCGTACCATAGACCACAGTTTAAGGATAAACCACGGTAGGCACAGCTTGTGGCAGGTGCGGAAACCCCGCCTCCAAGCATGCCAGAACCAAAGCATTCCGAGACCCCATATGTAACAGAATGTCAGTAGAATCACAGGCCTTGATACACCCCATTCCACTGAAATTCTGCAACTGAGAAGCCAGGAAGTAGAATTTGGGGTTAGGGACTGCAGCTCCTCCCTGATCTTTACCATATTGCAATGTGGAAAGTCGAATACGAGCAGCCTTTTTTCTCCAAATTAAAGATCTAAATAAGGTATCTATCCGAGTGAACCACTTACGAGGAATCCACTGAGGGGAATTATACATGATATATAAGAGTTGGGGGCCCCATACCATCTTGATAAAATGTATCCTACCTATAACTGAAAGCGGTAGTTTACACCAGGCAGTACAAGTAATTTGTAATCTTTTGAAAAGGGGTAGGAGATTATCCTCTAAGTACTTCTGTGGGCTAGCCGATATATGAACCCCAAATATTTAAAAGAGGAGATCACCTTCAGGGACCGTGCAGCATCCGGCAACAAAGCAATAGGGCCATCTATGGGCAGAAGGACAGATTTACTCCAATTAATCGAGAAACCCGACAAGGAGCCAAATTGTTCGATCAACTCCATTGCTGCCGTAAGGGACGTGTCCACATCCCCCAAGTACAGCAGAGTATCATCCGCGTAAAGGGATATCTTTTCCATGCATAGACCCCTATTAAAGCCAACAATCGAAGGGGATGATCTTATCAAAGCTGCCAATGGTTCAAGAGCCAAAGCAAATCGCAGGGGTGACAACGGACACCCCTGTTTTGTGCCTCTAAACAATGGAAAAGAGTCCGAGATCTCCATTCACACGGATCCTAGCTGAGGGGGCGGCATACAACAAACGCACCCACCTGATGAAGTTGTCCACCAGGCCAAATCGGCCTAAGACCTCCCATAAATAGGGTCATTCGACGCTGTCAAATACTTTGACAGCATCCAATGAGAGAATTGCCCTCTGGCCTTCATTGTCAGCAGGTATCTGAAGATTAAGAAAGAGACACCTGATATTAAGGGCTGTCGACCGGGAAGGAATAAACCCCGATTGATCCCTATGAACAAGCTTGTGTATGACTTTGGCCAGTCTGGTAGCTAGCACCCACGTTTTTTTTTTTACCAAAAATATGAAGAATACATATTGGCCTAAACTGATGAAAATTTGTTTTACCTTTTTGATGGGATATTTGTTAAGGCAAAAAAATTAATTATTCTTCAAAATTATCGGCTTTTTTGTTTATAGCGCAAAAAAAAAAAAAAACCCACACACATGATCAAATACAACCAAAAGAAAGCCATTTTCAGAAAAAAATTATAAAAAAATTGTTTGGGCATAGCGTCGCAGGACTGCATAATTGTCAGTTAAAGCGATGCAGTGCCATGTTGCAAAAAAATGGCCTGGTCATTAAGGGGGAAAATCTTCCGGTCGTTAAGTGGTTAAACAATGGTGTAGTTTGCATTTAATAAAATCTCGAAAGGAAATACTTGGCTAAAATCTGATGGAAACATACTGCTTTAATAAAGATTTGGAATCATATCAATATAAAGAAACAGATCAGGTTTTTCATTAAGTTTGTGGAAAGAGATATAGGTCTTTGTAACCTGACAGTTTTTTTAATATGATGTAGAATATAACAGAAACAGATAGATATCAATAGCATAGATTCACTAAATATAAGCAAGATGCTAACTTTAAAAAAAAAAAAAAAAAAAAAAAAAAACAACAACAGCAAACAATATGATACTCACGTTTAATAACACCCCAATGGGGTGTCTTCCACATATAGTATTATGATACTTCTTCAAGTAATTACTAAATGGCACAGGATCTAGTTGTTCTATAATACTCATACCCTGAAAAAGGAAGCAAAAGAGCTGGTTAAAAAAAAAAAAATGAGGTACAGGTGTAGGAAAAATTACTGGTATATATTTACATACAGTGTAAATCAATCATCGGTATCCAAAGGGGCTCTTGCCAATTCTAAAGCACTATTTTTAATGCCAATATTTATATGGCAAAAAATATATATATATATATATATATATATATATATATATATATATATATATATATATATATACCCCAGTGTGAATGTTTAACATTAAAAACAAGTAGTATGTATCTTTTTGGAATATTTCAGCCCGTTCCCGAAATTAGGTGGCCCTTAAAGAAACTGGCGAGAAAAATGCTTTGTGTCAGCTGTCTTTGTTGATCTACATTCTATAGAATGGAGAGAGGAATCTTAAGATCTTGATAGGTTCAAAAGGGTTGTTTCTGCAGGACAGCGAGAATCAAGTTGAGATTCTAAGAAAGCACAGGGTGCTGCAACAGGTAGTTTGTTGTTGAACCTGAAGGCTAAAAAGGTGTCCACATCTGAAATCTGCCCTTTCACATGTTAGATTGAAGACATCTAGAAGAGGTTCCCATATGATCCAGGCGGTAGTAGCAGAGATAATTTGTTTTTCAGTCGTCCAGTCCCGAGATGTGGGCCGCAGAGTTCGCTGGACACTTGGCGTCTGTTTAAGAGATGACCTGGTTTACCCTTTTCAAGGCAGCAAGACTCCTGGTGCCCCCTTGATGGCCGATCTAGGCCACCGCCATGTTATTGTCTGACTGCAGAAGGGGGATACAGTGCTGTAAGGCCAGCATGACTGCGCTGAGCCCCATGATGTTGATGGGAAGCATTGCTTCCCTCGATGACCATGTTCCTTGGACTCCCCTAGGGACTGGAACACTCCAGCCTGAGACTTGCATTTGTGCCACTACTTTCCAGTGATAGGAAATGTCTCCCCCTCTGTTAGGGCTGAGGTGGCAATCCACCAAGCTAGAGAATGCCTTACTTGGCTGGAAGAAGCATGTGCAAATCAGAAAAAGCAGCCTGCTTTTTCCAGGTTAGCAAGATATTTTGTTGGAGAGTTCTTGAATGGTGGTAGGCAAATTATACTTCAAAAAGGAGGCTACCATTAGGTCAAGAACTCAGAATTTCAATGTGGGGAGGTCTCTTAGTTCTCAATTCTCAAGCATGTGCTCTTAGAAAAATAATAGGATTTTTAATAACAGCTTACCTGTAAAAATCCTTTTCTTGGATTACACCACGGGACACAGAGCCTCTATTCATTACATAGTGGGTTGTATGGTCACCAGAGGTGATTGGACACTGGCACAACCAACTAAGACAAGTTCCCCTCCATATAACCCCCCCAAGGGAAGTACCTCCGTTTTGTAGCAAAGCAGCAAGGTCCCCATAAGAAGGGAGGGACCTCTGTGTCCCGTGGTGTACTCCAAGAAAAGGATTTTACAGGTAAGCCGTTATTAAAAATCCTATTTTCTTTATCGTACACCATGGGACACAGAGCTGCTATTCATTACATAGTAGGACGTCCCAGAGCAATGCTCAATGAAGGGTGGGAGACACAGATCCAAGCAGGCCGCTAACGGAATAAAAACCTAGACCGCTGCCTGCAGCATGCTACGCAGAATCCTCATGTCCTCCTACATTTATTTGATAGAATTTGGTAAATGTCTGGACTGAAGACCAAGTTGCAGCTTTACAGATCTGAGCCATCGAAGACTGGTGATGCACCGCCCATGAAGCACTTATTGCCCTGGTAGAGTGCACCTTAACAGAAAAAGGAGGATTCTTGTTCCTTAAACCATAAGCTTGTCGAATCCACCTAGAAATGGTGGATTTTGATGCCGCTTGGCCCTTCCTGGGACCATCTGGCACAATAAACAAAGACATCTGTTTTGCTTATCTGGGCAGCTGCCTGCAGATACATTTTTACTGCTCTCACTACATCTAGAGTGAAATAGCTTTCCCCCCGCTGACTGCGGCTCAGGAAAAAAGGAAGGCAAAACAATGTCTTGATTTAAATGAAACGCTGATACCACCTTTGGAAGAATGGTAGGATGGGGGCGTAGTACAATCTTGTCCTTGTGACAAACTAAATAAGGCTCTTTATAAGAAAGAGCTGCTAACTCTGATACTCTTCTAGCAGAAGAGCTAGCAATCAAAAAGGCCAATTTCCTGCTCAAAAGAATCAAAGGAATATGGTGGATAGGTTTAAAAGGTTGCTTTTGCAAGACTGACAATACCAAGTTCAAATCCCAGGGACATAAGGGAGATTTGACTGGCGGGTTTATCCACAATACTCCCTGAATGAATGCCCGGACTAGGGAATGAGATGCCAGCGGTCTCTGAAAAAAAAACTGATAGAGCGGATATTTGACCCTTGATGGTACTCAGGGCTAATTCCATATCCACTCCCAATTGGCAAAAGGCGAGAATCCTATTTATGGCATACTTTTGAGGATTCCACCCTCTGGATTCACACTAGGAAACATACGCCTTCCAGACTCTGTAGTAGATTAGCCTGGAGGCTGGCTTTCTAGCATTGAGTGTAGAAAGAACTAGACCAGAGACCCCTCGTTTCTTCAAAATGTAGGTCTCAGTAGCCAGACCGTCAAATTTAGCTTCTGTAAGGAAGGATGTAACACTGGACCCTGTGATAGCAGGTCGTGACGTAGTGTAAGCACCCAAGGTCTTCCTACCGCCATCTTTATGATCTCCGCGTACCAGCACCTCCTGGGCCAATTTGGGGCCTCTAGGAGTACCGGCATTCCCTTCTTGATCTTGCAAAGCAATCTCTGTAAGAGAGGGATCGGGGGGAATGTATAGATCAGTGAAAACTGATTCCAAGGAATTATCAGAGCATCCGTTCCGTAGGCCAATAGATCTCTCATCCTGGACACAAAGTTGTCCAACTTCGTTGAGCCTGGAAGCTAGCAGGTCTACATCCGAGGTTCCCTATCTCTGGCATATTGCCTGAAAGACCTCGGGGTGGAGAGACCACTCTCCAGGAGACAGTTGCTGGCGACTTATAGTCCGCTTGCCAGGTCTCTACCCCTGGAATGAAGATTGCAGAAAGACAAGGAACATGTTCTTCTGCCCATGTCAAAATCAGATTCACTTCCTTATGGCCATCTCGACTCCGGGTGCCTCCTTGGTGATTGATATAAGCTACTGCAATAGCATTGTCGGATTGAATCCGAACAAGGTGACCCTGTAACCTGTCTGTCCAGGTTCTGAGGGCCAAGTATACTGCCCGAATTTCCAGTATGTTGATGGGCAGGCTCTCTTCAGTTCTGGCACAGGTACCCTGGGCTGAAGCTTCTTCCAATACTGCTCCCCAGCCCAACAGGCTGGCATCCGTAGACACGACCTTCCAGGTGACTGGCAGAAAGGACCTTCCTTTCCGCAGGTTCTCGGTCTTTAACCACCAACTGAAGCTTTGACGCACCTGTGGAGACAGGCGCATGGGTAAATTCAGAGGTTGGCTTTTCCTGTTCCAGGCAGCTAGAATATTGCCTTGCAGTAGTCTCGAATGAAACTGGGCATAAGGAACAGCCTCCAAGGAGGCCACCATCTTCCCCAATAGTCTCATAAAAAGGCGAATCGATGGTCCCTTCTTCGCCCTGACTTTGTGGATCAATTCTCTTAACGACCTGACATTTGGCTCTAGCAGGAATACCCTGCTTTGGGCTGTGTCTATAATCATGCCCAAATACTCTACCCTTCTTAGGGCTTGCAGGGAAGGACTTCTGTAAATTTATGATCCATCCTAAATGCTCCAAGTATTTTACTGTATTGAGCACTGCATGATCTAATCCTGCCACTGACTGATCTATCACAAGTAGATCGTCTAGGTAGGTAGTCAGAGGACATCTCCATTTGGTTTTGGAACCACAAAGAGGTTTGAGTAAAAACCTAAACCTTGCTCTTTTTAGGGGTACTTCCATGATTACCCCTTGAGACATTAAGTGATCCAATCCTTTGAAGGATTTTCTTTTTAATGGATCTTTGGAGAGCCTTGAACTTCGGAACCAGTAAGGTGGGATCTCTCAAAATTCCAGCTTGTACCCTAGGAATACTGCAGAAATAACCCACTTGTCCTGAATCTGTCTGCCATGCCGCTGAAAAATGCCGAAGCCACCCCCCACACTCGGCCCCAAGCGGGGGGGGCCTCTTCATAAAGAGGCTTTGGGGTTTTGCCTACCGGCTTTTGAACCCCACAGCTTCTTGTTCTTCTGGGCCGGATATTCTTTAGCCTTTGTGGCAGGCTGAAAATGCAGCCGCCACTGGCTGGAGGCAGATCTTCCAGGAGCCGGGGAGAGAGAACGTTTAAAACAAGGACACTTGTTTTTCTTCTTCTCTGGCAAAAAAGTAGTCTTACCGCTTGATATTTTTTGAATATACTTTTCCAAATCATCGCCAAAGAGGCATTCGCCATGAAAGGGGAAACTGGACAAGAGCTTTTTGCATGGGGCTTCTGCTGACCAATGTTTTAGCAATGCTTTCTGCGCATATGCACCAGCTGAAGCGTAAGGGTGAGATGCCTGTTGAATAGAATCTCTAATGGCATCCACTGTAAAACATAAGGCCCTAGGCATATTTTCCCAAAATCACCTGATCCTTTAAGACCTGACACATACCAACTGCCGCCACAGCAGGTTGGATTGCTGCGCCCGCCAGGAGAAAGGAAGCCCTTAATAAAGATTCCAACTTCTTCTCAGAAGGATCTTTAAATACTTGGACATTGTCCACCAGACAAGTTAAGCTTTTATTTACACAAGAGATAGCTGCATCCACAGCAGGCAGACTCTATTTCTTGGTAAACCTCTCCTCCATAGGATAAAGAACTTTAAACTTTCTAGGAGTAGAAAAAACGCTTATCTTGATGTTTCCTGTCTGCGTAAATCAGATTCTCCAATAAAGGATGGATTGGAAAGGCACAAGCAGCCTGTGGTGATTTTAATGAACCCAGAGAGGACACAGGCGACTCAGTTAATTCAGAAGAGGGCAATCTTAATGTAGAGCGTACCTCTTTAGCATAACATTGCAGCTGCAACGCCAGAACCTGGGAAGCAGAAAGGCTCTTCTGATATTATTGATCCCTCCGAGTCCTCATCCCCTGATGGGGCCTCATCCTTCTCAAATTTTTCTGAAAGGAGATCTAAAACAGAAGGAGATCTGCTTCGCTTTTTGTCCTTTTCTGAGGACTTTGCGATGAATGCAGCGATTCTCCCTTCTAAGTTGTTCAGGGCTGTCGCCAAAGTGTGCTCAGTGACATATGCAGGGCACCGGCACCACAGGAGAGACTGCTACTCCTGATAGAGGCAATGTCTCATCCTGTACAGGTGTATCAGATATTACAGGAGAGGAAGGTACCGAGCAGGCGCAGCTAGAGCCTTCTGTCTCAGGCGGCGGTGCTTTTTTTGTCTTAGTCCCCGAATTTCTTCGCTGGTTACACATTTTACTAAGCAAACCGAGGTACCAAAAAATGCATACACTACTGTGCTAGTTTAGCAATTTCACATAAGTATGCAGCTAATAACACAGTTTCATGCTAGAATAGATGTCTATCTTGGGAGTGCTCAGCCAACTACATGGAGATCTTACGTGCCCTTACGCTGCTGTCTCCCCTCAAGGAAAGCTCCAGGCTTGTAAGGCCATCACTTTCTGCCTAATTGCCAGGAATAGCATGCCCGCGCACATGCACCGGCCTGCCCCCTCCCATCGCTGTATAGCTCAATGCGCGCCCGACCGAGGGGGTAATGGCTGCGATCAAACATGAGGGAGATCCCTCTGACACCTGCCTGAGAGGAGGGAAAGGCATCCCGTTCATGGCAGAGCTTCTGCAGCGGAAGGAGTGTGCTGTCTGAAGGAACGGACACTGCTCTGGATCCTGGTGAGTGGAACTCAGCTCTTTACTCCCACCAGTGGTGGCCAGAAAAAAAAAAAGACACCTACTCAAAAATAGGAAAGGTCCTTAAGCTGCAAACTTAAGACTGTTTCTTAGCTTACCTTATCCCCGCCGCAGGTTTTCTGCCAAGTACAACCAATCTTCCCCCATCACGGTGGGGTATGTGTGCCAACCTTCAGGGATATAGGTTCCTACTTAGAGGCTTCTCCCCTGGGCCTTGTAAAAAAACTCTGCCAGTACTTTTAGTGTATAGTAGCGAAAGTGCTGGACCCTAGAACCCAGTCTTCCAAAGAGAGACATTACAGGCGACACCTCGTCCACGAGGTCCGGATACCATCCAGTTTTGGCGTAAAATTTTAGGAGTCTTGGATGGACCCAAAAGTGTAGCTTTTTTACCCCCCAAGGGTTTCTTTGGCAGAGCTTCCTTCAGCACATCCAACACCTTAGACACTGGAGAAAAAAAATTGGAGGTACTTCCCTTAGGGGAGGGGTTATATGGAGGGGAACTTGTCTTCATCGGTTGTGCCAGTGCCCAATCACCTCTGGTAACCATACAACCCACTATGTAATGAATAGAGGCTCTGTGTTCCGTGGTGTACGATAAAGAAAACAATTTTCTGGTAGAAAAACTTTCGCTTGGGGATGTGTCCAGGACCAGACCCAAGTATTCCAGGCAAAGGAAAGGCTGGAATGCAGATTTGTTGAAACTGATCACGCAGCTAAAGGCCTGGAGCATCTGTATTGGACATGTCCTGATAACCAAAATAGAGTCAAGTCCTTAAGAAGGTGGTCTAAAAAGCCTGTGACTTGGATGCCTTAAATTCTGAGTGAACACTCGGAGCAGAGGACAGGCCAAAGGGCAGTTTGACAAACAGGATGTGGGCGGAGCCCATAGTGCCAGGCGGGGGAACCCGAGAAGAGGGAATCTTCAAATCAAAAGAGCAGGCAAGTAGAATATAGGTTTGTGATTTAAAAAATAAAGCATGAGCCTTTAGTATTTAAAAGGGCAAGGATGATTTTCTCAGTGAAGGGAAAAAGAAAAAAAAGGGGGGGGGGGAAGAAAGGTTCATCACATTCAGACAGTATCACAAAACTGAGGGTTCACACAGAGACAGATTTAGTTCCTGTACAGATAGAAAGTTTGATTTCACTATTAGAGAATCTCCATAACATCACCTAACCCTATGTAACTGGGTGCAAAAACATACCCAGACCAATCAAATTCCATTAGGAATACACTGGTGCTACTATAGAAGGCTACTGAAGGAGGATTGCTTGCAAGTCTCATTTTACATTTCTAGCCAATCTAAAAACAGCCTTTGCCCATGAAGATCTCACACATTACTCTGGGTGGAAACCCATCCCAAAGAATGGTTTGAAGATGGTCTTATAACATTCTCTAGAAAAGTATGGAGGAAGCACAAGATATCCTCTGATAGGTACGGTCATAAAAGTTTTCCTTTTGGAAAAATAAAGGCTGCACACCCATTATCAAATATTTGAAGAAGAGAGCTCACAAGTGTATACAAGAAGAATGTTTCTTAGTTTTGTTTGTATATATTTTGCATTCTCCGAGTTACTAGATGGAACTTTCAACTTGTTTTTCAAGTTGTTGGTATATTTGAAAACAAAAAGCCAGTTGGTTACAAACCTCAAAAGCTCACTTTACAAGTCATGGACTTATCAGCATTAAAATACTTATCCAAAAACTCTGCTGTCCTTTTTGTCAAGTGCTTTAGGATTTTTTTTTCCTTCAGTTTCAAAAGTTAAGCAGAAATAGGATTTTATACTCGCCGTAAAATCCTTTTCTCTGAGTTCATGGACGGACACAGCCTTAATCTTGACAAAGTGGGAAAGCTCCTTTAGGAGTAACTAGGCAGAAAGTGTTAACAACTTCAAATCTGAACAGCCCCACCCCGGGTGCGGTCCTACTGGCTATATCCACTCAGCCTGCACCAAGCAGTTCAGTTCGTAGCAAGCAGTACAAACTTAAAAAAAGAGGGGTGGGTGCTGTGTCCGTCCATGAACTCAGAGAAAAGGATTTTACAGTAAGTATAAAATCCTATTTTCTCTTTCGTTCATGGACGGACGGACACAGCCTTAATCTTGACAAAGTGGGACGTCCCAAAGCAGTGTCAAAATGAGGGGTGGGAACAGCATAAAATTAAACTTCACCCCAAAACTCTAAACAGCCGCCTTGCAAAACTTTGCGGCCAAAGAAGCATCCGAAGATGCACTCACATCAACAAGTAAAGTTTAGTGAAAGTGTGACTGGGCGACCAGGTCGCCGCCTTACACACAGACGCTTGATGTCAGAAAGCCCAAGAGGCACCATTGCCCTGGTCGAATGCATCATGACAGGGAGGCACCCGACCCTTTATGGTGTAAGCCTGATCAGGATCTGTCGGATCCACCTCGAAATGGTGGCCGATGAGACCGCTTGGCCCTTCTTGAGACCAGCCACTGAAACAAACAGTGAGTCTGAACTCCGGATGGAGCAGTAACAGACAAGTATATTCTCGGAGCTCGGACAAGGTCCAAGGAATGTCACGTCGTCTCCTTAGGATTCGACGGATAGGGACACAAGGATGGGGAGTACAATGTCTTCCTTGAGATGGAAGGTCGAAATGACCTTAGGAAGAAAATAAGGCTGCGGCCGCAGCACCAGCTTATCCTTGTGGAAAATCAGATAGGGAGCCTTTCATGACAAGGCTGCCAGCTCAGAACCCGTCTTAACTGACATAACAGCCACCAAAAGGACCACTTTCTGAGAAAGTGTCAACAAGGGAACTTCCCTAATGTTCTTAAACGCCCTTAAGGCCATTGACTGTAAAGCAGGATGACGTATGGGACCTTGCGACAGCAGGTACTCTCGTAGCGATAGACGCCAAGGGACGTCTGCTATTCAAATCACCACGGAGGTAGTGGAGGGGCCGCATGCCGAACCCCCTGTACAAACGTTCTCACTAGAGAGTGAGCCGCCAGGGGTTGTTGAAAAAAGACAGCCAGGGCAGATATTTGCCCCATAATCGTACTTAAAGCAAATTTTTGGTCCGCCTCATGCTGCAAGAACAGCAGGACTCTGGGAACCAAATAAGCACGCGGATGTCACCTCATTTACTCACGAATGGATATGTAGGTCTTCCAAGTGCGATGGTAAATCTTCCTGGAGGACGATTTCTGAGCACTCCTCATGGTAGAGATCACAGAGTCTGACAGGCCACGGTCTCTTAGCACCAGGCTCTCAACAGCCCTGCCGTTAAGCCAGTGACTGTAAAACAGGATGGCATATGGGACCTTGAGGCAGCAGGTCGTCTGCTACTAGACGCACTAGGTCGGCGTACCAAGGACGCCAAGGCCAATTCGGAGCAATTGGGATCATTGGAATCCCCTCTCTGTGAAGCAGATGAGGAAGGAGCTTTAGAGGAGGGAAGGCATAGGTTAGCCGGTACTGCCTCCACAGTGCCACTAAAGCATCTGTTGCGTCTGCCCATGGGTCTCTTGACCTGACCACAAACCCCAATATCTTCCGATTGAGTCGAGACACCAGGAGATCTACGTCTGGCGTGCCCCATCTTGGGCAAAGGAGCTGAAACACATCCGGGTGCAGAGACCATTCTCCTTGGTCCAGCATCTGGCAACTCAGGTAGTCCGGCTGCCAGTTTTCCACGCCCGGAATGTAACAGGTGGCTCACCCGGAATGGATAATCCAGGGATGATGGGCACTTGTCCCATCTGGACAGAATTTCCTTCGGTAGCACTCGCGTGTGAGATTGAGCATTTGGTACCGCCTCGAAGGAGGCCACCATGAGGCCCAGGACTCGCATGCAAAAGAGTGATGACCATTTCTGGGATGTCAACCGCCGCACCGCAGCCCGAAGGGTCTGCAACTTTTCCACAGGGAAAAAAACCTTTGCCTCTGAGGAGTCCAGAATCAACCCCAGATATACTAGGCGTTGAGTCGGTTACTGACTTCTGAATGTTCAGTACCCAACCAAAGTGTCGGAGGGTTTGACAGGTTATAGAAACCCTCACCTCTAATTCTGAGGCTGAAGCGGCCCTCAGAAGCAGGTCGTTCAAGTAGCCCACAAAAGCAATGCCACGTTGTCTAAGTAGGGCGAGAATTGGGGCAAGCACCTTAGTGCCGATGCCCGGCCAAAGGAGAGAGCCACATCCAAAAAACGCAGATATCTCTGATGCTTTGTGCATATGGGGACATGTAAATAGGCATCCCTGATGTCCAAGGATGCCAGAAGGTCCCCCGGCAGTGACGACAGAGCGAACCGATTCCATCCAGGATCTTTGTACCTTCACAAAGCAATTGAGGGCCCTAAGGTCCAGAATTGGGCGAACGCCCTCCTTCTTTGGTAGTATGAACAGATTGGAGTAAAACCCCCGAAACCGTTCCAGAAACTGGGACAGGAATAACCACCCCGCGTTTTAGCAGGTCTTGAACTGTCCCAAATAGGGCTTCCCGACGAGTCGGTTGTAGCTGGAGGGAAACAAAATCTGTTTGGTGGGCAAGATAGAAATTCTATCTTGTACCCTGAAGACACTATTTCGCAAACCCACCGGTCAGGGACCTGAGATGTCCACCGGGTCGCGAAGACGTACCCCCACCTGAGAGATGGGTGGGGGCAAACCTTCATGCAGACGTAGCTTTGTCCGCAGGTTTGTTGGGTTTGCGAAACCAGGGACGTCTCTGTCCCTGAGCAGGCACCATTTCGGTCTGTGGTCTTACCCGCCGTACTGGGCGGACGAAAAAAAAAACGCTTGTGTGCGGTAAAGAAGGGCCCTTGTCTACGGCGTGGCTCCTTTCCCTTTTTGGACTGTAAGAGCAGTGTGCTCTTACCTCCTGTAGCATCTTTAAATATGTCATCCAGGGAAGCTCCAAAGTCTGTCGCCCTTAAAGGGCAAGTCATCAGGGCTTTCTTGGAAGATTGGTCGGTAGACCAACTCTTTAACCAAAGTAGACGGAGTAACACCACCGCCTGACTTGAAGCTCTAGCCAGCAGATGAATAGTGTCCAAGGCTGATTCACAAATGAATTTTAGGCCTTGTACTAGTTGGTCAGCTAGGGCTACCTCGTTCGAGGAAGCTTGACGTGCTTGTAACCCATTGAGCAGCATCTTTGCCCATTCCGTGAGTGTCTGAGACACCAGGGACCCAACTATGGTTGGGCGGTACGCTGAACCCACTACTGTGTACAGGTTGCAGGTGATCGCCTCAGCCATCTTGTCCGCAGGGACTTTGAAGGCAGGAGCCCCCTCCACCAGTATGGTGGTAAGCTTGTTTAATCTGGACACAGAAGGGTCCACTATCGGGGGCGAGGTCCATCTTTTCAGGAAACTCTCTTCAAGAGGGTAACGCACCGCTAGATTTTTGGGGGCTGAAAAAACCTTCTGTGGTTTATCCCACTCCTTGTATAAAAGTTTGTCTAAATAAGACACACAAGGAGACACTTTAGCAGTGCGGGTTGCCTTACGGAACCCAAAAGGGACTGGCGCATCTGCTGCTTCTGCAGACCCCTCTATTTTTTGAGTATCTCGCACTGCGGTGATAAGGTCACTTACTAGAGCCCTATCGGCTGCTGACCTGGGTCCGAGGTTGTCCTCACTGTCTGGGCGATCTTGGTCCGCATCTTCAGATACCTCAGAGGCAGGGTCATGAGCGCTAGCTGGACCCGGTTCCGCATCTGAGTTGTCCCCAGAAGATGGCGGGGGGAGGGGGCGCTTTCTAGCCCCCGTTCTCCCACGCGCTGCTTCCACCTTGGCCACAAAGGCATCTAGGATTGCCGACATAGCGTCCACCGATACATCGGGTGCAGGGGCATAAATTGCCAGCTCAGGTGTCTCGGGGGAAAAAGCGTCCACACACCTGACACACGGACTCCCAAACAAGTAACCCACCACTCCTGGCTGCAGCAGAGAAGAGGGGTCCCCCCCCAGAGGACTCACCACCCAGGAACCGTTGTAGATGGTTTAGATAGCAGAGCTGCTTCCTGCAGAGTGTGTCTGTCGATCTGTGCTCTCCAAAGCTGGGATCGAAGGATATTTGTGGGGCTGCTATTTTTGTCAATCTTTCAGACTGCTCAGTCAGCAGCATGTATCTGTTCATCTGCCGTTTTTAAATGTGATCCATGGTACAATGGCCGCCGATCTGACACTAGAGGCCAACAGGGCAGAAAACCAGAGTGCAGCAGAGTAATGCAGCAGTCAGTACACATCAGCAGAAATCACCAGAAAAATAGCCGCGGAGCGTCGCTAGGCCAATACAGATGCGGCTACAAGAACATGGCTGCCAGTGCAAGTAAAGAAATACAGCATGGACACACCAAACATGGCCGCCGACAGCATGGAGCAGGACACACAGGAAAGCAAAATCTCTTATGCAGCTTTATACATTGTGCAAGTAAAGAAATACAGCATGGACACACCAAACATGGCCGCTGACAGCATGGAGCAGGACACACAGGTAAGCAAAATCTCTAATGCAGCTTTATACATTGCTTTAGTGACTTATGGATCCCCAAGTGAAGCTCCCCAGAGGAACCCCTGCCCAGCAGCTAGCTCAGAGAGTCTAAGGAGGAGGGAAGGGAGGGAGGGGAGAAGGGGGATAAGACCCTTTATTCACCTAGTGACCGGTAAAAAACCATGGGAATCAATCTTACCTTCACCGAGATCCCTTCATTGGTTGCCAGTAAAAGACAGAATCACTTTCAAGGCACTCTGCCTAATCCATAAGTGTATTCAAGGAAACGCCCCCCAATATCTATGCGAAAAAATAAAAGCCCATAACCCCAATCGCGTTCTGCGATCCACCAATCAAAACCTACTCCAGATACCCAAAGCCAGATACAAGTCCAAAGGAGATCGAAGATTTGCAGTCCAGGGACCTCAGCTGTGGAATGCACTACCAACCACCATCCGACTGGAGTCGGACCACTTGGCCTTTAGGAGAAAGATTAAAAACCCATCTCTTCTGAGGTCAAGGGGTTCCTTACCCATGAAATGGATACAGCGGCCAGAGGCAATTCAGTTCGCATGTGTTGCGCTTTACAAGTTTCTCACTCACTCACCTCTCCAGGGATGCCCAGCTCTGTCTTCCTGCTGAAACAGGGGATTACCACTTACCGTTCCTGAGGGTTGTGCTGGAAGCATCCTAGACAGACCATCTCCCGCATGGTAACGGAGGTGACTGTCGGCCCGGCTGCTGCGACTCGTCCCTATAGACCAGTCATATGTGTGCCCTGGAGCGTCTAGCTCACCGGCCATCCGTAGTGACGGGTATGTCGTGGACGACCCAGTGCGCAACTATGGTCGGCACACGCTCGATGGCCGAAATTGGGGGGACTCCAAGGATCTGGGATCTAGCCTGTCGCATAGTCGGCAGTTGATCGAAGATCACAGGAAAAAAAAAAAATCCAAAGTAGATTTGAAATAAAGCCTCCAGGCCTATGGGCCCGAAGGGAGCCATGTCTTCTCCTTAACTAGGCAGAAAAAAAACTGTACTGCTTGGTGTAGGCTGATGGGATATAGCCAGTAGGACCGCACCCGGGGCTGGGCTGTTCAGCTTTGAAGTTAACACTTTCTGCCTAGTCACTCCTAAAGGAAGGCTATTTCCCAATTTGTCAAGATTAAGGGTGTCCGTCCATGAACGAAAGAGAAAATTAGTTTCTCTTAGAAGCGGAATTAAAAACTTGGGTTAAAAGAAAAAAAAAAAAAAACACAACAAAAACAAGTGCTAGCAGGTAGGGCCACTCTGTGCCATGACTTTTGTGTGCATGCATGGGAGTCACATCACGGCATAGCCATTCAAGGAATTGAACAGAGAAAACCTGGTAAAAAGTCTAGGAGAAGATGGAAGCACTTTGGAGCGCTGACAGCATAGTGCTGCAGAGCGCTGCTTGATAGGCAAGTCAGTCAAAGAGTCAATAAAAAAACAAAAAAAAACGTTTTAGCCAACGCACGCATTTCCAAAAAGCTAGCCAAATCACTTAGTCTGCAAAATTTAACTTTATTGCCCAAACCGCAATAATATCCCAGGCTCCATGTGTGACCCACAATTGATGTGAATGATCACAGCTGTTTAAACAACCTCACCTGGCACATCATCAAATACAATGGTCAAAAACTAAAGTTTTACAGAAGGACATAATCCCCTTCATGACCAATGTAAATGAACCCCTTTTTTGAAGCAGCAACATTTTATAGTTTAAACTTGTGTTACTTTAACCACACTACATAAATGATGTTCACATTCTTTTTTTCAGGGCATAGATGACTTCCAATTAGGAAGCATCTTGCAAAACTTTTTTAAACAAAAATGCCAAGGGGTTAATATACAAATATGGCTATTGGCACAAAATGTAATACTTGCACATCTATGGATTCCTATAATGGAGATATTCCATTGTATGTGCATCCTTCAAACATTTTGCTGCCGGGCCCCGCACTCTACTTTTAACCTCAGGTGGCCAGATTTTTGTGATTTTACAGTCTAGTTGTCTTTGCTCTGTAAGCATGAAAAATACCCCAAACCATACATTTTCTGAAAGCACAGGACCACTAGAATATTAGCCAATTTTATACAACCCTATAATAGTTGCAAATGTTTACATAAATACATTTCTATTTAAATGCACCAAAACCATTAGTGCACATAAGCACAACTTACAAAAAAAACGATGAAAAGAGAACATTGAATTGAGTTTATATTTGTACATTTTGGAAGGGAAGGTATGCAAACTGTAAATAAGCAACTTGCACTAAAAATCTGGAGGTAGTATGCTTTGATAAAATGGATGCAGTTAGACATTTTGTTTAAATGCAGTGTTACATGTAGTAACATGGCATAATCTACTGCCCCTTTAAAATTAGTGATTTTTTTTTTTATTATTAATATAAACAAAACACCTTTAGCCTAGGTTCACACTGCTGCGAATTCAAAATCGCGGTAAAATACGCGATTTTACCGCGATTTCGCCGCAATTTAATGTAAATCGCGGCCCGAAATCGCAAAAAGTAGTACAGGAACTACTTTTTGAAATCGCAGATGTGGCGTCACACTGATTAGGACAGTGCCATTGCCGACAATTGCCGCCGATTTGAGATGCAATTTGACATGTCAAATCGCATCTCAAATCGTACCCAGTGTGAACCAGGGCTTACAATGTCTTTTGTTAAAGGTTTTTATTGCCATATGCACATAAAACGAAAAAGAGAAATCGGTTACAGACATTGGTGTACGATAAACCGTAACATTATCGTCATCGTTCCATTACAATACATTGTTAGTGCTGTACCCATCGACATTGCTGTACGTACATGTCATTTCTGTCAATCCAGAACACAAACATAGATAAAAATAAAAGGAAATGACACAAGAGGTTAAAATGCCTCTAAACTGTTGTGAAGTGTGCTATTACCTATCCATCCCCGTAAACTCAAATTGAACATACTTTATTCAGTACAGGCCTTGACTTATTAAACAAGAAAACCCTCAAGGGTCATCTGTCACTGTGTCATCGGAGTCAACACATTTGGCCCAAATTTTACAGATTCTTTTTTTTTTTTTAGAGCCCCCATAGCTTTGCAAGTCATTTTGTACAGTGTAACATTTGCATTGACTATAGCTTTCAAAGATAATGTGAGGTATTCTCTCCTAATCAATTTACAAAAAAAAAAAACAAACAAAAAAAAAAACAACACACACCAATCTTAACGTTCTCATATTATTGCTCTTAAGTTCGTCCTCCATTATGCCCAGAAGCCCCACCAGCGGACTACATATTTGGAAGATCAAAAACCATCTGCGATAAACTGAGGGACCATAGGGGACGAATCCTATTGCACTCCTATACCATATGTAGAAAATATCCCTACTCCAAGACATTTATGACATGTGGGTGACTCTTCTCCCCATTTTATATAATTTAAGACGCGTATAATACATTTCATGTGAATATCTTAATTGTATCATCTTATCTCTGGCTGAAATAACTGTGGGCATATACGATACCAACACTTCCTCTAATGTTCCACCGTTAGTTTGGGTATAATAGTGCACCATCTGTCCATTTTCTTATTTTTTGTACTTTAAACTCTTATCAAGGCACTATAACTAGGTAGACATCAGTTTATAATAGTCGAGACAGAATTTTTTTTCTAAATTCGTATTCTCTAGCTTAATTGGTTAACCCCCAAACTGACCTTGTGCTGCATGTTTTAAACACCGTCATGATTACCTGCTCTGTGCAAGGGTTTTGCACAATGCGGCCGCTATTCTCTTCTGGGGTCCCCTGCCGGCGCTCCTGGCTCTTTCTTCGAGTGCCCCCACGGAGAGCTGCTTTCAATGGGGACACTGATGCGGGTGCTTTCCAGAGTCCTGCGGCTGTGTCCATTAACACAGACAGATTTGGCCTGACCCCCCGTGCCACTGGATTTGATTGACAGCACCAGGAGCCAAATGTCGCCTGCTGCTATCATTCTGTCCATTGAGGACCCGAGACAACGGCTGGAGTTGCTGGGCGCGTTGTCGCAGGAACGATCGGGTTCAGGTAAGAAAAAAGGGGGGCTCCTGCAGCACAGAAAGTTTTTCACCTTAATGCATAGTTTTCTAAACACTAAAAATCATTTACACAGGGAGGCGTAACACAAGCGGAAGGTCCAGCACTGAGCCAGTGCGTCCAGACCAGCCGCTTGGTCCTGCATGTTCAGAGAAAAAGTAGTAGGCCTCACTCCGACTCCAGCACCCTTCTGCTGAAGTCCGATATCTGGTTTAGGCTGCCCTTCAGCTCTTAAGGATGCCAAGTTGTCTTCTGCCCAAGCTAATCTGTAAGGTCAAAATTAGAAGACACCTGCTTTCTGCGCCTTCTTGCCTCGAGATGTAGGCCATTGCCGTGGCGTGGTCAGATAACACCTGGATGTGTTAGTCCCTGATTATCTCTTTGAAGACCCACAGCCCCAGGAAATTAGTTCCCTCCAGTTGGACCTTCTAGATTCCTCCGTTCAAGACCCCTGGGTCATCCTGCTTTCCATATGTGCACCCCACCCCCAGGAGCTTGCATCTGTTAAAGTTTTCCCAGTGTTGGGCTGGCAAGACAGAGGGGGAAAAAAACATCTTTTCTGTCCTGAAAGATGAGGTGAGAAAAGTATACTTATAGCACACTAGGTATGAGCAGTGGTTATCAGAGAACACAGGCACAGTGGGAGGGGGGGGGGGGGGTCTGATTGAGGCACAGGGTCAATCCAAGGACGTGGGCGCCGGTGCCGAGTCCTACATTTGGCGTCCATAGATGCCAAATGTAGGACTCAGCAAGGTAACCCCCTTGGAGAGTGCTTCTCCTAGGCAGTTATACGATGCTGGGAAGAGCCGCGAGAGACCCCAGAAGTCGATGATCGGGGCCTAACTGTACAGTGGAGGTTTTACAATCACTTTAAAGCAGTATTAAACCCAAAAGCAAACATATTGCTGCTTACCAATACTTAGGAGTGATATAATGGTAATCTGGAGATTATTTGAAATTAGAGAAAGTCATTGTAAAGAAATAACATGCTTAATCTGCAGAAAAAAAATTGCAATATGCTGACTTCGTGTAATGTTTGAAAAAAAAAAAAAAAAAAAAAAAAAAAAAAACATTGCTTACCATTCTGTCTAAGTTTTCAATTGATCTATATATTTCTCCTTGAGATTCATCATAATATGTATAACGAAATCGCTGACCTGGAAAACAAGATAAAAAAATAAAAAATATCAAAATTAGTAATCCCCCTTACAGTAAATATATATTTTTTTTATTAAATAAAACTCCGCTCATCGTGAACATTCAATATTAAAATCTGTACAGGGGGATAATGCATATCCACTCCATGCCAACTCACTATACTAGATCCAGTTGGTACTGGTAATATTATATTCTCATAGCACAATTGTTGTATTCATGAGCCCAAATATCAGACCAGAAACCATAATTCCACTAATAGAAGATCTCCTATTGTCAAAGCCCAAATTGTTACCAGCCCTGCTGATCTCATATTTATCATGGGTAGCAACAACAGCCAATTCACATTAACAAGGGGAATTGGCTCAATGCTGTCGCTCATATTCTCCAAATATTCTATCCTTTTAAATTTTTTAAAAGTGATCACTGGGTATAGGTTAAGCTTTATAGGGCAATGGATGACCTAAATTATGAGGAGAGATTACAGAAATTAAACGTTTTTTTCATGGAAAAAGGGGGGTTGAGAGGGGATACGACATGATTATACAAGTTTTTCAGTGGTGACTACAGTATTGGAAACAGTTTAATCTAGGGTGCCACATCATGAAGTTGGACCAGAAGCAGTTTAATCTTAAAGCTGAGCTCTACCCAAAAGGTGAAGTTCCGCTTTAAGGCCTCCTCCACCCCCCTCTCCTCTAAATTGCATGACGACCTGCTCCAATCACCTAGGTCGGCGAGCCAATCGCAGACGACCACAGGGGGATTTACAGGTGGATCGTGACCACGGCTCTACCTCCCAACCTCCGCTGCTCTCCTGTTAACTGTAGAGCAGGGGTTGCTCACCGATTGGTTGCTAGGCAGTAGGGCCGAAACAACTAATCGATTAATCGACAACTAATTGATTTCCAAATTAATCGATTTACAATTTTCATAATCAATTAATCAGCCAGTAACATAATGGGGTTAAAAAATTAAAAAAAATAGCCTGTTATAGTACAAAAAAGCAAATCGCTACTGTAAATATTACTTTCACTGTCCCACAGTAAAAAAAAAAAAAAAGGAACCCCTTACAGTAGCGATTTATTTGCTCTTTGTACTTATTTTTGTTTTTTTAACCCCATTATGTTACTAAACATCTCAGGCCTGGGTTCACGCCTCTGTTTTTTGGTGCATTTTTCAGAAACACACTACAGTTCATTTACATGTTTTCCTATGGGACACGTTCACATCCATGATTTTTTTTCAGCTGCTGCGTATTTGGAAAGGGCAAGGACTTTTTAACGCAAAACGGTGCTATTTTTTTTTTTTTTGGTTCAATATACTTCAATGGAGAAGCTGCAGAAAAGCATGTAATGCGTTTTTGCGGCAATTTGTGTTTTGTAATCTGCCCAACAACAAATTGGCCCAAAAAAAATGCGATTTTTTTTTTTTAAGGCTATTATCCGATTAATCGAAACAATAATCGGCCAACTAATCGATTATGAAAATAATCTTTAGTTGCAGCCCTACTAGGCAGCACTGACAACCAATCACCAGCTTGCTATTATGAGCTTTGGCAGCTCCCGTCTCCTGATCTCTGCTCTGATGCACACTGGCAGGCAAGTGCTACCTACACAGTACTGCATCAGACACTGTTTTTTGGGGGGGGGTGGTGGTACAGAGGACACTGCATTGGGGGGGGGGGCAGGGGACACTACAATGGGAGGGTGATGTAAAGGGGACAAGGGTTAACAATTGTGATGTTTTTTTTTTATAGAGAGCTTGATACCCCTCAACTCCCCGTGCCTTTCTCCATGTTGTCCAGGTAGATCACAACCTCTGAAAGGTTGCCTAGGCGATCAGAGTGGACGTTTTCGACCCCCCTCCCTCCCCGCAGTCATCTGGGAAATGTTTTTTTTTTAGCTGGGAACAGTGTTGCATTATGGTGCAATTTAGGTGAGACAGCTCTGAAAGCTGAAAATTGGCCTGGGCAGGAAGGGGGGTAAGCCTCTGTCCACAATATTGCGATGCGGGAACCAGCACGTTTCCAGTGCGGGTTCCCGTGTCGCATTTCTCCCTAGCAGGCAGTCCACATTGTCCTCTCTGCGGACTGCTGCGGGTGTCAATACAAAGTTAATAACACCCCCAGATCAGTTCGCAGATTACAGAGGGAACTGTGAATTTGGACAGGAATCGGATTGCATGGGTGTAAACCCAGGCTGAAAGTGAAGCGGTTAAATATACATAGAAATACTGAATACCTAAAATGCTGAAAAATACCAACGCTTTAGTGAACTGAAAATACTTACCCCAGTGGCAAAAATCTGAAGAAATTACAAAAAGATTTGAAGGATCTGCTAAATATTTGCTAAAAAGTTTTCCAAATTCTTGTTCCTTTGATTCACTAAGAGCTCCGACCAACACAGGAACAATGGTAAACTCATCCTTATGGCTAAGGAAAGCAGAAAACAGAACTGGGTCACAGAAGTTATTTTAAGCAAATAAAAATTCAAGCATTAGAGCAAAATTTAGCAACTACAGAACGTTATATTATAGAAGAGGATCATGCAAAAAAAAATAAAAAATCTGAATCTCGCTACACTATTAAAATGCAGTCATTTCCAGGTAAAAATTTGCTGAAGATTTCTTAACCCAGTAAAGCTTTCTGTCTAGGCCCCGATATGATTGCACATTATAATGGCTGTAATTTTCTGTAACTTTTGAACAGTACGGAACAGGCGACAAATAAAAGGTTACCCTACACTTTTTTTTAGTGACAATGGTTAGCAGTACAAATAGAGAGGAGTGAATATACTTAAACAGTGACATGGGCAGCAAAGAATCCTGATAGAGGGTCTAACCACTCCCAATGCAGCTGGTGTTAGGTAAGCTGCAAGTTCCAAGTTGGAGGGTGTAAAAACTATACTTCCTGGCATCAATGAAAGTCTAATCAAGGCAGTGGCATACACCTCAAACTTAGCCATTTGTTACTCAGCAGATTATAAATAAACATTTTCTTTAAGCAGAGTAAGGCCCCTTTTACACTGCCACAACTTGAAATTCACATGATGAAGCCACGATTTTAGGGAATACCTGTGTAAACATGAGGTCTATGGACCTCAACTCGCATCAGAGTCAGGCCAAAAGTAGTACAGGTACAGCCTGCAGAAACTGCTTTCTACACAAAATTTGATGCAATTCTCAGGGGAAGAAATCAATTCACATCAGTATTGAGTGAAATCACATAAAATAATAAAAACACACCTTTCCATTGCTTTAGCAGTGTAAGGTAGATGCATTTCAATGCTATGCTCATCTTCATCTGTTTGCATTGACATTCGCTCAAACATCCCAGTCTTCCACAACTCTCCGTAAACTGAAAACATCCAAAAGCACAAGTAGGCTTTATTTTCCATATAGGCACACTAATGACAAACCCAGACAACAGCATTAACATGATCTTACTGTAGCCATGATTCTCTTTACCATTGAGGCTTTGGTAACAATTTTCTTTCCATAAAAATAGCATAAAAGTGTTTTTCTTAGACACTGGGGGTTATTTACGAAAGGCAAATACACTTTGCACTACAAGTGTACTTGAAAGTGCAATCGCTTTAGATCGCTGTAGATCTGAGGGGAAACTGAAATGAGGAGAAGCTCTGCTGATTTTATTATCCAATCATGTACAAGCTAAAATGCTGTTTTTTTTATTATTTTCCTTGCATGTCGCCCTCAGATCTACAATGACTGCACTTCCAAGCGCACTTGTAGTGCAAAGTGGATTTGCCTTTCGTAAATAACCCCCAATGTCTCCTTGCCCACGCAGGACACAGGGACAGTGTCTTTGGAAATTGAATTACTGTCAAGGGGTCCATTATATGTGTCAGAAAATGATGGATCAGACATTTTTGTGCATTCTGGTCAATTAAATAAACACAACTAATTTTTACGCACAAGGCATTATAATATGCATATGGAATGCAATGCACAAGAGCAGACAGGTGTAAAATAGAATCTTAAAGCCCAGCCTTAAGTTTTTGAATAGAGTAGAGAAAGCTTACAACCTCTGTTAGGATTTTATTTCTGTGTCAGAGATGGTCACAGGAAGAGTATTTTACCAATAGTTAGCTACAATAGGGCCAGGCAGTGCAAAAAGAATAAAATGTGGGGAGGGATTAGCGTTTCTCAGGTTTAGATAGATGGTGTTTTTTTGTTCTGACCTTCGTTACAGTACCAGAAAAAAAAAAATCAACAACTGAATAAATCTCAATCTTCCAGGGTGTTTGAAACTATGTATATTACACGCATTTAATAAGACTGCTCCCCAACACGCTTTTAAATATTTGTTTTATTGTAACATTAACGGGGTACTGACAGGTTTAATACAGATAAGCCACACAATTTAAGGCTGGCTGTCTCCATCAACATGCTTATTACATTTTTACATAAAACCAGTATTCATTACATACCTTATTTTACTCAGTGACATCACTGGGTCTCTATGCTTTTCTAGGCAATGCAGTCAGATCATGGTTGGTGGGAGGGGCCAGAAGTGTGAGGGAGCAGGAGAGTTTTTTTTTTAGTTGTTCTTTGGTGGTAGGTAATGGCAAGTAATATACAGCTAAAGTTTAAGAAAAAATTCCTTTGAAAAAAAAAAAAAACACACCCCACCACAATGTATAATCCACCAATGGATCCATAATCCATCATCTAAAAATACAATACATCAGACTATATAAAACACATACAGAATACTGTTGCTTAGGTGACTGTAAGACTATGATGCTCGCTCTCAACCATACCTTTCTGATCAATATGGAGATCATAGAGGGGTGTTCTATATATATCCACAGTGGAAAGTGCACATCTAGAAAGAGCCACATGGTGAGAAGGACCGAGAATGAATACTCTTCGCCTGTTTGAGTAAAAGAAAAGTAATATATTAGCTTCGTAATCAAAAAACACATCAGGGGCACATTTATAAAGATGTAAAAACGACAGTAAAATACAAACCTAATGAAACTAGTTTTGTGCACTTGTGCCTCTTAAAATGCAATGGGACTACTCCTGTAATGTTACCATGGCAACAAATTATATATATATATATACACACACATACACACACACATACATATGTATTTAGTCAGCCACCAATCGTGCAAGTTCTCCCACTTAAAAAGATGAGAGGCCTGTAATTGTCATCATGGGTATACCTCAACTATGAGAGACAAAATGTGGAAACAAATCAAGACAATCACATTGTCTGATTTGGAAAGAATTTATTTGCAAATTATGGTGGAAAATAAGTATTTGGCGACAGAGAAAAGTTCCCAATGGGGTTTTTAGGCAAGCTCAAATGAAGAATTAGATGCAATGTGTAAAATTGTAAAAAGGTTTATTAGGGAATGTCACATACACCAAATGGAAATGGGGACTATAAATAAGATATGAGTTGCGGTATAAACAACGGACATTATACAATATTTTCATATACCATATTTTTCGACGTATAAGACGCAGTTTTACTACTCCAAAAAACAGAGTGAAATGTCCCTGCGTCTTATAGTGTGAATGCTGACCAGTCACTGCCCCCCCCCCCCCCCCCCGGCGAAAAATACGGTAATTAACAGCATACAACAGGTTATTATACAGCTGGATACAGGAAACATCGCATATATAAAAATCCTAACGCGTTTCGACCATAAGGGTATTCAGAGGTTTTTAGTTGTAACTGAAAAGGAAATTACAGAAGATTATTTAGTGGTATTACGTATTTTTATTACTTGGCCACCCACCCTACCCTGGGCCCCGTCTATGTAGAGGCACTTTCCATAAGAAGAGGGGAGGGGGGGAGAGGAAGGAGTGAGATACAATATATGGGTAGTACCTCAGTTTTGTAGCAAACAATAAGGTCCCCATAAGAAGGGGGACCTCTGTGTCCCGTGGTGTACTCCAAGAAAAGGATTTTACAGGTAAGCCGTTTTAAAAATCCTATTTTCTTTATCGTACATCATGGGACACAGAGCCTTAAATCATTACATAATGGGACGTCCCAGAGCAATGCTCAATATGAAGGGGGGGGGGGGGGAAGACACAGATCAAGCAGGTCGCTATGGACAAGAGACCCTATACTGCTACCTGCAGCACACTTCGCCCGAAAGCGGTATCCTCGTGTCCTTTCACATCTATCTGAAAAAAATTGAAAAATGTGTGGACTGAAGACCAAGTTGCAGCTTTACAGATCTGAGCCAACGAAGCCTGGTGGTGCACTGCCCATGAAGCACTTATCGCCCTGTAGAGTGCGCCCTAACAGAAAAAGGAAGAGTTCTGTTCTTTAAATTATAGGCTTGAATAATTGTTTGTCGAATCCACCTGGAGATAGTGGATTTTGATGCCACTTGTCCCTTCTTGGGACCATCTGGCAAAATAAACAAAACATCAGTTTTGCGTATCTGAGCGGTTGCCTGCAGATAGGGTTGTCCCGATACCGATACTAGTATCGGTATCGGGACCGATACCAAGTATTTGCGGGACTACTTGTACTCCCGCAAATGCCCCTGATGCCTGGCCGAATACTCAGCCCACCCAACCCCCCGCCGCCGCTACGCCGCATCCCCGCCGGTTGGTTAATACGGGCGGGGAACATTACAGCTTTCATTTGAATAGCTGTAGTGTTTCCCGCCACGTATAGACACTCCCCTTGCTCGGGATTGGACGGGTGATCTGCCCAATCCCGAGCAAGGGGGAGTGTCTATACGCGGCAGGAAACACTACAGCTATTCAAATGAAAGCTGTAATGTTCCCCGTCCGTATTAACCAAGCAGCGGCGGCGGCGCGGCAGCATCTAGGTATGGGGGAGATGGCTGCTTATATGGGGGGGGGGCATGGCTGCTTATATGGGGGGGGACATGGCTGCATATGGGGGGGGGGACGACATGGCTGCATATGGGGGGGGACGACATGGCTGCATATGGGGGGGGGAACGACATGGCTGCATATGGGGGGGGGGGACACGGCTGCATATGGGGGGGGGACATGGCTGCATATGGGGGGGGGACATGGCTGCATATGGGGGGGGGACATGGCTGCATATGGGGGGGGGGACATGGCTGCATATGGGGGGGGGGGGACATGGCTGCATATGGGGGGGGGGGGACATGGCTGCATATGGGGGGGGGACATGGCTGCATATGGGTGGGGGACATGGCTGCATATGGGGGGGGACATGGCTGCATATGGGGGGACATGGCTGCATATGGGGGGGGGGACGTGGCTGCATCTGTGGGGGGGGACGTGGCTGCATCTGTGGGGGGGACGTGGCAGCATCTGTGGGGGGGGGGGACGTGGCTGCATCTGTGGGGGGGACGTGGCTGCATCTGTGGGGGGGACGTGGCTGCATCTGTGGGGGGGGGGACGTGGCTGCATCTGTGGGGGGGGACGTGGCTGCATCTGTGGGGGGGGGGACATGGCTGCATCTGTGGGGGGGACGTGGCTGCATCTGTGGGGGGGACGTGGCTGCATCTGTGGGGGGACGTGGCTGCATCTGTGGGGGGACGTGGCTGCATTTGGGGACACATTTAAAAAAAAGTATCGGTATTGGCGAGTACAAAAAAAGCCAGAACAGTGTCCCGATTTAAATGAAAAGCCGACACCACCTGGGGTAAAAAGGCAGGCGGGGGTTGTAGTACAGTCTTGTCTTTATGACAAAATGAAATAGGCTTTTTACAAGAAAGCGCTGCTAATTCAGATACTCTTCTAGCTGAAGAGATAGCAATCAAAAATGCCAATTTCCTGCTTAAAAGGATCAGCGGGATCTGGCGAATAGGCTCAAAGGGTTGCTTCTGCAACACTGACAATACTAAATTCAGATCCCATGGGCACAAAGGAGACTTGACTGGTGGATTGATCCGCAGTACCCACTGAATGAAAGCCCAAACTAGGGAATGAGATGCCAACTGTCTCTGAAAGAAGACTGATAGAGCTGATATTTTTTAACAGATACGTTTTTATTCATCAGCAAAATAGAAAAATTAACACGGTACACCGGTAACCAGCCTCCAGCATTAGACCGCCCTAATCCGGAATTGACCGTCTCCTCACCCATCTCCCCCACACCTTATCAAATTTCCAGGGACATTTCCAGCCCATATAGGTCAGCTTGTAAAGGGGCAACACCTTATCCACCATTGACCTCCACTGTGAGATCGTCGGCGGGTCAGCCAATTTCCACTTACACAAAATTGCCTTTCTGGCATAAAAGGCAGAGTAGAAGACAAATAGCGGTTTATGTTTATTGGGCGTGACAGTGTCACAAACTCCCAGCAGAAGGTTTCTAGGATCCAGGTCAACATGCAGCCCTCCAGTCTCATTAATCTCAGTCACCACTCCCCTCCAAAAATCTTGAATAATAGGGCACACTACGTGTATAAAGGTACCCACCTCAGTCAGACATTTGGGACACCGGCCCGAGCAGGAGGGATAGATCCTAGCCAGCTTTTGAGGGGTATAATAAGCCTTATGTAGAAACTTAAGCTACATAAATCTATTCCTGGCTGAGATCATCAGCAGAATGTACTGCTGGATCCCCTCATCCCAGTCATCCGAGTCCAGGCCCGGAATGTCGCTCTGCCAGCTTTGGAAGAGCTGCGCAGCTGGACTTGCGGCCAAGGAAGAGATCCTAAGATACAGGGAGGAAAGGATACGATCGGCAAATTGGAACGACAAGTAGGATTCTACACTGTGGGAAACCACCGTTGAGGCGTGGGGAATTTGCGCCTGGATAGCATGGCGTAACTGCAGGAATCTAAAAAACATCCAAGAAGGCAAGCAAAATTTGGCCTTAAGGGTGTCATAGTGTAGGAGAGTACCAGCCAGCATCACATGCTGCACCTTGGTAATTCCAAACCTAGCCCATACGCTGGGATCAGGGATTTTCTGCAAGTGGGGAAATCGGGGGGGAAATCGTCTGAGAGGGGAAAATGGACTTCGACAGCTGTTCCCAAACACTAACCCTAGTTTTCATGGACACGGTCATACCAGCCTGTGCCTTCGGCCCCCTGAACACAAGGTTACTCAATGCACCATACGATCCCAGAATAGCCGCTTCCAGGGCGACCACCGGGTTCGACCCAGCTTGTGCAAACCACCAACGGATGGTCACAAGGTCCGCAGCCCAGTAGTATTGGCGAAAGCAGGGAAGGGAGAGACCCCCCCCCCCCCATCATTAATGGTAGCTGTAGTTTCAATTTAGCTATTCTGGGGGTACCACCTGCCCAAATAAAACTACTGACTACTCGATCCAATTTAACAAAAAAGGTATTAGGGATAGGGACCGGGGTGTTCCTGAACACATAAAGAAACTTAGAGAGAAAGCTCATTTTTATAAAAGATTAACCCTGCCTACCAGGGAAAGGGGCAATGATCTCCACTGCTGGCATTTTAGGATCAGGTGCTGTAGTACCGGGTACACATTATCCTCTAGATAGAGAGAGGGATTGGCCTGTATGTCTATGCCCAGGTATCTAAATCGTGACACCCACGTCAGCTGGGAACCAGTCCGAGGAGGGGGCTGCAGCGTCTGGGACAGGGAAAAGAGGACTGACTTCGACCAGTTGATCCTAATGCTGGAGAATACCCCAAATCGGTCTATCAGGGTCAGAGCCGTGTCGAGGGAGTCCAGGGCATCAGGCAGGTACAACAGGGCGTCGTCCGCATACAAGGAGATTTTCTCCCAGATAGGCCCTACGCTGATACCCGGTATAAGAGGGGATGTCCTAACCTGAATAGCCATGGGCTCCATGGCCAAGGCAAAAAGGCCCGGAGACCAAGGGCATCCCTGCCTAGTGCCCCGACCGAGAGGGAACGGTGAAGAGAGAATCCCATTCGTACTAACCCTGGCCGTTAGGGACCCATACAGCAGTCGGATCCAGGAAATGAAGTTCGGGCCAAAGCCAAACTTGCCATAGGAAGGGCCACTCGACCTAGTCAAATGCCTTTTCCGTATCGAGGGACGCCACCACCCCAGGGGAGGGTGCCACCCCCCGAATGCGCAATATTGGTATAGAGGCGCCTGATATTGACGTCCGTACCCTTACCGGGCATGAAGCCAGATAGATCCTCATGAACCAGAGACAAAATTACTGAGTTTAGACGAGTAGCAAGAACCTTAGTTAGGATCTTCGCATCCACGTTGAGCAGAGAAATTGGGCGGTAAGACCCACAAAGCTCAGGGTCTTTACCCGGCTTAGGCACAACAACAATGATCGCCTCTGACATCGAGTGTGGGAGATGACCCGTTTCTAACATAGTGAGGAGGGGGGAATGGAAACGGGAGGTCAAATCCTCCCCATGCTCTTTATAGAACTCCACCGGGAGTCCATCTGGACCCGGCGTCTTAGCCGACTGAAGAGAAGCCACCGCCGTATCTTTCAGGGTAAAGGGGGCATCTAGTCTATTGCGGGCTTCAGAGATAAGCTGCGGAAAGTCTACCGTCTCCAAGAAGGACAGTAAGTCATCCGCGTCATACGCCACCCGAGAGGAATATAGTCTAGCATAGAAGGTCCGGAATTGGGCATTAATCTCCTGTGGATCCGTGCACAAGGATCCATCTATGTCCCTAACCCGAGCAATATGTGCCGCCAAGGAACGTTCCTTAGAGAGCCAGACCAGCAATCCACCAGTGCGCTCACTCTGCTCAAAAATCCTCTGTGACTGAGAGAGTAGTATCTTCCGGGAAGAAAAAGCACGGAGGACGGCTATCTCCCTGTAAAGCACTTGTGGGTGACCATAAACCTCCCTATCCCCATAGCGGATATAGGGGTTTATTTACGAAAGGCAAATCCTCTTTGCACTACAAGTGCAGTCGCTGTAGATCTGAGGGGGACATGCAAGGAAAATAAAAAACATAATTTTGGCTTGCACATGATTGGATGATAAAATCAGAGAGCTTCCCCTAATTTCAGAGCTTCCCCTCAGATCTACAGCAACTGCACTTAAAAGTGCACTTGTAGTGCAAAGTGGATTTGCCTTTCGTAAATAACCCCCATAGTGTGCCTCCAAACTTTGTGCACTGTCCTCCGCCTCCTTAAGAGACAGACGATTACCTACGTGCTCTGCCAATGAGGAGCCGATACTGGCCACGAAAATGGGCTTTAAAAGCATCCCATACAACCGCTGGCGCAGCCGTCTCAACATTTCGCGGCCAGAAATCAGCTAGTTCAGTTGCCACAGCCAGGGAAACCCGCTCATCAGATACCCAATAACTGGACAGCCTCCACAGAGGGGGACCTGCATCTAGACCAATATCCAGCTGCAAGCAGACTGGAGCATGGTCAGAAATACCCCGTAGCAGAATGGAGGCAGCCAGAGTACGGGGAAGCAAACTATCACTCAAGTAAATAAGGTCAATACAGGAAAATGTTGCAAAGGTGGCCGAGTGACACGTAAACTGTCTTGCTGCGGGTGCTTCCATCTCCAAACATCAGTTAGCCCGCACGCCTCTGCCCATCTAGACAAAGGAGAGTCCAAAGACGGATGAGGGGAAAGTCTATCTATCTGTGGGACAGGGGCCATATTAAAATCACCAGCCAAAAGGATCTGTGCAGCCGGGTATTGTGCAACTATTAGAGCAAGTTTATGTAACAATGACATATTAGCTGGAGGAGGTATACAAATCCCCACAATAACCATCTCACTTCTGGCACATCTGGCATGAATAACATAACGCCCCTCAGCGTCCAGGTGAAGATTTAACAATTCAAATGGCAGGGACTTGCGGATAAGGATACTAACCCCCCCTGGAGTAGGAGGAGTAGAGTGAGTGATAAGAAAGCCCTACCCAGGATTTTTTTAAGGACCAAAACTCTACTACCCATCAAATGGGTTTCTTGGAGTATGCATATATGTGGGGACTGTGACGTTTTAGAAAATTAAACACTAATGCACGTTTAACTTTATCATTTAACCCCCGGACATTCCAGGAGATCACAGTTATGAGGGCCATGGAGCATACAGTAAACAATGTGATGCAAGCCAAATCTCCACCTGCAGCGCCTCAGGCGCCAACATCGTAAGACTGAACAGAGGCATAAAAATCATAATAGTCAGAAATCTTGGGAGGTAGAAACCTTGCAGCATCAAGAAATACATCATAAAAAAGTGTACCAAAAATAGGAGTGCATTATAAACCTGGGGTGAACGCCACCCAACCATACAAAACATATCCCAAACATTTCCCCCCTCTCCCCACCCCACGAACTTGGGTGCGTTTCAATCCCAGAACAAAACATGGCTACCGCCAATAGGGGTCCTGTACTGTGGCGCACCAGGGCAGGCAGCCAACTAGCACTGCCTCAGTCCATCCAGCAGAGAGGTCTCCAGCCTGGCATGAGCAAAAAAAAAAAAAAAAAAAAAGATATCAATGAAAAACTGTCAATTCAGGATAAAGTGTACCTGTAGCAAAAGAGATCACCCTGGGGGCACAAACTTACTAGTCGTTACTTCATAGGACCTGAGCGGGTACATGGGCTAATCCTAGGAGAGCAAGGGAGAGGGGGGGGGGGGCGGGAGCATAACAAGACCCAGGCAAAGCAGCCAAGTGTCAATGTCCTCCCGTAGGCTGCAGTCTTCAGCGACAGACACATGTCCCAAACAGTCACAACAAGACAAAGGGGAACAAAGCAAGGTGAAAAAAAAACTGCAATCCATTACGCTGCAACCGCATGCATCTGTGCCAGTGCCAGGGTGCAAATTGATCCAAGAACATCAATAATCCAGGCAGGCATAGAACCCAGCAGGCAGGCAGCCCCCCCTCCAGAAAATTAGCACTCATACCTCACTCTCCCAGTCAGGCAGGGTAGGGACATTCGGAGCACGTATGACAGGAGGAGGAGAGGCCCAGTACCCGATAAACAAGAACCCAGACAGGGAAGGACCATCAGGCCCTGGGAAGAGTATCCAGCCTGCTTGAGGCATCGTCGGCGATGTAAAGAAGCGCCATCTTGCACACAGACTCGCCGGGAAAAGCATGCTGTATTTAATTTTCCTGTTACGAAGATTGAGCTTGACATGGTCAAACGACCTCCTCTGCCTCTGGCTATCCACCGAATAGTCAGGGAAGATCATAAGCTTGGTAGCTTCATAACGCAGCACATCCAGGTTCCTAGCCTCTCTGAGCACTGGGTCTCTATCTCTGAAATTGAGAAGTTTCAATATGAACGTGCAAGGGGGCTCCCAGCAGGGGGGCTGGTTGCCGGCATCCTGTGGGCCCGTTCTACCACAAAGTGGGCCGAAAAAGAAGCCTGGAGCAAAAGCGCACGGAGCAGCCGCTCCGTGAAAGTCGTGGGATTAGACCCATCCGCCCGCTCCGGGAGTCCCACTATGCGGAGGTTATTTCTCCGATTCCGCGCGGGACTCCAGACTTTTCACTTTAGCCTTGAGTGTGCAGGGAAGCCGAGTGGTCCTACAGCAGGTCTTCAGCGTCACTCACCCTGCGCTCCACCGTAGTGACTCTGCCCCGAACAGTGTCCACATCACTACTTACGCATGGACTTACAGTCCGTAATCGCCTACATCAGAGCGGCAAAATTACTCTGCTCCAGCAAGGCCGGAGCCCTCTCGCCGTCCTCGGTCTGCGACGCCATGTTGGAAGTGGGAGCAGCAGCAAGCGAGGCCGGAATTTCGCCGGGGGATTTGGCACGTTTTGCGGGAGGAAGAGGATTTATTTCTTTCATATCCACACCTAGCTGGCAAAAGGCGAGAATCCCGCTTAGGTCATATCCTTGAGGATTCCATTTGTTAGTTTTACACCATGAAACATACGCTTTCCAGACTCTATAGTAAATAAGCTTGGAAGCTGGCAATAAGTGTAGAATGCACTGGACCCGAGATCCCTCTCTTCTTCAGAATGTGGGTCTCAACATCCAAACCGTCAGATTTAGCTTTTGTAAGGAAGGATGGAACACTAGACCTTGCTACAGCAGGTTGTGACGAAGCGGAAGATTCCAGGGTTTTCCTACCGCCATCTTTATGATTTTGGCATACCAGGGTCTTCTGGGCCAATCTGGGGCCACTAAGATTACAGGAATTCTTTCCTTCTTGATCCTGCAAAGTAGCCTTTGTAAGAGAGCGATCGGAGGAGACGCATAGATCAGTGAGAACAGATTCCACGGAATTATTAGAGCATCCAATCCGTAGGCCAGAGGATCTCTTGTCCTAGACACAAAGTTGTCCAACTTTCTGTTGAACCTGGAAGCTAGCAGGTCTGTATCCGGGGTCCCCCATCTCTGGTAAATGGCCAGAAAAATCAGGGTGGAGAGACCACTCTCCTGGTGACAACTGCTGGCGACTCAGATAGTCCGCTTGCCAGTTTTCTACCCCTGGAATGAAGATTGCAGAGACAAGGAACATGTTCCTCTGCCCATGTCAAAATCCGATTCACATCTTTCTGAGTGCCCTGACTGCAGGTGCCTCCCTGGTTATTGATGTAAGCTACTGCAGTAGCACTGTCAGATTGAATCCGAAACTGGGTGACCCTGTAACCTGTGTGTCCAGGTTCTGAGGGCCAAGTATACTGCCCGTATTTCCAGTATGTTGATGGGCAGGCCGCTTTCAGTCTTGGCCCAGGTTCCCTGGGCTGAAGCTTCTTCCAACACTGCTCCCCAGCCCATTAGGCTGGCATCCGTAGACACCACCTTCCAGGTGTCTGGGAGAATAGATATTCCTTTGCGCAATTTTTTGGCCTTTAACCACCAACTGAAGCTTTGGCTCATTTGTGAAGACAGGCGCATGGGTAAATCCAGAGCTTGGATCTTTCTGTTCCAGGCGGCTAAAATACTGCCTTGAAGGAGTCTCGAATGAAACTGGGCGTAAGGGACAGCCTCGAAGGAGGCTACCATCTTCCCCAATAACCTCATACAAAGGCGAATAGACGGTCCTTCCTTTGCCTTGACCTTGTGGATCAGGTCCTTTAGCGACTTGATCTTTGGCTCTGGTAGGAATACCCGGCTTTGGGCTGTGTCTATGACCATGCCCAAATACTCTACCCTTCTTTGGGCTTGTAGAGAGGATTTTTGTAAGTTTACAATCCATCTAAATGCTCCAGGTATCTTATTGTGGTGAGCACAGCGTGATCTAATCCTGCCTCTGACTGATCTATCACGAGTAGATCGTCTAGATAGGCTGTTATCGCTATGCCCTGTGCCCTCAGATTTGCCAACAGAGGGGCTAGCTACTTTGTAAATACCCAGGGTGCGGTAGCCACACCAAAGGGCAGAGCCAGAAACTGGAAGTGCCGATGTTTTATCGCAAACCTTAAGAACTTTTGGTCAGCGGGATTGATAGGCACATGCAAGTATGCGTCTTTGATGTCTATTGACGCCATAAATTCTCCGCCTTGTAGGGTGACTACTACTGATCAAATAGTTTCCATTCAGAAATGGCAAATGTTTAGAAATTGATTTAAAGATCTTGGTTTCAGAATGGGTCTGACATCTTCGTTTGGTTTTGGGATCACAAAGAGGTTTAAATAAAAACCTGAACCTTGCTTCTTTAGGGGTACTTCTGTGATCACCCCTTGAGACAGCAAGTGATCCAATCCCTTGAAGAAGGATGCTCTTTTTAATGGATCCTTGCGCTTTGGAACTGAGAAGATGGGAGCTCTCGAAATTCCAGCTTGTACCCTAGGGATACTGTGGATACTACCCATTTGTACTGGATTTCTGTCTGCCATGCTGCTGAAAACTGACGAACCCGTCCCCCCACTCGGCCGAGCGGGGATGCCTCTTCATGAAGAGGCTTTGGGGTTCTGCTTATTAGCCTTTGAACCCCACTGCTTCCAGTTTTTCTGGGCCTGGTCCTCTTTAGCCTTTGTGGCTGGCTGAAAATGCTGTCGCCACTGGCTGGAGGTAGACTTACCAGAAGCCGGGGAGAGAGAGAGAACGTTTAAAACAAGGTCGCTTGTTTTTCTTCTCTGGTAATAGAGTGGTCTTTCCACTCGATATCTTTAAGATATATTTTTCCAAATATTCCACCAAAAGAGGCATTCGCCATGGAAGGGGAAACTAGCCAAAAGCTTTTTGCATAGTGCCTCTGCTGACCAATGCTTTAGTCAAAGAATTCTGCGCATATGCACCAGCTGGGGTGCGAGACAAGATGCTTGCTTTAGGCAAATTCTCCCACAATTTGACAGCAGGTTGGGCAACTGACCCAGCCAGAAGGAAGGAAGATTTTAGGAAAGATTCCAACTTATTTTCCGAAGGATCTTTGAACACCTGTACGTTATCCACTGGACAAGTCAGGTTCTTATTTACACAAGAAACGGCTGCATCTACAGAATGCAGACTCCACTTCTTGGAAAACTCTTCCTTCATAGGATAAAGAATGTCAAACTTCTTTGGAGGTGAGAAGCGCTTGTCTGGATGTAGCCAGTCTGCGTAGATTAACTTTTTTAATAACGGATGAACTGGAAAAGAGCATGCACCCTGCAGGGATTTTAATGAGCCCAGGGAGGAGACAGGTGATTCAGTTAACGCCTAAGAGGGAAACCTGAATGTAGTACACACTGTTTCAGCATAACATTGTACCCATGGCCTTAGCATCTGGGAAGCAGAAAAGGGTTCCTCTGAAATCCCTGATCCGTCCGACTCCTCATCCCTGTCCTCTGTAGGCGTTGCCTCATCCTTCTCTTCAGATTTTTCTGAAAGGAGATCTAAAACAAAAAGGAGATCTGCGTCGCTTTTTTTGTCCTTTTGCAAAGACTTTGCGATTAGCATAGCGATCTTACTTTCTAATTTTTCCAGGGCTGCGGTAAAAGTGTCTTCAGTGACATATGCAGGCCCAGTTGCCACCGGAGAAATTGTTACCCCCGATAGTGGCAATAGCTCCTTCTGTATAGGTATGTCAAAATTTACAGGGGAGGAAGGTACCGAGCAGGCAGCGGTGCTTTCTTGATCCCTGAATTCCTTCTAAGGGAAGACATATTACCAAGCAACAAGCCGAGGTACCACAATGCATATACTACTGTGCTAAATTTAGCAATCTACATCAAGTATGCAACTTAAAACACACAGTTTCATGCTATAGAGTAGGTATCTCTCTTGGTAGTGCCCCACCAACCACATAGAGGTTATGTGCCCCCTGAATGCTGCTGTGTCCCAAAGGAAGAAAGAAGAAAGAAGAAACCCTCTAGCAATACACACCAAACTGAGCATGTGCAGCCTGACTCCAGTAACTATTTTATCAGGACATGTTTTGGAGTCAGTGGAAGGAAGAGGATCTGTGCATACAGGATCAAACAGCCTTTTCACACAATGCAAAGGATTAACCCCTTAGGTTCCACAGGGAGTATAAAACAAGCATGCTTTACTGCATATATAGACTGATTTTACTGTTGTGGGTTTAGCAAAACTAAGGACCAGAATAGGTTTAATCAACCGCTCTATTTTTGACACCTAATTCTAAAGACCTAGGGGCTGTGTTAAAGCAACACTGGGAAAGAGGAGGCAGTTTACTGCTCCCCATGTTTTTTTGGTAGTCCATCTGTTTATTTTCTCCAGGGGATCTGTAAGAATCCTATTGTCTCAAAGGAATATTCTTACATTAGGAGGATCGAAGAGTACAAAAAGGAACCAAGACATTTTTCTGGCAGCCAAGCTTAAGAAAAATGAAACCTCTAAAGCAGGGATATGCAATTAGCGGACCTCCAGCTGTTGCAAAACTCCAAGTCCCATCATGCCTCTGTCTCTGGGTGTCATGCTTGTGGCTGTCAGTCTTGCTATGCCTCATGGAACTATGTAGTTCTGCAACAGCTGGAGGTCCGCTAATTGCATATCCCTGCTCTGAAAAGAATGACTGCTTTGTTAGGTGCCAGCTCATCCATAAAGTGTGTGGTCTGGAAACGTAGGTGAAATGCTTGCCATTTACAATGATATGAGGACTTTGTTTAGTAAAATTGCATAATTGAAATAGGATTTTTTTTGTAAAACAAAATCATTTTTAAGCATGGATCGCAATTTAGCATTAGCCAACAATTTCTCAAATAAAACAAAGACATTACCTTGCATCAGGAGAGAACATCAAGGGGTGAATTGCAGGTATAGCAGCCAATTTATTTCTAATTCTCTTTATTAGAAAATACGTTTAAGGTACAAAACATAGCCATTGAGGCATACCATGACTAACAGGTAAACATAACCAAGTATAACTTACAACTTATCCTAAAACTCTAACCATGCATTGCTCAGATTCACAGCAGATAAGAGCTTTGCAGGTATTGATATTACCAAAAGGAATCACACTCCCTCCAGTTCACCAGGAGCCTGATGCTACAAGAACAGTTTTCAATTGTTGTTGCACCAATATCCTAGCCTGTACAATCACCTGTGTAGCTTAGGTATAAACCACTGTCCGTTTTAAAGAGCAATAGATACTCAGGAAGCTATATTGATCGAATCTACTGGTTCCCGATCATCTACCGTGGAATCTGAGTCCATCCACAAGTGCCAGACTATCATACTTTTTGGGACATCCTCGGTATAAATTTGCCGCTTTATAAAAGGGGTACCACAATTAACAAGGCTGTGGAAAGCAAAGGGCCAGGGTCTCGTAAGAAACGCATTAGAAAATCAACGTAGAGTGCTAGTTTTCCAGACACCTTGCTTGACCTCTGCAAGGCCTCAGCCAACGGCTCCATCACTAAGGCAAATGACACAGGGGAAAGAGGGCGCCCCTGCCTTGTTCCCCTCTTGACCAGAAAGGAGGGTGCGATTTTACCATTCAGCCCAATATGAGCCTTAGGGGTCCTGTAGAGTAAGGCTATCCATTTCATAAGCACCAGACCAAACCCAAAGAGTTCCAAAACGTGCATCATGTAGGACCAACAGCCTGCATCAAAAGCCTTCTCAATAGCGAGGGCCACTAGGACTCTCGTCAGGTGGTAGCTGGATAATTCTCATATTCAAGTATTGAGCTCCAAGATCTAGCAAGTTATCAAGCCATTCACCAGAGGGGCTTTGACACCTCATCTGCAGGGCATTGTTATGCTTTTTCATCTACCTACAAGTTAATACAAGGACTAAATCACATTTTAGGCCTATTTAAAGTTTAGCCTTTAAATGCTGGTCTGAAGAGCAATGTGTATAGCAAATAAGCTGCAACAGCTTTCTTGAAGCTCCTAGGGTCCCCAAACACACTGCTGACATACAGCAGCCAATATCAGATGCAGTGAGGTGGTGTGATGCATGATTCAGAGCACCACACAGTCCCCTTTGTTTCTTAACTTTATTTGAAGTGCAAAAAGTGACACTTCATTCATGTCACTGAACGGCATGGTGCGTTTCACTGCTGTTTGGTGACATGTGGTGCCACGCTAGCGGCCGAAAAAGGGTTAAAAGCACAGCTGAAATGTCGCTTTGCCGGCACTGTCCCAGATTTAAATGGGTGCAGGGGTGCTTTAGAAGCAGCGTATACACCGCTCCTAAGGCACCTCAAAAGGCAGGAGAGGAGGTGTCCTGTAGTTCTAACTTTTTTTTTCAAAACACAGTTCCAGCAAAGACAGCAAATTATCATCGCCCTAGTGTTATTTGCAGTATCACCAGGTGTTAAAAAAAAAAAAAAAAAAAAAAAAAAAAAGGGGGGGGGGGTAGAATGTAGTCACCACATACATATAAGGACTAGTAAACAGCAATTTTCCTGGGTTTAGATATACGTTTATTCCGCACTACTTTGACAGAGTACTTTAACCAGTTGTTGGCAATCATTTTCATTTGCAGCACATTGAAAATCAACCAGTCAAGTGATTCCCAATAAAAAAGGTTAAACTTCACATTAGCATCATATTCAACATTTTTGTTAGTAGTATTTTGAGGGCTGAATTTCATCTTACTGTGACTCACAACAACTTAATTTTATATAGCTTGGAGACTATTGCAATAATCAGGACTAGCTCACACCCTGTTGGGTTGGATTTTTAGGGCTATAACCTATTTTTTAATGTCAACTCTATATCAATCAGGCTTGTAGGGAAAAAAGTTCACCTGAGCCGACTGAAGGACTGAGGAAGGCGGCGAGCAACTAAATTATGTAAACATTTAAATCACATTTATCAAAGTATTACATCCAGTCCTATTAATGCTGGTGTGTAAAGTTTATTTGCTAAAAACTGCATTTGCATAGGAAAAAAAAAAAATCATAAAGCAGACAAAAAGTAGGTTCTCTTTTACATATCAAGTCATTGAAGGTTTAGTGGTAAACGATGGACATGCCAGTAAAAAAAGAGATTTTTAATACAGCTTACCTGTAAAATCTTTTTCTTGGAGTACATCAGGGGACACAGAGCGGCATATTCATTACTATATGGGTTATATGGAGTACCTTCAGGTGATGGACACTGGCAATCTCAAAAACAGGAAGTGCCCCTCCCTATATAACCCCCTCCCATAGGAGGAGTACCTCAGTTTTGTAGCAAGCAGTATGCCTCCCAAAATGGTCCCCAAAAGAGGGGTGGGAGCTCTGTGTCCCGTGATGTACTCCAAGAAAAAGATTTTACAGGTAAGCTGTATTAAAAATCTCTTTCTTTATCGTACATCACGGGACACAGAGCGGCATATGCATTACTATATGGGATGTCCCAAAGCAATACTTACAATGAGGGGAGGGAGAACATCTTCCCAAGACAAAAGGATTTCATTTAGAGATATACTCAAATCATAATAAATCCAACTTAGTTGAGAAAAAATAATTTTAAATTTTAAATTTAACTCAAAAGGGAGCCCCCGGAATCCGAGGGTCTCAAACTGCAGCCTGCAGCACTGCCTGCCCAAAGGCTGTATCAGTATTCCTTCTTACGTCCAACTGGTAGAATTTTGTAAACGTGTGGACAGAAGACCAGGTTGCCGCCTTGCAAACTTGAGCCATAGAGATCTGGTGGTGTGCTGCCCAGGAAGCGCCCATGGCCCTAGTAGAATGAGCCTTTAATGATAACGGAGGAGGCAACCCTTTCAAGCCGTAGGCCTGAGTGATTAACTGTTTAATCCACCTCGAGATGGTGGATTTTGCAGCTGCCTGCCCCTTCTTGGGCCCATCCGGTAAAATGAACAACACATCTGTTTTCCGGATCTTCTCTGTAGCTTTAAGATAGGCCTTCATGGCCCTGACAATATCCAAGGTATGCAGCAACCCTTCCTTTCTGGAAGTAGGTTTAGGAAAGAAGGATGGTAATACCAAATCCTGGTTTAGATGAAAACTGGATATAACCTTTGGTAGGAAGGAAGGATGAGGGCGGAGAACGACCCTGTCCTTATGCAAAATAAGATATGGTTCCTTACAGGATAAGGCTGCCAGTTCCGATACTCTTCTGGCGGAAACTATGGCGACCAAAAATACTAACTTCCTTGTCAGTAAAACCAAAGGAATTTCAGCCAACGGCTCAAAAGGTTTGATTCTGTAAACTTAACAGAACAAGATTTAAATCCCACGGACAAAGCGGGGATTTAACTGGAGGATTAATACGTAAGACCCCCTGCATGAAGGTCTTAACCAGCGAGTGGGTGGCCAGCGGCCGCTGAAACCACACTGACAAAGCTGAAATCTGTCCTTTGATAGTGCTTAATGCCAGTCCTTTATCCACTCCTAGCTGGAGAAAACGTAATACTCTATCGATGGTAAACTTACGAGAAAGCCATAGCTTGGACTCACACCAGCCTACATAGGCCTTCCAGACCCTGTAATAAATCACCCTAGAGACCGGTTTCCTGGCTCTGATTAGGGTAGAGATTACTTTCTGAGACAGACCTCTACCCCTGAGAATCAGGGATTCAGCTTCCAGGCCGTCAAATTTAGATGCCGTAAGGCAGGGTGGAGGATCGGACCTTGCGATAGCAGGTCTGGCCGTAGAGGAAGAGTCCAAGGGTCTCCCACTACCATCTTTAGGATTAGTGAATACCATGCCCTTCTGGGCCATGATGGAGCTACCAGGATGACTGGTATGTGCTCCACCCTGATCCTGCGCAGCAGGCGGGGTAGTAACTGGAGCGGGGGAAAAGCATAAAGAAGTTTGAACTGATGCCAAGGGCAAACCAGCGCATCGGTTCCGCAGGCCATCGGATCCCTTGAGCGGGATATGAACCTGTCTAGCTTCTTGTTGAGTCTTGATGCCATGACGTCCACGTCCGGCACTCCCCATCTCTGGCAGAGTGTCTGAAAGACCTGTGGATGTAGAGACCATTCCCCCGGCAACAGAGTCTGGCGACTTAAGAAGTCCGCCTGAAGGTTGCCCACTCCTGGAATGAATATTGCCGATATGCAGGGCACATGAGCTTCTGCCCATAGGAGAATCAAGCTCACCTCTCTCTGAGCGGCTTGACTCTTGGTTCCCCCTTGGTGATTTATGTATGCCACTGCCGTGGCATTGTCCGATTGAATTCTCACCGGGAACCCCTGCAACTTGGCCGTCCAAGCCCTGAGGGCTAGTCGAGCAGCTCTGAGCTCCAAGATGTTGATGGGCAACTGCTTCTCTGGCTTTGCCCAAGTGCCTTGGCGAGTGCAACCATCCAAAATTGCTCCCCAGCCTGTCAGGCTGGCGTCTGTGGTTACTATCTTCCAAGCCACTGGGCTGAAAGACTTCCCCTTCAGTAGATTCTGAGGGTCTAACCACCAACACAGACTTTGTCGGACTCTTGATGAGAGCGGCAAAGGGATATCTAAGGCCTGTGGCCTCCTGCTCCATGCTGACAGGATGGCTGCCTGCAGGATGCGAGTGTGGCTCTGGGCGTACGGTACCGCCTCGAATGTGGCCACCATCTTGCCTAGTAACCGCATACATAGGCGAACAGTTGGTTCTTTCTTGCTTAGAACCAGTAGGATTAATTCCTTGATGGCTTTGACTTTTATCAGAGGCAGAAACACCCTCTGTTGTTCTGTGTCTAATCTCATGCCGAGATATTCCAACTGCCTTGTGGGCTGGAATGCTGATTTTTCTCGATTTAGGACCCAGCCGAACCTCTCGAGGTACTGAACTGTGAGGGCCACTGCTCGTTCCAAGCCAGGAGACGAGTGATCTATGACTAGGAGGTCGTCCAGGTATGCTAGGATCGTGACCCCTTGGATCCTTAGATTGGCTAGGATTGGAGCTAGGACCTTCGTAAACACCCGGGGGGCCGTAGCCAACCCGAAGGGAAGCGCCACGAATTGGAAATGACGTAGAGCCACCGAGAAGCGTAGAAATCTTTGATGTGGCTGGTAAACTGGAACATGAAGGTTAGCATCCTTTATGTCTATGGATGACATAAAATCGTCCTTCTGAAGTGCGGCAGCTGCTGACCGCACGGATTCCATCCAAAATGAGCGGACCTTTAGGTATGCATTCACCATTTTTAAGTCCAAAATTGGCCTGACATCGCCGTTGGGCTTTGGGATGATGAATAGGTTGGAGTAGAAACCTAGCCCCTGTTCTTGGACTGGTACCTCTACTATTACCTCCTGAGAGAGTAGATGATTCAATGCCGCTATTAATGCGGCTCCCTTCTTCGGATCGTTTGGTACTCTTGACTCCTGAAAATGAGGAGGAGGAAACTTTAGGAAGTCTAGTTTGTAGCCTGTAGCCACGGAAGACCGTACCCATCTGTCGGGAATGCTGGCCTCCCAAACCTCTGCAAAGAGACGCAGTCTTCCCCCCACCTTCGTGGGTGGGGGCGCCCCTTCATAAGGCCGGCTTGGGGGCTGGCTTTGCTGGCTTGCGAAACCACTGCTTCTTGCTTCCGGCGGCCTGTCCCTGCGACTTGTTAAAGTTTGATCTTGCAGGAGGCCGTCGATACTGTTTGGTATTGGAAGGCCCCTGGCCAGGGGAGTACTGTCGTTTAAACGCAGGCCCCCAAAACTTTTTCTTGGTGGGCAACAGAGTACTTTTTCCGCTTGAAATAGTCTGAATGTATTTATCCAGGTCTTCTCCGAAGAGTCGTCCTCCATGGAAGGGGAACCCTACCAAGAGCTTCTTGCATGGGGGCTCTGCCTCCCAGCTCTTTAACCATAAGAGTCTTCTCATATGGATAAGGGATAACAATAAACGTGACGCTTGCTGGATAGAATCCTTAATCGCATCTACCGTAAAGCGTATGGCCCTAGGGACGTCCGAAAATTCTTCTGCCTGTTGGGCAGGAATAAGTTTAAGCATCTGCTTAGCTTGATCCGATAATGCTTGTGCAACCCCAATTGCAGCCACAGCTGGCTGCACTACTGCCCTTGCAGTAGTGAAGGAGGTTTTAAGTAGCGTTTCCAAGCGTTTATCCACCGGATCCTTGAACACCTGTATGTTTTCTACAGGGCATGTTAAAGATTTGTTAACACATGAGATGGCTGCGTCTACAGCCGGGGCTGCCCATCTCTTGGAAAATTTCTCTTCCATAGGATATAAGGCAGAGAATCTTTTTGGTGGTACAAAGATTCTATCTGGCTTGGCCCAATCTTGGAACATAACTTCCTCTAGTAGAGGATGGATCGGAAAAACCGCATTGGGTTGAAGCGCTCTTAGTGAGCCCAAAGCGGAGACCGTTGATACTTGGAGATCTGGTACTGGCAAGTTGAACGTCCTATGGACCAAGTCTGTTAAAACTTGAACCCACCAGCTCTCCCCTTGGGAGGCTGCGCCAGACTCCTCCGTACCCGGATCCTCGATCCCTGAACCTACTTGGTCCTTGTCCAAGAGGTCTTCCAATTCCCCTGCGGAAGGGACCTCCTCATCTGAGGGTTCACGCTCGGGCGACGGAGATCTATTCAGTTTTTTGCCCCGCATAGCCTTGGCTATCATTTTTTCCATTCTTTTTTCCATCTCCTTTAGAGAGGTGGACAGTACCTCGTCCGTGACCACCCTAGGGTTGGACTGACCCGTGTCAGCTCTAGCCCCAGATCTCGATGGTCCCACCAAGGCTCCCTCTGGGGAAAGTAGCGGCATGACTTTGTCCGAGACCTCAGACCCTCTGGGGGAATCCCCACCTCTTGTACCCTCTGAACCAGATGCCATGGTACAATACCGAGGTACGCCCGCTACTTAACGGTGTTTGGGAAAATAAATAGTTGTTGCCCAAAAAACCTTTCTGGGGGAAAAAATGCCTTCTTTCTTATTAACTTGGTTTGTTTTCTTTTTTTTTTTTTAAACCAAAGAAAGAAAAACCATTCTGTCCCCCTTTAGTAGTATTTGCCCAAAAAAACTGCTGAAAAAGAAACCCTATCTCTAGGGTAAAAGACAGTCTTTTTGAAGACTGTAATACTCTTCTTTGGCCACTGTGTGTCCTCGGCGCCCCACGCTGCCGCTCTGGTCCTTCCTCTCTCAGTTCCAACACTTCACTGAGCTGGGAACTTTTTGGAAGGGCCGCCCCTTCCTTTTACCTACAGGCCCGCCCTTCCCCTGTCAGCAAACGGCGCGAAGTGCGCCCATATCACGGTGACGCGCACGTGCGCCGGCGGGGGGGGGGGGCTGGAGGGGGCCACACGAGAAGGTCAGAGGCTGATCCTGCCGTCCACGTCCAGGATCCACAGAGCGGCATTTTTTCCTGCAGCAACCGCCTGGACCTCTCTGAGCAGGCTTGCAGGTAGGAGCATTCACTCCCTTTTACATAAGAAACCTCAGTAGATTCCCAGGGGCTTCTCTTAGAGAGAATTGTCACTATACACACAGGCCCTTTTTCAATGCTTTCTAGCACCAGTTGCAATACTACCAGGGAGGTCACGATTATGGGGAATATATACATACAGAGTCATCCTATCCTAAGATATGTGACTCACCTTGCCAGATGCAGCGCATAAACCATAGGCATGTCCCACTGTGACCTTCCCCCAGAAAAAACCTGCTGCGAACCAAGTTCCGCAAGTTTCCCCTTCACTTACCTGCTCCATGCCGCAGGACTTTGCACAGCAAGAGGTCCAATCTTCCCCCATCTCCGTGGGGCGTCTAGACCTTCAGGCCCTGGGTTCCTATGAAGGATCCACTGTCCTGGGCCCATATAGCACCCTGGCAACAGAAACATTAGGCCCCCAAAGGTTTCTAAGTTCTGGGCCCAGAGTCCAGCTCTCTGTGACAGAAAGCATTATGGGCTATACCCCAATGGTTTGGGGTCCGGTTACTGACCACTTTAGCACTGAGGCCTTTGGACAGAACCGGTTAGCCCACCTTAATCCCAAGGATGTGGAGGCAAGCTAAACCATGACCAACACCTAAGACACTGGCGTAAAAACTGAGGTACTCCTCCTATGGGAGGGGGTTATATAGGGAGGGGCACTTCCTGTTTTTGAGATTGCCAGTGTCCATCACCTGAAGGTACGCCATATAACCCATATAGTAATGAATATGCCGCTCTGTGTCCCGTGATGTACGATAAAGAAATGTGTGTAAAATCCTCTGTTAGCCCTAACAGTTGGTACTGCTCACTCATTACATTCCTAAAGCCACTGGCTTCTAACTGACCTGCTGATAAAGTAAAACAGCCTTCCCAAAGCCAGAGACAATAGAATGTCAGCATAACCTGAAATGTTATAGGCTTCCTGTGTCTGTTAATAGATGAGAGATGCAAATGCAAAAAGAAAAAATAAAGCCAACTCCAGGCAAAGCAAAATGTATCCCTTGCAATGAGGATGCTTGAATTTTTCCCAGAGTTGGTCGGACAATGCTTGGTTATTTCTTTATGGCAAAATAAGACCAGACTAATGAACACACACTTGGCACAAATAAAAAAGGTTTCTGCATACAAGCATTATAACAGATGTGCAGATACAGACAGAGGAGTCTGGGCTTAAAGTGGAGGTCCACCCAATTTTTTTTTAAACCCAGCAGCTACAAATACTGCAGCTGCCGATTTTGAAAAAAAAAAAAAAAAATGGACACTTGCGTGTCCAGCGTGCCCGCGATGTCGGCAGCCAAGGCCAAGCAATCGCTTGCCTCTCGGCTGCCCCCGCCATCATCCTCAGTTAGGGAATCAGGAAGTGAAGCGTTGCAGCTTCACTGCCCGGTTCCCTACTGCACATGCGGGAGCAGAGCCCCCCCACTGGTCCCCGATGTCTCCTGGGACCGGTGGGTTTTCCAGAGGACAGGGGGGGCTAGGGACGCGAAGGGGTGTGACTCCCGCAGCAGTCTATTCCTGGAAGTGGGTGCAAATACCTGTATTATACAGGTATCTGCACCCGCCTCCCCCCTGAAAAGGTGCCAAATGTGACACATGTGCGTTTAGGGACACAAGAAAACAATAGGGCCCAACACATAGGTACATATTTTCTGCTTAAGTTTCACTTTAACCACTTAAAAGGGGTTTTCCACCTTTTTTTTTTTAAGTTTATTAAAAGTCAGCAGCTACAAAAAGTAGCTGCTGGCTTTTAATAAACTGACACTTACCTGCTCCACGGCTCCAGCGACGCGCCTGCCGGGGCTCCGCTCCTCGCCGGCCGGCGTCTTCATTCTTAGTGTGGGCACTCGGCAGTGACAGCTTTCGACTTCACTGCCGGGCACCCACTGCGCATGCGCGAGCGGCGCCGTCCGATTGGACAGGCGCTCGCCTACAGGGAGGGGCTGTGAAAAGGCGATTAAGCTAATCGCCTTTCCAGCTCCTCGGCGGAAGGAGGAAGTGGGACAGGAAGTCCCCTTCTCCTGAAGCCCTCACTCCCCCACCCAAAAAAAAATTACATGCCAAATGTGGCATGTAAGGGAGCGAGGAGTGGGTTAAGCGCAAGTTCAATTTTTAGGTGGAACTCCCCTTTAAGGACTGCCGCACGACTATCTACGTCGACAGAATGGCACGGCTAGGCACATGGACGTATATATACACGTCCTCTTTAAGAGCCCAGCCATGGGTCGCGAGCATGCCACGATTGGGTCACAGGAGCTGAAGAACGGGGAGAGGCGAGTGTAAACAAACCTTCCCCGTTCTTCTCTGTGGCAGTGTGTTCCCTGATATAGGAAATGACGATCAGTGACGTCACACGCCCAGCCCCCTACAGTAAGAAACACACATGAGCTCACACTTAACCCCTACAGCGCCCCCTAGTGGTTAACCCCTTCACTGCCATTGTCATTTTCACAGTAAGCAGTGCATTTTTATAGCACTTTTTGCTGAAAATGACAATGGTCCGAAAAATGTGTCAAAAGTGGCCGATGTGTTCGCCGCCATTAGTAGTAATTTTTTTTTTTTTATACCCTATTAGGTTTTTATACCCTATTTTGTAAACACTATACATTTTGCGCAAACCAATCGATAAACGATTATTGCGTTTTTTTTTACCAAAAATAGGTAGAAGAATACGTATCGGCCTAAACTGAGGAAATTTGTGGTTTTTTTATATCTTTTTTGGGGCCATTTATTATAGCAAAAAGTAAAAAATATTGAATTTTTTTCAAAATTGTCGTTATATTTTTGTTTATAGCGCAAAAAATAAAAACCACAGAGGTGATCAAATACCACCAAAAGAAAGCTCTATTTGTGGGAAAAAAGGATGCCAATTTTGTTTGGGAGCCACGTCCCACGACTGCGCAATTGTCAGTTAAAGCGACGCAGTGCCGAATCGCAAAACGGCTGCACGAGCAAGGACATTCCAAGGCGCCCATCAATAGGGCGTAGGGTATTACTTTCCCGCTCCCGGGCAGACAGTCCGCCAGAAAGAGCAGGCGTTAGACCCGTAGCTGGGGAAGCGTTTGGCAGTCAGTCTCCCTGAGTCTCTGTCCTTCTTCTGAGTACTTGAAAATGTTGTATAGCTGCCAAGTCTCAGAGTATGTCTCCTGGCGCTGTTGGCTGGAGAGGATCAGGTCTTCCATTCGACTGATCTCATCGACCCTATTCAGCCAAAGAGCAACAGTCGGGGGGTGGGGGGACTTCCATCGGAGAGGTACGCAGGCTCTGGCTGCGTCCAAAAGGTGGCGCACCACTGACTTTTTGTAAGTTCCAGGTGGTATATTGGTTGCCTGTAAGAGGAAATAGGCCGGGTCTTCCGGCACTGTATGCCCCGTGAACTTTTGAGTGATCCGGCGTACCTCACCCCAGAAGCCCCTGATCCACGAGCAAGACCAGAACACATGAAGTAGGGTACCTTTCTCCTGCTGGCATCTCCAGCAGGTGTCGGTAGTGTTGTTAAAGATACTTTTAAGTGTCATTTTATGATTTTCTAATTGATAAAAACCCAGAGTAACAGATGGCTTTTCTATCAGTTATAGCCTACCATAAAAGGCATAGGAAATAGCAGCGAATTCAGCATTCCTGCCGTGGGCGTAGGACGGATTGTAAAAAGGGGGTAGTAGAACCCTCGCTACGGATCTAATATTTTCAAAGTACTGCAGTGATACTAGTAGGTATATGCAAATTGTTTAAGTGGCAGCCTCTACGTGAAATTCCACCTAAATGGAATATGGAAAGTGATTAGGGGTGATGTAGTAGGTGTTGGTGCCTCTTAATAGAGTATATGAAAAAATGTATAAATATAAAAAATAATAAATTGACAAATAAAAATATTGATATAGTGCTTTCCAATATAGAACTATAACTTGGTCCACATGTGACTCATTTAGGTATGTGAATTAAACCATATGTTAAACCATGAAAAATATAAATTATATACAAAGTCCGTGCTATTTAAAATAAATAAAATTAAATAATGAAAGTGCTCTGTGCCGTGCTTATGCGCCTCCCTTTCGGGTCACGGCGCATTCGACCAGGGCGATCGGGGCCTCCTGGGCTTTCCGACATCAAGCCTCTGTGTTACAAGTGTGTAAGGCTGCGACCTGGTCGTCGGTCCACACTTTTTCAAAGTTTTATAAGGTGGATGTGAGTGCATCTTCTGATGCCTCCTTCGGCCGCAGGGTGTTACAGGCAGCAGTTTAAGGTTGGAGTTCCTCCGTTGAGTAACTCCGGTTTTGTTTGGGATGTAACCTGTTTGCTGTGTTATTTTTCCCACCCCTCGAATTTTTTGACACTGCTTGGGGACGTCCCTAAGGTCAATGAAGGCTGTGTCCATCTATGAACGAAAGAGAAAAAAGGATTTTTGTACTCACCGTAAAATCCATTTCTCTGAGTTCATAGACGGACACAGCACCCACCCCTCCTTGGTTTGTACTGCTTGTTACGAACTGAAGCTGCTAGAGCAGGGTGTGGGTTATGCCTGGGGGAGACACGCCCCCTGGGAGGAGCGTCATGAAGGAAAGTTTTAACACCTTAAGTGCTGTAGAATTCTGCCTAAATCTCCTGGTAGGAAGAAGCATAACCCTAAGGTCAATGAAGGCTGTGTCTGTCTATGAACGAAAGAGAAATTACACTTTTTTTAATAAAAAAATAAAACAGTAAAGTTATCCCCATTTTTTTTAATATTATGAAAGATAATGTTACGCCGAGTAAATTCATACCCAACATGTCACGCTTCAAAATTGCGTCCGCTCGTTGAATGCCGACAAACTTTTACCCTTTAAAATCTTCATAGGCGACGTTTCAAAAAATCTACAGGTTGCATGTTTTGAGTTACAGAGGAGGTCTAGGGCTAGAATTGTTGCTCTCACTCTACCAATCGCGGCGATACCTCACATGTGTGGTTTGAACACCGTTTACATATGCGGGCGCTGCTTACGTATGTGTTCGCTTCTGCGCGCAAGCTCGTCGGGACGGGGTGCGTTTTCTGGCTCCTAACTTTTTTATCTGGCTCCTAGATTCCAAGCAAATTTGTCAAACCCTGTTCTATGACTCTGGCAAGATATTTTGGTTTGAAAGGGGAGCACTGGGCGATTGCCACAGGAAGATTATAGGAGTCATTCATCTGGCACATTTGTATTGATGTGTACGAGTAAAAAAAAAAAAATGTATGCGCCCACATCTCATCTAAGCGCCAAAATTTTGGAAAGGATTTTTAAATCCATAGGCAATATCTTTATTAGATGTTTAGGATTAAAACTATCAGGGTTTCCCTTAAGGCCCATACACACGGTCTGACTTTTTGCCAACAAACTTCAAAACAAGCAAGTTTTCAAAATAGTCCGACCGTGTGTACGCTCCATCGGACAAACTTTTTCGTGTTTCATCGGACAAAAAGTTCGGTCTGCAAACGGAAAAACTGTATGTCAACAAGAGTCCGATGGTGCCTAGTCCGACCGTGTGTACAGCAAGCAATCGGACTTTTGTACAAAATACAATATGCACATGCTCAGAAGCAAAGACCAGCCGGAAGCGTTCTGTCTAGTAAAACTAGCGTTCGTATTTGAAAGAGTACATTCGTGACGCGGCAAGTTCTGAAATCAAGAAAAGCAGCGCACATTCTCTTCTTCTTTATAATGTCATAATACTAAAAGCTGCTTTGCTGGTGATACTGATGTATTGCTGGTGAAACAAATGTCTTTACTTTGGATTAGTGAATTTTGGTTATATGAATCAAACAAATTTCTATATTTTTTTTGTGGGTCAAGTTAGCACAACCCCACTGAAAATCGCAAATGCACACAGACAAACCTCTGCTTAGGCTGGCTTCACACTGAAGCGTCAGCCGCGGTGACTGTATAGCCGCGCTATTTGTAGCGCGGCTATACCATCGTTTTTACTGCGATATTCGGCCGCTAGCGGTGAGGTTTTAACCCCCGCTAGCGGCCGAAAAAGGGTTAATACCGCCCGCGTTGCGGCGGTATTACAGCGCTTTCCCATTGATTTCAATGGGAAGGCGCGGTATAGGAGCGGTGAACACACCGCTCCTATACCGCGTTAAAGAAGCAGCTAGCAGGACTTTTGGAGCGTTCCTGTTAGCGCGCCGCTTCAGTGTGAAAGCCTTCGGGCTTTCACATTGAAGAGTACAGGGCATGATTTTTCATGCGGTATAGCAGCGCTATTTTTAGCGCTGTACCGCATGAAAAACAACCCAATGTGAAAGGGGCCTAACTCTCGATTAGCAGAATGAGCCCAAAGGGTGACCCCGGAGAATTGAACTTCCTCTTTTAAACTCTCGTCAGTACGTTGAAATGTCACTATGTTCGTGTTTGTTGCTGAAAAAGTCAGAGCATGTGTATGCTATGGGTGTGACCGGACAACTCCCTTCCGACAAAAATCCAAGGGAAAGTTTGTATGATGTCCGATCGTGTGTATGAGGCTTAAGAGAGTGGAAGTATTTGGTCTTCAAAAGTGGTGACATACATTGTGGACATTCTTTATAGCAATTGTTCTTTATGGGTAATGTATCATTCAATGGGGAAACCATCTGGGCAAAGACTTTACTTATCAGACGTAAAAAATCATATCCAACCAAGTATTGTGAAGCAGGTTGGCAGGAGTACTGTGCAATCAGGGTGCTTCCATCTCCACACCATAACAACATTACATCTCTCTTTCCAGATCAAGGTGTACAGTCTGCTGCAACAGAAATCAGCCATGTCTCATGCTAGTTATATGTCCCATATCTGTAGGTGAATGAAGACACCAGGAGTCCATTTGTTTCTTACATGGAAAAAGAAAGACTTGATAATGAATTTTTTCCCCCCAAAAAATAAAAAGATAAACCCCCCCCCCTTTTTATATCCAAACAGGATGTTTACAACATTCTGACAATGGGGAAAAAAATAAATTATGCTGTCCACTTTGACCCACAAAAGCAATGAATAAAACAAGGGCTTGACCAGGAAAAAAAACAAATAAATAAATAAATAAAAAAACTTACGTAATGGAAGGGTCTACTTGCTTGTAGGCATGAGCAGCACAGGATCCACAGTAGGTATATCCAGCATGACTATTTAGAAATATTTAACATGGTTATTTATAGAATTTGATAACACAAATGATTTAAAACAGCAGCAGTGAACATTTCCTAAGATGCTTATATAATTTTTTTTTTTTTTTTTTAAAACCTGCAAGGCAAAAGGCATAATCAGCTAGTATGCACCACATACTAGCTGATTATGAAATACTTACCTAGGAACGAGGTGAAGAACACTTACCTGGTCCACGCCGAGCGAGATGTCATCTTGCTCCGGCGTGTCTTCCAGGTATCGCCGCTCCAGCGCCGTGATTGGCTGGAGCGGCGATGACGTCACTCCCGCGCGTGCGCGCAGGAGATTTAAAATCGTCAAGGTCCGGCGGCTGCCGGTCCTTTCGCCGTGGATTCCCCTTGCGCATGCACCGATGCAATCAGCGGCGCATTGCGAGGGGAATATCTCCTAAACCGTACAGGTTTAGGAGATATTCTTTATACCTACAGGTAAGCCTTATTATAGGCTTACCTGTAGGTAAAAGTGAAAAATAAGGGTTTACAACCACTTAAAAAAAAAAAACATGTCCATTATTGAACAAGCTAAGCAAAAATAGTATATTACTAGCATATTGGTTAAAAACTGGTCAACTTTTCATTTAAAACATCCCCCCACCAGCTTATTACCAAGCTATATTATGTTAACATTGCCTTTTGTCAGCCCAATTCTGACTGACATTTTAGTAAATGCAAAAATCATCGCCCTGCCTTCCATCTAATATTGCATCAGCCTCCGTTCACACAGGTGCGACTTGTCATGCGAGTTGACAGTTCCAAATCACATGACAAGTTGCGCCTCATTGCCAGAAATTGGAACTTTTCATGTCACAGTGATTATGAAAAGGTCCCTGCACTACATTTTATTGATTTCATTGAGACTTGCATAGACTTCTGTTAAATGAAGTTGCAATGAAATCAGCACAGCTTTGAGAATCGCGTTGAAGTAAGCTTGATATCAAAGTCACACCGGTGTGAACCAGGGCTGACCCTTTGACATAAATGGACCGATTTTGTCAGTTTTTCAGGCAGACCTGATCAGAGAATCCATTCTCTATGGAGAGGCGGGTGAAAACAGACAGGTGTCAATTTACACCTGCCTACATCCAATTCGATCCATTAAAAACAGACAGATTGGGGGGGGGGGGGGGGGGATCTATCCCCTTCTGTACAGGGAATCAGATAAGGATGACAGGCAGTCCATTTACCGTGCCGTGAAAAAGTACGCATACCCCTTGACATTTTCCACATTTTGTCATGTTACAACCAACATTTTTTATGTATTTTATGGGAGACAACACAAAGTGGTACATAGTTGTGAAGTGGAAGTAAAATGATAAATTGATTTCAATTTTTTTTCTTACAAATAAATATCTGAAAAGAGTGGCGTGCATTTGTAATCAGCCCCTTTTACTCTGATACCTATTAGGCCCCCTTTCACACAGGCCTGAACAGATGCTCCATGCAGCTCTATGGAGCGACAGATGTCAGTGGTGACATGTTCACTGACATCCGATCAATTCAGATGGTGTCCATCTGTCTGGTGGATCGGATGAAAAATAGACAGGCAGTCCATTTTCATCTGATCCGCCATAGAGAGTCAAGCTCTGACAGGTCCGTCCCTGCACAGTGACCAGACGGACCTGTCAACCGCCAGCTCCGCAGGGATCAATGGAGCGATTACCACTGAGCAAGCAGAGTCTGTACATGGACATCCCCATGTGAAAGGGGCCTAACTAAAACTAGTGGAAGCAATTGCCATCAGAAGTCACCTAATTAGTATAAAGGATAAAGTCCACTTGTGTGTAATTTAAGTTTAGTATTAATACAGCTGTTCTGTGAAGCCCTCGGGTTGTTTTAGAGAAGCTTAGTGAACAAACAGCATCTTGAAGGTCAAGAAACACACCAGACATGTCAGGGATAAAGTTGTGGAGACATTTAAAGCAGGGTTAGGTTATAAGAAAAAATCCCAAGCTTTGAACATCTCACGGAGAACTGTTCAATCCATCAACCGAAAATGAATTGACTATGGCACAACTGCAAACCTCAAAACACTTCGCCATCCACCTAAACTGACAGGCTGGGCAAGGAAAGCATTAGTCAGAGAAAGTAGCCAAGAGGCCCATGGTAACTCTGGAGGAACTGCAGAGATCCACAGCTCAGGTGGGAAAATCTGTCCACAGGACAACTATTAGTCGTGCGCACCACAAATCTGATCTTTATGGAAGAGTGGCAAGAAGAAAGCCATAAGAAGTCCCATTTTCAGTTTACGAGAAGCCATGTGGGAGACACAGCAAACACATAGAAGAAGGTGCTCTGGTCAGATCAGACCAAAATTGAACTTTTTGGTCTAAAAGCAAAACGCTATGTGTGGTGGAAAACTTACACTGCACATCACCCTGAACTCACGGCGAAACGTGGTGTGGCAGCATCATGTCGTGAGGAGGTTTTTTCTTTAGCCAGGACAGGGAAACTGGTCAGAATTGATGGGAAGCTCGATGGAGCCAAATACAGGGCAATCTTGGAAGAAAACCTGTTCAAGTCTGAAAAGACTTGACTGGGGCAGAGGTCCAGCAGGATAACGACCCCTATCCATGTGCAGACCTTAATCCAATAGGGAATCTGTGGCAAGACTTGAAAAATTGCTCATCAGACATTCTCCATCCAATCTGACAGAGCTTGAGACATTTTGCAAAGATAAATGGGCAAGACTTTTACTCTCTAGGGAGGTGCAAAGCTGGTAGAGACATCTCCAAAAAGACTTGCAACTGTGATTGCAGTAAAAGGTGGTGCTACAAATGCATGCCACACTTTTCACATATTTGTAAAAAATAAAAATTGAAAACCACTTATCAATATCCTTTCACCTAATTATGCCACTTTGTGTTGGTCTATAACATAAAATCCCAATAAAATACATTTATGTTTCTGGTTATAACATGACAAAATTTGGAAAATTTCAAGGGGTATGAATACTTTTTCAGGGCACTGTATGTCCACTCTGCATAAGAAGAGAGGACACGGACCAGTCTGCCTGCTCAGAGGACAGATCCCCGCTGAGCTGGCTGAGTCTACCCCATGTGGAAGGCGCCTAACAGAATGAGTCCTAGTATTTTTAAAACAGAATAATCAATACTTACGGTGCAATAATGGCTCTTGCAGGTCTTTTTGAAGTTTGTGCCTGGGACAGCCAACCTTCCAACTGCGCACTCAGCTGGGGCCCTACAATAATCAGAAACCAAGCCATCAAAACGTGAGAATTTACAATAATTGAGCTATTGCAACAAACCGTAAACCAGTGTTACAAAATGTTTCTTCAGGTGCTACCAACTACATGTATTTCAGACACACTCTGGTAGAAGTTTATTAACCACTTGCTAACCAGCTCACACCGATATACATCGGCAAAGTGGCACGTTCCGAAAAAAATAATAAAATCGCTGTATGGGTAAGTCTTCCCCTTTAAGAGCCATAGAAGGCACGCCCCCGCTGCAGGGTGGGGGACCCAATGTGTGTGGCTGGCGGGCACGATCGCCGCCAGCCACCTGCGATCGCAAGCACGAGAGACAGAATGGGGATCTGGGTGACACAAGCGCATCGGTGCTATGGGGGCTCACGCGTTCCCCTCCTTCTGAGGGGAAAAATCATACCACACCCTTCAGTCAAAATAAATTAAAATAAATAAAAAAAGGCATTGTACCCCTACCATTTCACAAAAAAAGGGTGTGAAAAATTTTAAAAACGACGACAGGATACGGCTTGGGACAAGTCCTTTATTAAATATAAAGAAGAAGAAGAAAAAAAAAAAAAAAGATTCCAGCATTGTAATCCATTCTCTATCTCCAGCGAGGATAGACGCACACGATACCGCCTATACCAGAGGCACCGTCCGAATAACGCACAAGCTGTTTGACAGCTCTTTTATAACCGAGGGCGGGGCCACCTGTGACCCCACCACCTCTGACGTGTCACGCGGAAACCTCTGTTGCGTCAGAGGGGCGGGGTCATCTGTCCATGTCATGGGTGGCCCTGCCATTTTATTAAAAAAAAGAACTTGTCCCAAGCCGTCTCCTGTAGTTTTTTAAATTTTCACACTTTCTTGGTGAAATGGTAGGGGTACAATGTACCCCTTACCATTCACATGGGGGGGGCAGGATCTGGAGTTCCCCTTTGTTAAAAGGGGCTTCCAGATTCCGATAAGCCCCCCGCCCGCAGACCCCCACAACCATCGGGCAAGAGTTGCGGGGATGAGGCCCTTGCCCCCCCCTTTTCCTGCGGCCTGCCAGGTTGCGTGCTCGGATAAGGGTCTGGCATGGATTTTTTTTGGGGGGGAACCCCATGCCATTTTCTTTTAAATTTGACGCAGGGTTCCCCTTAATATCCATACCAGACCTGAAGGGCCTGGTAATGAAATTTAGGGGGACCCCCACGCATTTTTTTTTTATTTTTCAATGACTTTGATCTGTATTGCCAAGACCCGACAATTCATTATAGCCGCGAGTAGTTTTAAATTACTTTTTCCTTTAGAAATGTAATTTAGTGCAGGAAACATGCGCTACTTTGCAGGCATACTATAGAAAGTTAAAGGAATATTTCAGTTTCAAGTTTCAGTTTAAGCATTATGAAAATCACTGCTCCTGAAATTTTTTTTTTTTGCATTGATACATGCCCCCTGGGGGAAGGACCCAGTTCCCTAAACACTTTTTATGACAATAACTTGCATATCAACCTTAGCACTTTTGATTTTTCATGTTCGTGTGCCATAGACTTTAACGGTGTTCTTAGATTCATAGAAATGTTTTGCCTGTTCGCATGTTCTGCTCCGAACCGGGGGGGGGGGGGGGGTGTTCGGCTCATCCCTAGTGGGCATCCACTCACCTGCTGCGGCCACGTCCCTCACCATGTTTTGCCACTGCCGCATCACTGTCAGTGAGTCAACAGCAGGTCAGAGGAGGAGCCTCTGTGGGACAGAGATGACAGTTGCCCTTTAAAAATTATTTAAATCAAGCTTTTTTACTAGCGATTTAAATTGACTTGATTTAAATCAAATCCACCCTGGTACACAGTACAATACATATTTTCCCCCATAGTATCTATGCTTTGCATTTTCTACCCATTTAGGTAGGCTTCATAAAACAGCACAAATACAAAAGCTGCCAGTCGGGAACCACAAAGCTTGACATGTATTAAGGCCTGGGTACACCATACAATGTACAGTAAAACCTTGGTTTGAGAGAGTTTTGCAAAACAAGCTAAATTTAAAAAAAAATAATAATAATTTGACTTGATATACAAGCAATATATGTAGAAGAGATTGGCAGAGAGAGGAGCAGTCTAGATCGGTTAGTAAAGTATAGAAGTCTGACACAGCAGCATTCATAATAGACTGAATGGGGGCTAGTCTGTGTAAAGATAGCCCAGTGAGGAGGGAGTTGCAGTAGTCAAGAAAAGATATAACCAAGCAGTGAACAAGTTGTTTTGTGGTGTCACAAGGAAGGGGCAAATTCTGGAAGTGTTGTGAAGGTCAGTTTTAGAAAGACCAAGTTTGAGAAGTAGTGTGACATACATACGGATTTGTGGCTCAGTAAATTTGTGATATGTGAGGAGACCGTGAGGGAGTGAGCTGGATAGCAGAGAGATATATCTGGGTGTAGTCAGTATAGAGGTGGTATTGGAAGCCATGTGAGGTTATCAACTGGCCAAGGAAAGAGATGTAGAGAGAATGAGGGGCCCCAAAGACAGAGCCTTGGGGTACCCCAACAGAAAGAGTGGAGGAGATTGTGTTGGAGACAGGTGCACTGGGATAGGCAAGAGGAAAACTAGAAGCAGAGTCACAGAGGCCAAGGGAGTGGAGTTTATTAACCACTTAACCCCCGGACCATATTGCTGGTCAAAGACCAGAGCACTTTTTGTGATTCGGCACTGCATCGCTTTAACTGACAATTGCGCGGTCGTGCGACGTGGCTCCCCAAAAAAATTGGCATCTTTTTTTCCCAGAAATAGAGCTTTCTTTTGGTGGTATTTGATCACCTCTGCGGTCTTTATTTATTGCGCTATAAACAAAAATAGAGCGTCAATTTTGAAAAAAATGAATATTTTTTAGCTTTTTGCTATAATAAATATCCCCCAAAAATATATAAAAAAACTTTTTTTCCTCAGTTTAGGCCGATACATATTCTTCTACATATTTTTCAAAATAGGGGGTATTTTTATTTAAAAAAATGTTTTACTAGTAATGGCGGCGATCAGAGATTTTTTTTACGGTACGGCAACATTATGGCGGACACTTCTGACACATTTTTGGGACCATTGGCATTTTTATAGCGATCAGTGCTATAAAAATGCATTGGATTACTATAAAAAATGCCACTGGCATTGAAGGGGTTAACACTAGGGGGCGGGGAAGGGGTTAAGTATGTTCCCTGGGTGTGTTCTAACTGTAGGGGGGGGTGGACTGACATGGGGAAATGACTGATCTTCTGTTCATACATTGTATGAACAGAAGATCAGCATTTCTCTCCCTGACAGGACCGGGAGCTGTGTGTTTACACACACAGCTCCCGGTCCTCGCTCTGTAACGAGTGATCGCGTGTGCCCGGGGGCGATCCCGCCCGCCGGGCACTCACATGGAAGTCCGGGGCGCGCACGAGCCCCTAGTGGCCTGCGCGAGAGCCGACGTATAGCTACGGGCTCTCGCGCAGGGGAGCCGACCTGCCGCCGTAAAAAAACGACAGCTGGTCGGCAACTAGTTAAATGGATATTAAAAGGGCTATTTTTTTTGTTAAAGAACATACATGTTACTTACCTGCTCTGTGCAGTGGTTTTGCAGAGCAACCCTGACCCTCGTCTTCTCGGGTGACCTGCAGGCGCTCCTAGCCCCTCCCACTTGTCGAGTGCGACCAGCTTGCAATGGGGTCACCCAAGCAGGCACACTCCCGAGCCACTTCTCTGTACGTCCATTGAGACACGGAGCCACAGCTCAGCCCCAAACCACTCCTCATTGGTTCACTAGCTGATTGACAATGGCTCCTGCTGTTCTTTCAACCAATGAGGGGGGGGGGGAGTCCCGGAGAGCCAAGACTTTGGGACCTTCATGCATAGAATACATGAAGGTAAAAAGCCTTTAAAACCACTTTGAGGAGGAGCATCGTCAACTGTGTCAAAGGCAGCGCAGAGGTCTAAGAGTAGGGGTACGAGTAATGGCTGTGGGTTTTAGCAGTTAGTATACCATTAGGGAATTTTAGTAGAGCAGCTTCAGTGGAATGTTGTGGGCAGAAGCCAGACTGTAGGGGGGTCAAGAAGATTGCCATCAGTGAGGTAGCAACTCATACAGTTGTGGAAAAGGCATACAAGAAGCTGGCAAACAGGAGCAGAGAGATGGGTCTTTCAACAGGTGGAGTCCAGGGAGGTTTTTTTTTTTTTTAAGTTATGGGGCTAACCAGTGCATGTTTGAGCATGGAGATAAAGGTGTTGGTGGAGAGGGAGTGATTGAAGATGAGAGTTAAAATAATTTAGGATACAGCAAGAAGAAGACCATAGTAACCCAGAAGGAAGATGGAATCCCCGTTGGTGGTAACAGCGTGCTGCTGGAGGGCTTAATTTTATGGTGTGCCTTTCATAAAGTGCTAGTATGCAATGCATACTAGCACATCGCATTCATTTGCAGGGAGAAGTTTTGTGGTGGCACTTTTAGGGCTTATTTAGATCTATACATGGCTGTAGGTGTTTTTTTTTCTAGCATTAGGTACATGTTTTATGTGTCAACACGTGCTTTTGAATTTAGCGAAGACAGGGTTAACAGCCATTGACCAAGACTTGTGAAAACCCGCTGCCAAAGCATCAAAGCGCAAGCTCACTTTTCCTAAAGAATTGCTGAAATTACAGTTGTGGGTTGCCCCATCTGGGTGATAAAACTTCTATTGAAAATAAAATTGAGGGAGCCAAGTGGAAAATTGTTGGCAGAACAGTGACTGCATCCAATCAGATGCAGTCACTGTTTAGGTATTGATGCAGCAATGGGTGCAGGCAGACTATGCATTGTGCAGATGGTAGGTTTGGCCCGTTGACATCAAGCCCTAGAGTTTTGTGTGCCTGGGAGGCACAGATGAATGAAACAGCCCACTGCCAGCATGCCATCATAATCAATAGGCTGAAATGTGCTGTGGCTGGACGCTCTACTTATCTGTAATCAAATTGAGGGCCGTATGCACCAACTGCAAGAATTTTGGCATTTGGCGCTAAACATGAATACCACTTAGCACAGTGTGCTGCTTGACAGATTTTGATAGGCTGCCGGCAGTGGGCTGTATACCACACCTGTGCCTCTCGTGTGCCCAGAAACAGGACGATTTCTCACACTGCCTGTGTGCACAACAACTAAATATAGGCAGCAGTAGGAGGTTCATTTAAAGCATGGATGGAAAAAGCTACACGTGTATGGCTGGCTTTATATGCCCTCATACATTGCCAGTCACTTCTATAGGCCTCCCAATGCATTCAAATGCAAAAAGAAAAACTAGGTAATTTTTTTCAAAATGTACTGCAGTGCTGGGATTGTAACAGATGCGATCTTTATTAATGTGAACCACAACACGTGTGTTTTAGCAACACTGAAAGCAGGCTTTTAATCTGCCAAATCACTTCTATACAATATAATCCAACTACAAGTCTGTCTCACACTGTGCCCCCAACACGCACTCCGTGTCTCATAGGATGCAGTGGCAGGATCTGATAAGTATAAAGACCAGTGGGGGTGCACTTATATCCTGCCATGTCTCCCATGCTTCTCTCAGCCCACACACACCAGACAGTCCATGATAGACTGGTGACAGGGTCTCTTTAGTCAGGATAAAGAACATTGGTAAGGGTGTATTTCCATCCTGCCATGTTACTCGGCCCTCCATCATGCTCATTCAGCATAAGCACACTCTAGGATTTAATCTCGGTAGGATGCAAGGACAGTCTCTTTAGTCAATATAAAGCCCGGGGAGGGGGGGGGGGGGGCACCCTTACATCCCGCTGCCTTGTGACTTAGCCTTCCATCACCCCCATACAATATAAATCACACCCTGTGTATGTCCCAGACCCTCCATGCCTCTGGCTCTCAGAGTAGGATGCAGTGACAGGGTATCTAGTGAGTACAGAGACTGGTGGGGGCTGCTCTTCCATCCTGTCACTCAGCCCTCTACTACCACCCCCCCCCCCCCATATAATCACACTGTCTCCTGCTCTCTTGGCAGGATGCAATGAGCAGTGTGTAATCTGTAATCAGTACAAAGCCCAGAGGGGGGGGGGGTGCTCTTCCATCCTGCCATGCCACGAAACATATCACACCCCATGTGTCTCACACTCCACGTCTTTCGTTCTCACGGTACGATGCAATGACGGGGTCTCTTTGGTCAATACCAAGACCCTTGGGGAGAACATGTCCAGCTTGCCATGTCGCTCAGGCGCGCCCCCCCATAATCACACTCCATGTGTCCCCAGGCCCCTCCATGCATTTGGCTCTCGTAGTAGGATGCAATGAAAGGTGTCTTCGGTCAATATAAAGCCCAGTGGAGGGGAATCAAACCTCCATCCTGTCAAGTCAATCCCCCCCCACCAATCCCCCTCATACAACATAACACGTTATGTGTCTCCCCAGGCCCCTCCATGTCTCCTGCTCTCTATGTAGGATGCAATGACAGGTGTATCTAATCAGTACAAAGCATGGGGGGTGGCAAACTTCCATCCTGCCATGTCACTAGGACACAGGTGCTCAGCCTGTTGTGGAACTACAATTGCCATCATGCCTCTGCCTTTGTGAGTCATGCTTGCAACTGTCATCCTTCTAATGCCTCCTGGGGCTTGTAGTTCTACAACAGCTGGAGGGCCACAGGAGAGCCCTAGGACAGTGATTGTGAACCTTAGCACCCCCAGATGTTTTGGAACCATAGTTCCCATGATGCTTATGCACTCTGCAGCATAGTTGAGCATCATGTTGTAGTGTAGTGACAGGGACTTTGATCAGTATAAAGACCATTGTAGAGTGGGTGCATTTCCATCCTGCCACATCACCCCAATATAATCACACTCCACGTCTACTGCTCTCTCAGTAGGATGTAATGACAGGTGTCTATTCAGTACAAAAGCCCAGGGGGGGGGGGGTGTACCTCCATCCTGCCATGTCACTCAGCTCTCCATCACCCCAATACAACATAATCACACTCCACATCTCCCCAGGCCCATGACTCATGTTAGGATGCAATGACAGGGACTTTTTAGTGAGTAGAAAGCCCAACAGGGGGCGCACTTCCATCCTCCCATGTCACTCACCCCCCCCCCCCCCCCCCCCCAATTACCCTCATACATATAAATCACACTCGTCTCCCTAGGCCCCTCATATTATGATGCAATGACAGGGAGTCTTTGGTCAGTACAAAGCTCAGCAGGGGGCACACTCCCATGTCACTCAGCCGCACCCTCATACATATAAATCCAACTCCATGTTTCACCAGGCCCCTCCATGCCTCTGGCTCATATTAGGATGCAATGACAGGGACTCTTTAGTAAATTGAAAGTCCAGCAGGGGGCGCACTTTCATACAGTGTCCTCCCACCCCCAGCCTGGCCTCCCCTCCTCCGGTACCTGAGGCGGTGTACCAGCTCCCGGCGTGGCTCGCATCCCTGCACAGCGCTCGGTTGGACATCTTGGTGCCGGAGCCGCCTATGTTGTGTCAACGGGCAGTGCGGGCTGAGTGTCGGGCGCTGTGTGCAATGTACGGAGGGCTGAGCACGGCCGGGTACACAGTACAGGGAGGAGCGCTGACACTAATAACAGGAAGGCTGTGCTCCCCCGGTCACATCTAGATTGGGAGGCTGGGACCACATCTGTTTCCGGCCGGACACAGGTGGAGCAGTCTCCGCGGGAGACCACCGGCCTGGCCTTCTATACTGTCTGCGCCCAGCTTGCTGACAGGGCGGACAGAGCGGCTCGCTCTGACTAGGGCTCAGTGAAACGTGTGGCGGGGGGAGGCCTGGCTGGAAGCGGTGCGGGACTGAAGGCCTCTCACACCGGCTAAAAGTGCTCCGACAGGGAGGCGGCCGCAAGCAGTGCAAACGCTTTAGTGGTTTGGCCCCTCTGAGCGGCGGTGGAGGAAGAGGTTATGTGGGCGGGACGATCTGTGATTGGATTGCGTCGGGCGGTGTCTGGGCGGGATGCTGATGACATCAGGAGCCGGGTGGTCTGCTGGGGATTGGTCAGAAGGGTCTGGGCACGACACCCAGGGTGCATTCTTAGGACTAATAATGGAGGGGGGTGGAGCGCCTATGGCGAGGCCTGATTGGGCGGCTAGTCTCTAGGGGGAAGAGGGCAGATTTGGGTGTTTATGTTGGCTATGTTAGAGCCTGTGTGGAGCGGCTTTTGTTATGCTGCTCCACAGTCCACACAAGTCAATGGAGATTATGGGAAGGGAAAACCTGCCTGAAGCAAGTCACATGCACATGATAATGAGGTCTGAATGATGTAAGAAGCTTCTCAAACTGATGCAATTTACACCAGCCCATGATCAGGGCCGTCTTAATAACATCATGGGTCCCTGGGCAAAGTAATGCTTTGGGGCCCCTACAATGGAGACAGTGCAGGTTAACAGACATCAAGTGGGTATAGGGTTGCCAACTCATCCCTTTAAAACAGAACACATATTAATTACACAGGTTCTGAGGCTAATTTAATGCAAATAAGGCACCAAGTGAGTTTAATTACCTCCTTAATCAGCCACAGAACCTGTGTAATTAATATGTGTTCTGTTTTAAAGGGATGAGTTGGCAACCCACTGTGGGTAGGACGCAGAAAAGCAGAGCTTCCCCCTTTGGCTGGAGCTCCGCAATAACTACATGAACAATTATTCTGTACAGCAAAGAAACAGTGTGAAAATACTACATAAAGTAACAAAGCTGTCCTGTACATATAATATATCTGCTATATTGATGCCTCCCAGCACTATGGCCCCTCTACACCCCAGATATTGCCTAGCACTCTGATCCCTCTACACCCCAGATATCCCCCCAGCATACCTCCCAACTTTCTGAGATGGGAATGAGGGACACCTATCAGCAAAAGTATGCAGGCATAGGACACACCCCTTGCCACGCCCCTTAAAGGAGAATTGTACAAAAAAATACGATTGGTTAAACCCACAAGTGCTTTTTTTACCACTACTATTTCTTAATATTGGCTTTTGGACTTTACAAATGCAGCAATTTAGAAATCAGATGAAAGTTTAGTGCTGGTAAACACTTTTTGACAGATAAAAAGTGCATTTTATATACATCTATATAGATCAGATCAACATGAGGGACACATGAGGAGAATGAGGGATAGAGGGACATTGCTCCAAATCAGGGACAGTTGGGAGGTATGCCCCCAGCACTCTGACCCCTCTACATCCCAGATATCCCCCCCAGCACTCTGACCCCTCTACACCCCAGATATCCCCCAGCTAGGGTTGCCACCTCATCCCTTTAAAAAGGAACACATCTGAATTACAGAGATTCTGAGGCTAATTTAATGCAGATAAGGCACCAAGTGAGTTTAATTACCACCTTAATCAGCCACAGAACCTGTGTAATTCAGATGTGTTCCTTTTTAAAGGGATGAGGTGGCAACCCTACCCCCAGCACTGTAACCATATACCATAAGATACCCCTTGTATTGTGACCCCACTACATCCCTAATATCCCCTACACTGTGGTCTCTCTGCATCCCCGATACCTCTAGCACTATAGCCACCCAAGCTACCCCAAGCATTGCTACCCCCTATACACCCTTGATATCCCCCAGCACCATTATTCCATCCATGTAGTACCCCCTTTTCCAGTGGAGATACAGTGCATGTAAACTTTTGGCTCTACCCACCTCCAGCACTGCACTTAACTAAACCCAATCAAGCAGGCAGAAGGAGGGACGGAGGAGGAAGCATTCCTTCAGGCATTCCAAGCCTTTTGGTGCAAGCAGTGCTGGACAGCTGGGCTCACCATGACACCATCCACAATGCTACTTCCACAGGTGGGCTTTCAGTGCTGTCGACTCGGCCGCTCCCACTCCAGCTCCTACCCTGCAGCCTTCGAGTCCCGAGCATTCAAGCTGCATGGGGCGGGGTCAGAGCAGCACTGGCGCTCCGGCTGTGCCCCTCCCTGCTGCCTGTGAAATAATAGGTATCGTTCTGCACAGCATGTTGCAATGCTGCCAGCCTGCCTTCCCTGTGTATCCATCACTCTCAGTGCCATCATAGGGGCTCCCAATTTCGGGGCAGCGTGGGCTCAAGTATCAGCTATTTTGGGGAAAGTGCAGGGGCCCGCCATGCAGCTGGGGCCCCTGGGCCGTGCCCTCTCATTAAGACAGCCCTGCCCATGATCTGCAAAGGGGTTTTGTTCACATAGATTCGAAGCTCGAAGTCTGGCGCATTCTGGGATTGATCGCCACACAAATGTGTTGTGCTGTCTCTTTAACAATGGCCCCCTTCCCATGGGGGATGTGATCAGGTACACCTGTCAGTTTTTCAGGTGATCAGAAGGTCAGTGTTGCCAACCCCCTGAAGTGAAATTTACTGGCAAGGATGCCAAAATTTATGAACGGCACCAATTTTTTACTGGCAAAAATCATGAAAATTACTGGCAGAGCCGCATTTTTTACTGACACTGCAAAAAAGTACCTAAAATCACTGTTTTCAGTGCTAAACAGTGCACGTATAAATATTTGAACTATAAACACATAGCTAGTGCTATTAGCAATGTGTTTAAAGGGGTGTTCCACTCATTTTTAATGTTTATTAAAAGTCAGCAGCTACAAAAAGTCTTGCTGCTGGCTTTTAATAAACATACACTCACCTGCTCCACGTTCCAGCGATTCTAAGTGTGGGCAGCCGGCCGTGACAGCTTTCGGCTTCATGGCCGGGCACCCACTGTGCATGCGCGAGCGGCGCTGCGCCATCCGATTGGACAGGCGATCGCCTGGGACCTGTCACGTGTCCCAGGCGATCGCCTACAGGGAGGGTCTGCCAAAAGGCGATTAGACTATTCGCCTTTGCAGCCCCTCGGCAGAAGGAGGAAGTGGGACAGGAAGTCCCACTCCTCCTGAAGCCCCCACTCCCCCCCCAAAAAAATTACATGCCAAATGTGGCATGTAAGGGGGCGAGGAGTGGATTAAACGGAAGTTCCACTTTTGGGCAGAACTCCGCTTTAAGTTAAACAAAAGTCAAAAAACATATTTCTACATTGACATAATGGCCAGATCACTATAACCCAGCCAGCACTGGGTTCCCCCCTTACATCAGAGTCTGCAGGGATCCCCCTTACAATGAAAGAGAACTCTTATGTAAAGGGGAACGCTGCAGATCATGATCTAAGGGGGAACTCTGATGTAAGGGGAGGCTCTGGTGACCAGAGTCCACCTTATATCAGAGTCCACTGCATTCCCTTTACATCAGAGTTACCACTTACATCAGGGTCTGCAGCATTACCCTTTCACTGTAAGGGGCAATCCTGTGGACTCTGATGTAAAGGGGAATGCCAGGAACTCAGATGTGGGGGGCACTCTGGTGACTAGAGACCACCTTCCGCCGAGTGAATACACAAAAGTAAGGGGAGTTACTATTATATGGGGAACCTTTACGTATATCAGTGCCTCTTACATTATTTTATTCACTCCCCTTACATCAGCAAACCCCCCCCCCCCCAGACTGACCTGGCGGCGCTGTCAGGGCACAGACCTTTCATGGTCACATTCCCCAGTTGGTTCTGGGTAGAATCGAACCTGGGACCTCTCCATTTTCAGGTCCGGCTCTTTGTCTCTGAGCCACTGCTCAGTTCTATTCTGTGTGCTGTCCGTTGGAGCCTGGTTCTGAACCTGTACTTCTGTGGACCAATCAGTGGCCAGTGCGGCCTATTTAAGCCAGCCCCTTCCCCTTTGCTAATTGCTGGTTCGTTGTCAGCTTTACCCTGTGAGAGAACCTTGAAACCTGAATACCCTGACCTGTTTGACCCGGATTGGACCTTGACTATTCTCTGCCGTCTCCTACACTTGACCCCTGCCTGCTTATCGGATTTGCTGTTGTCTCCTGCCCCTTGACCTTGGCTTGCTCTCACGGACTTCCTCTGATCTCTCCAACTCCTGACCCACGGCCTGTGACCCGGATTTGCCTTGTTTCCTGTTGGTCCCTTCTGGACTTACCTGCCTGTTCCTGCCTGATCAACGACTGTCTCCAGTCCTCTGCACCTGCCCTGTTTTCGTCAGCTGCACCAAGTCTGCCTACCAGTTCCCGGCACCGGTGCCTCCTTGTGCCGTCCCTCCTCTGTTCTAACTCCAGGGAGTGGTCTGCACAGGGTCGCAAAGGTGAGCCGCCCTCAGCATCTCGGCCTCGGTGAGTACTTACCTTAATGGTCCTGACAGTACGAACCAGCCATTATGTCTGAGGCCGACAGGGCATGCTCACCCCTTGAAAACCTGTGTCAACAGGTGTCTGTTTTGACGGTTGCCGTTCAAGAATTGCAAGAAGGTAAACCCTTACATAATGGACTAACTAATGATATGGAGTCCGCAGACTTGTACAAGATGCTCACCTCCCTGGCTCTGCAAGTCTCCAGCCTGAACCATACTATTCAGGAACTACAACAAGAAGTCCAAAAATTTAAAGGGACAACACGCCCAGCCCCGGAACCAGCATGTTATGAACCGTTTGTTGTCATGCCAGAAAAATTTGGTGGTAGCCGTGCATCCTTCCTGTGCTTTAAAACTGATTGTGAGCTGTTGTTCACCCTCAAACCTAGGACCTATGCCACGGATTATATAAAGGTTCGAGCCTCCATCAATTTGCTAACAGGGCAGATCAAATCATGGGCTCATCTGCTGTTGCAGGAAAAGAGTCCAGTCTTGGACAGCTGGGAGACGTTCATGTCTGCGCTGGACTCATATATTCCTGTTTCCAAGAAGACCAGCGCTCCCAGGTCTGCTCTTAGTTCACGGGGCCTACGGGTACCCAGGGATAGGAAGCCCCAGTACGGTTATGACCTCCAGTCAGCCCAGTGTGTGCCAAATTATGAGACTCCGTATGTGCCCAGCCTGGAAGCTTCCCCATCACAAGGTCTTGACATTTCTGTGGATGCACACACGCCTACCTTGGAGGAGGAAGAACTCATGCAGATCGGGGCCATCCGGTCCAGCCTATCTGAGGTAGAAAGAGAGCGGAGGAGAGGCTATGGACTTTGCTTTTATTGTGGTGCTAGCGGGCACCTTATATCGCTCTGCCCAACTCGCCCACCTCGGCCAAAGCTTCTTCAGCTGGGTACTATTGGGAGTTTTTTCTATGCCTCAGAATCTGTACCTACCTTTCCAGTGTCCCCAGTTCCGGTTCCAGTGTCCCCAGTTCCAGTGTCTTCAGTTCCAGTGACTTCAGTTCCAGTGTCTTCAGTTCCAGTGTCCCCAGTTCCAGTGTCTTCAGTTCCAGTGTCTTCAGTTCCAGTGTCTTCAGTTCCAGTGTCTTCAGTTCCAGTGACTTCAGTTCCAGTGTCTTCAGTTCCAGTGTCCCCAGTTCCAGTGTCTTCAGTTCCAGTGTCTTCAGTTCCAGTGTCTTCAGTTCCAGTGTCTTCAGTTCCTGTGTCTTCAGTTCCAGTGTCTTCAGTTCCAGTGTCTTCAGTTCCAGTGTCCCCAGTTCCTGTGTCCCCAGTTGAAATTCCAGATCATATCTCCCCAAGTGAAGTTCTCCCTCCAGACTGCACATATGCCTCAAATGGTACCATGGTTTGTAAACGGGATCTGGAGATATTTGAACGAGCTTTACAAGCGAGGAGGGCACCCCCTACCAGAACTTCAGGATCAACTAAGTCCAAAAAGAAAAAGTAAAGATCTACATGCTCCCTGTTCTATCCGAGCTTCCATCAGGAGCATCCGGAACTAATGGACAGTTTGGGCATCCGGAGTCCGCCCCTAGGGGGGGGGGCACTGTCAGGGCACAGACCTTTCACGGTCACATTCCTCAGTTGGTTCTGGGTAGAATCGAACCTGGGACCTCTCCATTTTCAGGTCCGGCTCTTTGTCTCTGAGCCACTGCTCAGTTCTATTCTGTGTGCTCTCCGTTGGAGCCTGGTTCTGAACCTGTACTTCTGTGGACCAATCAGTGGCCAGTGCGGCCTATTTAAGCCAGCCCCTTGCCCTTTGCTAATTGCTGGTTCGTTGTCAGCTTTACCCTGTGAGAGAACCTTGAAACCTGAATACCCTGACCTGTTTGACCCGGATTGGACCTTGACTATTCTCTGCCGTCTCCTACACTTGACCCCTGCCTGCTTATCGGATTTGCTGTTGTCTCCTGCCCCTTGACCTTGGCTTGCTCTCACGGACTTCCTCTGATCTCTCCAACTCCTGACCCACGGCCTGTGACCCGGATTTGCCTTGTTTCCTGTTGGTCCCTTCTGGACTTACCTGCCTGTTCCTGCCTGATCAACGACTGTCTCCAGTCCTCTGCACCTGCCCTGTTTTCGTTAGCTGCACCAAGTCTGCCTACCAGTTCCCGGCACCGGTGCCTCCTTGTGCCGTCCCTCCTTTGTTCTAACTCCAGGGAGTGGTCTGCACAGGGTCGCAAAGGTGAGCCGCCCTCAGCATCTCGGCCTCGGTGAGTACTTACCTTAATGGTCCTGACAGGCGCTGTCACTGACCTCTCAGGTGCATCGTGCAGGGCTTAGTCAGATGGCTCCAGCTTGGCGGCTCTGCTTCTCCTATGGTCATCTCTCCACAGTCCACATACGTCCGACTTCTCCCGTGACCCCCATGATCCCGGCAGTGCTCCCACTCATGACTCCTCTCCCGACTCCCCTCAGAGACTGCAGACATGGTGTAGTAAATGGTCAGAGGCTGCGGGCAGGATACAGGAACAGGAGATGGTCAGAGGCTGCGGGCAGGATATGGTCAGAGGCTGCGGGCAGGAGATGGTCAGAGGCTGCGGGCAGGACATGGTCAGAGGCTCAGGGCAGAAGATGGTCAGAGGCTCAGGGCAAGAGATGGTCAGAAGCTGCGGGCAGGAGATGGTCAGAGGCTGCGGGCAGGAGATGGTCAGAGGTTCAGGGTAGGAGATGGTCAGAGGTTCAGGGTAGGAGATGGTCAGGGCTGCGGGCAGGAGATGGTCAGAGGCTGCGGGTAGAAGATGGTCAGAGAGGCTCAGGGCAGGAGATGGTCAAGCTGCGGGCAGGACTCAGGAGATAGTCACAGGCTGCGGGCAGGAGATGGCCTCCTCTACAATGTCCTCCTCACCCCCCCAGTAATGTCCTCCCATGGCCCGTTACTCAAGATGCTCCTCTCTGCACCGTTGCGATGCGCTCCCCCCGTGGAACTGCCGCGCAGAGAACTTAAAACAAGTGGCGACTTCTGTTTAAAAATGGCACCAGGTGGCAGCATTACGTTACTGCACATGTGCCGCCCAGCCGAGCTTGCTACGATGTTCCCTGAGTCCTGCAAGCTTCGGAACAGCGCATGCACAGTTGCATGGCCGGCCCGCAGCCATCTTTCTAACTGGCATTCGCGGACACCCCAAAAAATGGGGTAAAAATACCAGACTGTACGTAAATTAACGTACGGTTGGCAACACTGTAGAAGGTTCATGCATTCACAATGACAGCGTGTCCATTTATACCCACCTACGTCAGGGTCCGAACTGGTCTGCTAAAAAAAACAGAAAGGGCCGTTCACACAGGGCTGTCAGTGTGCGGGCTCCGCTTTGCTTAGCGGGAACCGCTCCATCGATTGCCGCTGAGCAGGCAGATGACAGGTCTGTCTCTGCACACTGTGCAGGGACCAACCTGTCAGAGCACCGCTCTCCCCTATGGGGGATCGGATGACAACGGACCGTAGAGTCTGTTGTCACCCGATCCGCCAGATGGAAGGAAAAATAGGGGTTTCCTCCGTCACACTGGCGGGTCAGACGTCAGCAGGCATGACATCTATGGCTCCATAGAGGAGCATGGAGCACCCGTTCAGGTCTGCCTAAAAAACTGGCAGGCAGACCTAAACGGTCCGCCCATGTGAAAGGGCCCAAAGGAATCCGTCTTCTTCTGTTTAGGTGGATCAGATCAGAGGGAGGTCAGGTGGAAGGCTCTTGTCAGTTTTTCAGGCGATCAGAGAGTTCATGTATTCCCATTGACAGGCCGGTGTAAGCAGACTTGTGTTTATACCCACCTACCTCCGGATCCGATCTGGTCTGCTAAAACAAAAAAAAGGAAGAGGATCCATCCATCCTCTTCTGGTGGATCAGAGGGCAGTCAGCTGGAAGGCCCCTTTCACACAACAGTTCTGATCAGGTCCATTGACCAGATTTTCAGGTGGACCTGGTCGGATGGTCCATTCACCCCTATGGACCAGCGGGTGTAAACGGACTTGTGTTCATTTACACCCACCTACCGCTTATCCGGTCAACAAAAAAAAAGCAGAAGGGGTTCTGTCCTCTTCCTTTTTGGCAGATCAGATCAGAGGGTAGTCAGGTGTATACTGTAAGCAGAATCTGTTTACACTCAGCAGCTCATAGAGCAGAGCAGGTTCTATCGGTGTCCACTCTGCAGAAACTGAGCACACGTGGATGTGTCATCCGCCTGCTCTGCTCCAAGCAGGAAAGCTAATCCCCTGATGATTGGAATTTAATCTGCCCCTTTCACGTGGGACAGACTGCTTTTTGATCAGCAGTGGATCTGTTTGCTGTTCAGAGCAGGCAGAGGACACATCTGTGAATAATAAACAGTACAGCGCTAAAATAAACAACAAAGTGAAAGAAAGATCTGAATGAATCGATCTTATGGTATAATACTGTCATAACAGATACATACTGTGGGGCAGATCCACATACAAATAGATTGGCGCAGCGTATGTGAGATACGCTACGCCGCTGTAACTTACATTAGGCCGGTTCGAATCCCCAAAGAATTTGCGCCGTAAATTAATCGGCGATTAGGGGGCGTGTTTCATTTAAATGAAGCGCTTCCCCACGCCGAATGAACTGTGCATGCGCCGTCTCGAAATTTCCCGCCATGCATTGCGCTAAATGACGTCGCAAGGACGTCATTTTTTTTAACGTAGACGTGACTTACGTACATTCCGATTCACGGACGACTTACACAAAAAAAAATTCAAATTAAACGCGGGAACGACGGCCATACTTAACATGGCAAGTCTAACTATACGCGACGAAATAGCAGCTTTAACTATACACCGAAAAAAGCTGACTACAGACGGCATAAAAAAATGCGCCGGCCACTCGTACGTTCGTGGATCATCAGAAATAGCTATTTTGCATACCCGACGCGGAAAACGACGTGAACGCCACCCAGCGGACGCCAAAGTATTGTCTCTTAGGTCCGAAGGCGTACGAAGATGTACACCTGTAGGATCTAACCCAGAAGCCGTCGTATCTTGTTTTGAGGATTCAAAACAACGATACGACGCAGGAAATTTGAAAGTACGCCAGCGTATCAGTAGATACACCGGCGTACTCGTTCTGTGGATCTGCCCCTGAGAGATATATCACCTAGTACCTAAAGTGCCTTGTGAAGAGCATGAACAGTTAGGTGATACAAAAATATTTAAAAGAAAAATATGTGCATGAATAAAGTCCCACAACACTGAGTTGACAGGTGGATCACAAAGGAATTCTGTCCTTAAAGGGTTAATCCGTATAGGTGCTTAGAAGGAAACTTAGGATAGAGCAAACTTCATCCACCAGGAAAACACCCAGTAGTAGTCTCCTTACCCTAACTGTGTGACCACCGTTACAGCGGTCCCAGCAAACATGGGGATTTTAGGTCTCCCTCCGGACCTTTTGTGGAGTATCTGGGATGGTATCTAATGTCTCAAAATATCAGAACAAAAAGAAGACCATAGTGTGATACCGTAAGGCATAAATGTATTTTGCCAAGAAGATTTGCATCTACAAGATCGTAGAAATGTGTGCGCAATGTAAAATAAGTCCGATGAGAGAGATTCTCCTATCTGTTTGTGCTCCGTGCTTCCCTTTCTGGAGAGACGTGAAGAAAAAGAAAACGTACAATCGTGACTTCGCAGACTACTGGAATAAAGTGGTCTTTAAGTGGCAAGTAAGGACAGATGAGGCGACGGAGCGTGAGGTTAGTCTACCACGCCCCCCCCACCTTTCCACTCACTCCCCTTCTGGTTCCTTCTCGGAACAGTTTTGCTGGAGTGGTCAGGCAAAGTAATCAGAGTCTCCCCTACACATAACAGGGGTACACTTCCGTGAAACCAAAAAATAACAAGAACAAATCCAGGAGAAATGGTACTTATCCTGGTCAGACTGAGGTTCAGTCTGTACAGAATAGGAGCCATGAATTCCATAGAGGACGTCCTCCTATGGGGAGATCTCATCCACATATATATTCATTCCTAGGTGTAAATCTGGAAGGCCGATTTCTAAGAAAATTCCTAGGGTCTTCCCTCGGATTGTCGTATCTATGACGTCCATCATGTGGGGATTGGTAACTACCCCTAGGGTCATCATATCCCCGATATGTATGATTATTGATGAAATAAGGGGGGAACTAATGCGCAAACCAACCTAGCCAAGATAAACTACATAAATAAAATATATATTAAAATGCAGCAGCCACCACCAATAGTGCTCACACACTGACAGTAAATGATAAAAATGGGGGATGAGGTGGCGCTTGCAACAAACAATCACTAAAATAGTATTGTAATAAACTCTGCCTCCTGGTATTAATTAGCAGTGTATCACTCTTAGACCAAAATACCATCCAACAAAAATAACCATAAAGTGGAGGATATTGAGAGTGAAAAATTATAATGCAAAATATATGTGACTACACACACGCCGCTGTATATGCTGATCTTACAGCACTGTTTGTAAGTGAATACTTTTTTTCAATAAATACTGTTTGTAATCGTACACTATGGAGGCATTCCTTTGCTTTATTTTGAGAGTCATCGCGCTGAGCCTGTAATTATACTGGAGTGGATCGATCTGTTGATGGTGGGAGATACTATTGGGAAACCACTTCTATAGGCTATTTATTAGCCTTCTTGAGGTAAGGGGCTAGCACGTTTATTTTCTGGTCACCGTGGAGGATCTGGCTGACTGCAAACACAACTACTCTGCATGTCACAGTAAACCAGAGCACAGATGCACTTTATGAACTTTATTTATTAGCCACTGGATTTTTTCACTTTTGCACGATTTGTGCACTGGATATTGATCTTTATCCTATAGTCTTATTGGAACTTTTTTACACAGGGATTTTCGTGTGGATTTTATATTTTTATATTTGTATATATATATAATATTTTTTCACTTTTTGCATTTTTTGGCTTGTTTTTTATTCACGGATTCACTCACCCTATTTATTTGCAATATTTGCATCATTTTTGTGGACAGCTATAGATTGGATATATATTTATTTATTTATTTGCTTAGTTGCACATTGCACTATTTATGGATGAAGCACTGTTTGGATTATTATTACTTGAAGGATATGTTATATGCACAGTTTGAAGCTTGTTACTTTCCTTAGACTACTGTGCTGTCATTAGCACATTGGTCACATATATTTTGCATTATAATTTTTCACTCTCAATATCCTCCACTTTATGGTTATTTTTGTTGGATGGTATTTTGGTCTAAGAGTGATACACTGCTAATTAATACCAGGAGGCAGAGTTTATTACAATACTATTTTAGTGATTGTTTGTTGCAAGCGCCACCTCATCCCCCATTTTTATCATTTACTGTCAGTGTGTGAGCACTATTGGTGGTGGCTGCTGCATTTTAATATATATTTTATTTATGTAGTTTATCTTGGCTAGGTTGGTTTGAGCATTAGTTCCCCCCTTATTTCATACTTGTTGTTAGATCTCTACTACTTGTGCAGCATACCATGGAGGTATTTAAATTTTTGGAGAATAGGGAATTAGATATGGATAATATCTTTGAAAAACCAGAGGAGAACCCTGGTGGAAATATTGAAAATAGTTTTAGGAAAATGGGACATCTGATGGAAAAGAAAATAAATGCTTGGTGGGACATTGCTACCCATGAAAAATACATCAAAGATAGACTAATCCCAAGGAGATTAAGATGGGATGTACCCATCAATGATGGCTTAACTGATAAAGAGTCCACTGATGAGTGGTTCCAGTTTTTCAATGATAAAGGTTTAGAATTGTTACAACTATTGATTAAAAGGAAACAACGGAAAATCAGAGCCATTGATCGTAGTATGACAGAAATAAAAACTAACTTGGAAGGTAGTAAAGACCTTCCTGAATTTCTGGCTCTGTCCAAACAATTACAACGGGACATGGAACAAAAAGATAAGGAGACAGCAGCTAGGAAAAAAAGAAAATACCAGAGGGACATGAAAGACTATGAGGATGATTTGGTGTATAAGTGGCAGAATAAAATTGAAGAAGTAGGAACGACCTCAAATAGGAGCTCTCCGGATCAGGATATAAGAATTGATGATAACAGTAATAAAGAAACAAATCAGAATACTAATACAATGGAAAGAAATCAAGGGGTCAATACCCCAAATCAAAAACCGAGAAAAAATGGGAATAACAATAGCTGGAAACCCTTTTGGAAAAAGAACTGGCAAAACCAGAATGCATATAATGCCCCTAGACCCTTCCAACATATGCCAAATAGGGGGAGATCACGGACACCTCCTTGGAGAAATCAGACTTACCAGGACGCCCATCATTATGAAAATCCAAGACGGGATGGAAATTACTATCAACAGGAAGAGAGAAGGGTCTATGAAAATTCATATAATGTACCAGTGTATAACTACTATGACCACCTGAGAAGAGATGATGGAGGAGGAGGTACAACACCAAGGCATTATGAAAATAGAACACCCAATCGCCATTATTCGTATGGAAGAGAGAATAGGAACGCATCACCAAGGCGTTTTTTAGAGCAAAGACGCCGAGAATCCCCCAGGCGTCACCAGGAGAATGGGGTACAGAGAACACGGAATTGGAGTCCAGAAACCAGACCAGGCAACATGAGGAAAGAAGATCACAGGAATCAGAATGTTCAGAGGAATCGGGACAGGGAAGAGAAAACGAGGAGAACACCAGGAAGGACCCAAGAAAATCAGTCTGGAGGACACGGAAACCAAAGAGAGGATGCAGAGCGGGAGCAAAGAAGCAGAAAAAGAAGAGATTGATAGGAGAAGGGATTATCAATATTAGTGGAATAGAACTCACTAAGGAAGAAATAAAAGTACTGGATAAAGGCCTCAAATATGCCCCTAAGAAAAACTTTAATAAATTCGATGCCTATGTGGACATTAACAAATTTGCGAGAAGCCTTCATATTAAGAAATATATGCTAAACAAACCAGGAGAGGGTGTAACAAGAAATCTCATGGAAGCAACAGATGTGGTGTTTAGTAACCTTAGAAACAAATCGGTATTCAACCCACCCATCAGCAATGATGGACATATTGAGGCGTTCAGACGGATGGTATTAAAAGATCTACAGGATTTGAAAATCAAGAAAATCTCGGATCCAGGAGACATCAAGAATGGCATAAGAAAATTGGAAGAAAGAAAGGACGTGGTTGTAAGGCAAGCTGATAAGGGGGGGGCTATTGTCATTCAGTCCAAAGAGGCCTATAAGAAAGAGATTGAACGACAACTGAGTGACAGTACAACATATTTGAGGCTACCGGGAAATCCTATAGTTAGGTATAAAGATGATTTAGCAAGCCTTATAAAAAGAGGAACCGGAAAAGGCTTATTGAATAAAAAAGAAGCTAAATACCTTCAACCACTGGGATGTAAAATTACAGTTCTTTATACGCTCCCTAAAATACACAAATCGAGAGAAGATCCCCCAGGAAGACCTATCGTGAATGGGATTAACTCTGTAGGTGCCAGAATAGGTGAATATATAGATTGGTTCTTGCAACCCTTAGTGAAAAAGACGGAATCGTACCTCAGAGATACCAAACATCTCATCCAGTTATTGGACACGATTTCACTTGATGGGAATTCTATTTATTTGGCAACAGCTGATGTATCTTCATTATATACGATTATTAACCATAAAGAAGCAATACAGGCCACAGAGTGGGCACTGAATGGTTTAAGTGATTTGAAAACCGCACAGAAGAATTTTATTTGCAATTGTCTAGACTACAGTCTGGATCACAATTATTTCTGGTACGGAAATGAGTATTTCAAGCAAATCTGCGGTATTGCGATGGGCGCGAAGTATGCACCAAGTGTTGCCAATTTATATATGGCTGAATGGGAAGCAGATGTTTTATATAACAGAAAACCGCAACAGTTAATTTTATACAGACGTTTTATTGATGATATTTTAATTATTTGGGCAGGAGATAGGGAGAGTCTTATGGACTTTGGTTTTTATCTGAACACAAATGAAAAGAATATTAAATTGACCTGGGAGATTAGCAATGAAAAAATTCATTTCCTTGATCTGGAAATTACCAAAGAAGGAACAAAATTGGTAACACAAACGCACTTCAAAACTGTGGATAGAAACAGTTACTTGCCTTTGGATAGTTGTCACCACACACCCTGGTTAGACAATATACCAAAGGGTCAGTTATTGAGATTAAGGAGAAATTGCACCAAAACCGAAGTATTCTTGAAACAGGCAGATTTTATTGGCAAGAGATTTATGGAAAAGGGTTATAAATCCGATTTTATTGGGAAAAAAATACAAGATGTGGTTACCCTTGATAGAAATACACTGATCCAGGACTCTACAAGAAAAAACTCCTATATGGGGGGAGTACCCCTAATATTGGACTATAATGTGCAGCACAAGCAGATAGAGGCGATCTGTAAGAAATATTGGCACATTGTGAGGGCAGATCGCCATCTGGCACCAATACTACCAGAAAAGCCATTATTTACATATAGGAGGGCCCCTACTTTACGGGATATGATTGCCAAAAATGTTCTTGATCCCCCAGAGAAGAAAAGTTTTTCATTTTTTAATGAGAAAGGCTACTATCCTTGTAAAAGATGTTTTACTTGTAAACATACTAAGGAGAGTAAGAAGAAGAAAGAGGTCTTTAAATCGTGCTTCACAGGGAAGGAGTATAAAATTAAGGATTTTATTTCATGTGAGACTGAAGGGGTTGTCTACCTTCTGGAATGTCCATGTAAGATCCAATATGTTGGTAGAACCAAGAGAAAATTATGGAAAAGACTACGTGAGCATACGCAGAATATACTAAATGGGTTCCCTAAGCATAGTCTGTCTCGTCATTATGATCAATACCACAATAAGGACCCTTCCTCATTAATGGTGTGGGGTATAGAAAAGTATAAACCCCATTGGAGAGGGGACAATAAAGTGCAGAAAATTAGCCAGGCAGAATCCCGCTGGATACACGAATTGTGCACTTTAAAGCCACATGGACACAATGTGGAATTTGATCTTAATTGCTTTATCTCAAACTTTTAAGATTTTATCTTTTATATTATTTAATTAATTGATTTTAATCCTTACTTGCCATTCATGGATTTTAATTACTTGTTGCGGTTCTCCAAACTATTTTAATTATTAGTGATTCACATTTATCTATTGTTTTTCCTTTATTGATTATTATGGATTTTAAATTCATTCTCGCTCCCTCTGAGATCCTCTATATAATACTGGGCATGTTCTATTTGGTAAAATCTATTTCCTCTAGTTGTCTGTTGTAAAACCAGGATTAATTATTTGCATATTTCCAGGGTCTGGTCTCCCTGAGCCTATGGATTTTTACATTTGTGATAATACATTGTTTGTCCAGCAGGGGGTAGTGGCGTACCCTCACTATCTGCTATTGTTATTTCCCATTACTTGCTATTATGCATATCCTCCGGCAGCCACCAGGGGGGGCAGTATATAATTTATTTTTGTATTTCATTCATTGTTAGAATTTCAATGATTTATTAATGGATTTTTGTTTTTAAATGCGAGTTCGTCCTGGCGACATTGCAGTTATGTCATTGCTATGGTTCGCTGGCCGTTTTTTCTCGTAATACTGATTAACCAACCACTATAAATGTCACCCACGTACCAGCCGCCCTCCATCCTATGATTAAGCAACGTTGACAGTTGCGATACGCGTGAGGACATTGGAGGGCTGTTGGTGACGTCACCCGCTTGCGGCCGCAGAGCGGGAGACACAGGACTACACACACGCCGCTGTATATGCTGATCTTACAGCACTGTTTGTAAGTGAATACTTTTTTTCAATAAATACTGTTTGTAATCGTACACTATGGAGGCATTCCTTTGCTTTATTTTGAGAGTCATCGCGCTGAGCCTGTAATTATACTGGAGTGGATCGATCTGTTGATGGTGGGAGATACTATTGGGAAACCACTTCTATAGGCTATTTATTAGCCTTCTTGAGGTAAGGGGCTAGCACGTTTATTTTCTGGTCACCGTGGAGGATCTGGCTGACTGCAAACACAACTACTCTGCATGTCACAGTAAACCAGAGCACAGATGCACTTTATGAACTTTATTTATTAGCCACTGGATTTTTTCACTTTTGCACGATTTGTGCACTGGATATTGATCTTTATCCTATAGTCTTATTGGAACTTTTTTACACAGGGATTTTCGTGTGGATTTTATATTTTTATATTTGTATATATATATAATATTTTTTCACTTTTTGCATTTTTTGGCTTGTTTTTTATTCACGGATTCACTCACCCTATTTATTTGCAATATTTGCATCATTTTTGTGGACAGCTATAGATTGGATATATATTTATTTATTTATTTGCTTAGTTGCACATTGCACTATTTATGGATGAAGCACTGTTTGGATTATTATTACTTGAAGGATATGTTATATGCACAGTTTGAAGCTTGTTACTTTCCTTAGACTACTGTGCTGTCATTAGCACATTGGTCACATATATTTTGCATTATAATTTTTCACTCTCAATATCCTCCACTTTATGGTTATTTTTGTTGGATGGTATTTTGGTCTAAGAGTGATACACTGCTAATTAATACCAGGAGGCAGAGTTTATTACAATACTATTTTAGTGATTGTTTGTTGCAAGCGCCACCTCATCCCCCATTTTTATGATTATTGATGTAGGATCCCGGGACCCGACTAGCACCCGACTAATCTGATCCATCCCAGGATACCGGGCGGATAGCTTTCACACAGCGGTCTAATGTAATATTCAAATTTTCTGAGTTACAGAATTTTAGGTTTTCAATACTTGTAAGCCATAATCATCAAAAAAAGAATACAAAACAAAAAATGTAGCGCTACTTTTTTTGTTTTGTATTGTTTTTCATCCACTTGTCTTTGGTTTCGTAGCTGCTTACCTTTCATAGACAGCGCGGAATTATTTTGGTCTTTGTTTCCATAAAAAAAGAAGAAATGCTTGAAATATATCGTGAATAAAGTGACAAGTGCTTTTGCGCTAAAATAGACCCTTAATAAATGTACCCACCAAAAAATATGAAATGAATACGGTGCAGCAAAACCTAATAATGCTTACATAACATTGAACAAGAATCAAATAAAAGAGATTCTGCGCAACGTATCACGCAAGTGAACTAACAGTGTCACATAAAAAATGGAAAAATAATAACATAAAGTGATAAATATTAATAAATCGCTGTTAATATAAGATAAAGGAGATGTGGGGGTGGTGGCGCTGTCTCTAATGGAGGCTGTAAGTACCGGGAATATTAGTACATAAGTGACTTCTATCTGACCCAATAAAGCTGACAGCTGGTGGGTCTAAGAAATAAATATAAAAGTGCCTTAGTAAGGTCCTCAAAGGAGGACTAACACAATAATAGTGTGTGCTGAAAATGGTATAAAGTATATGTGACTACCAGTCACAAGTGATCCAGTGTAGTTGTGAATGCATTAAGTAATTATTATTCAATACATGGTGTCAGAAAACACAATCATGAAAGAAGTATAATAATAATGTGCAATAAACAACGGCTGCGCCGCTGACGGTCAAAACCGGTGGTGCAGCAATGTAATGAGACAGGATAACAGTAAAAATAAGAAAGTTCCAAATAAGCAATCCGGTGTGGAAGAATATATAAGAAATATATAAAAAAATATATATAAAAAAATTATTAATAGTTCATGTGTGTTCAATCAAAAAATATATGAAAAATATATATATGAAAAGTATATATATAAAAAATAATTTGTGATCAAGTGCATCCAATCAGGGTGAATATTCACAGTCTGCAATTATGTGACTTCTCGCAGTGGCTCCGGTGCTCCCCCTCCTGGGTCCCTACTCACCAGAGGCACTCACCCCTGCAGGGGTAAAGTGCATAAATGATGATATCCTAACGGCTCGGTCCCTCTCCTGCCCGGATTTTCCAGGTGTGTTCTCTGGTCCTGGCGATACCGGGCTTCTTGGGTATCCGGGTTCCTCCAGGGGGAAAAAAAGGACTTCTCATAGGGTAGTAGGTTCAAAAGGGATTGGTTTTATTAATAGTACCGCCGCAAATGCTGGCATGTACACAAAGCAAAAATTACAAAAATTATAAAAAGTTAATTCAATAAAACTAGGGATAAATTCCAATAAAAGTGTTTAAAAGCAAGGTAGAAGCAGATGGGTAGCTATCAAGGTAGCAAGCCTCCCAGCACAACACTCGTACCGGTAAAAGGAGTCAGCGCCAGCCTGGGAACGGCGTGCGTTCCACCGTATGATCCGCTGCAATCAGCTGGTTAACCCGGAAGTGTGTGCCGGCGTGCGTGTGTCCGCTCAGCAGATGGGCAGCTATCAAGGTAGCAAGCCTCCCAGCACAACACTCGTACCGGTAAAAGGAGTCAGCGCCAGCCTGGGAACGGCGTGCGTTCCACCGTATGATCCGCTGCAATCAGCTGGTTAACCCGGAAATGTGTGCCGGCTGTTAATATAAGAGCTGACAGAATTCAGCAATGAATATATCCAAAATACAGTGCAGTGCAATCAGTCCACAAATATATGCAGTACTATGAGAATTAATGTGCAAAAAATGTGAAAACAAGTTGTGCAAAGGAATTTAAATGAGAGAATCCAGTCCCAAAAAATAAGCACAAATCAGCTGTCAGAACGGATGCACTGGGTGAAGATAAGCACCAGCTCGATACTGTAAATAAACAGCAGTGTAGCAGAAGATGAACCAGATCCCTGACTGGGCTCCCGGGACTCTTACCTCTCAGCCCTCCTTAATGGGCATAAATGAACAGCACACTAGCAGCCTTCTATGGGTGGTCACAACTGCTTCCTCTCTCAGTCTGATGAATCCTCCCTCTGTTAGATCAGGTGCTCCTCAAAACCGAGTGGGTAAATATAAAGCAGAAATATATCACTGTGTATAACGCATCTATACAAAATGTATGAGATTCACTTTTTGAATTGAATTACCGAAATAAATACATTTTTTAGATGCACCTGTATATTTGGGGCCGGGGTGGAATTTTGCAAAATGTTTGGGCTAAAAGGGCCGGCAGTGTGACTTTGGACCATTTTTGAGCAAAAAGGGCCATGGTGTAATTTTGGACTATTTTTGGGCTAAAAGGGCAGTCAGTGCAATTTTTAATAATTTTTGGGCTAAAAGGGCTGGCAGTGCGTTTTTGGACAATTTTTGGGCCAAAAGCGCCCGGGTGCAATTTTGGACCATTTTTGGGCTAAAAGGGCCGGCAGTGTGATTTTAGACCATTTTTGGGCTAAAAGGGGCAGGGTGTAATTTTGCACCATTTTTGGGCTGAAAGGGGCAGGGTGTGATTTTGGACCATTTTTGGGCTAAAAGGGCCTGGGTGTAATTTTGGACCATTTCTGGGCTAAAAGGGCCGGCAGTGTGATTTTGGACCATTTCTGGACTAAAAGGGCCGACAGTGTGATTTTGGACCATTTTTGGGCTAAAAGGGCCAGGGTGTAATTTTGCAAAATGTTTGGGCTAAAAGGGCCGGCAGTGCGATTTTGGACCATTTATAGGCTAAAAGGGCCGGCAGTGCGATTTTGGACCATTTTTGGGCTAAATGGGCAAGGGTGTTATTTTGCACCATTTTTGGGCTAAAGGGCCGACAGTGTGATTTTGGACCATTTTTGGGCTAAAAGGGCCAGGGTGTAATTTTGCAAAATGTTTGGGCTAAAAGGGCCGGCAGTGCGATTTTGGACCATTTATAGGCTAAAAGGGCCGGCAGTGCGATTTTGGACCATTTTTGGGCTAAATGGGCAAGGGTGTTATTTTGCACCATTTTTGGGCTAAAGGAGCCGGGGTGCAATTTTGGGCCATTTTTGGGCTAAACGGGCTGGGGTGTAATTTTGGACCATTTTTGGGCTAAAAGGTCCGGCAGTGTGATCTTGGACCATTTTTGGGCTAAAAGGGCTGGGGTGTAATTTTGCACCATTTTGGGCTAAAAGGGCGGGGGTTTAATGTTGCACCATTTTTGGGCTAAAAGGGCCGGGGTGTAATTTTGCACCATTTTTGGGCTAAAAGGGCCGGCAGTGCGATCTTGGACCATTTTTGGGATAAAAGGGCCGGCAGTGTGATTTTGGACTATTTTTGAACGAAAAGGCCATGGGTGTAATTTTGCACCATTTTTGGGCTAAAAAGTCTGGCAGTGTAATTTTGCACCATTTTTGGGCTAGAAGGGCCAGGGTTTAATATTGCATCTTTGGGTTAAAAGGGCCGACAGTGCAATCTTGGACCATTTTTGGGTTAAAAGGGCCGGCAGTGTGATTTTGGACTATTTTTGGGCGAAAGGGCCATGGGTGTACTTTTGCACCATTTTTGGGCTAAAAGGGCTGGCAGTGCGATCTTGGACCATTTTTGGGCTAAAAGGGGCGGGGTGTAATTTTGCATAATTTTTGGGCTTGAAGGGGTGGGGTGTGATTTTGAACTATTTTTGGGCTAATAGGGCCAGGGTGTAATTTTGGACCATTTTTGGGCTAAAAGGGCCGGGGTGCAATTTTGGACCATTTTTGGGCTAAAAGGGCCAGGGTTTAATATTGCATCTTTGGGTTAAAAGGGCCGACAGTGCAATCTTGGACCATTTTTGGGTTAAAAGGGCCGGCAGTGTGATTTTGGACTATTTTTGGGCGAAAGGGCCATGGGTGTACTTTTGCACCATTTTTGGGCTAAAAGGGCTGGCAGTGCGATCTTGGACCATTTTTGGGCTAAAAGGGGCGGGGTGTAATTTTGCATAATTTTTGGGCTTGAAGGGGTGGGGTGTGATTTTGAACTATTTTTGGGCTAATAGGGCCAGGGTGTAATTTTGGACCATTTTTGGGCTAAAAGGGCCGGGGTGCAATTTTGGACCATTTTTGGGCTAAAAGGGCCAGGGTTTAATATTGCATCTTTGGGTTAAAAGGGCCGACAGTGCAATCTTGGACCATTTTTGGGTTAAAAGGGCCGGCAGTGTGATTTTGGACTATTTTTGGGCGAAAGGGCCATGGGTGTACTTTTGCACCATTTTTGGGCTAAAAGGGCTGGCAGTGCGATCTTGGACCATTTTTGGGCTAAAAGGGGCGGGGTGTAATTTTGCATAATTTTTGGGCTTGAAGGGGTGGAGTGTGATTTTGAACTATTTTTGGGCTAATAGGGCCAGGGTGTAATTTTGAACCATTTTTGGGCTAAAAGGGCCGGGGTGCAATTTTGGACCATTTTTGGGCTAAAAGGGCCCGGGGAGCAATTTTGGAGCATTTATGGGCTAAAAGGGCCAGCAGTGCGATTTTGGACCTATTATTGACTAAAAGGGCCGGCAGTGTGATTTTGGACCATATTTGGGCTAAAAGGGGTGGGGTGTAATGTTGCACCATTTTTGGGCTTAAAGGGACAGGGTGTGATTTTGGTCCATTTTTGGGCTAAAAGGTCCGGCAGTGTGATCTTGGACCATTTTTGGGCTAAAAGGGCTGCGTGTAATTTTCTTTTAATCATCCTTTATTTGATTTTAGACAACAAGGAAAACAGAGATTCACAGGTACAATCCAGAGAGGGAAAATAAAAAAAAAAAAATCAAAAGGAGAAAGAAACCAGACCCGAGGAATATTCCTCTGAATTAGCCCCCTCAAATCACGTATAACAGGGATATCAATTGAATTTCCCCAGAGAGAAATAAAAGAAAGAAAGGACACTTCAAAAACATTTCCCCATCATATCATTCTTCATTTATGACCAGAGGAAGGGCAAACAAAGTATAATTGAATATTTTTATCTTATCCCTATTTCCTTCCCCTCCCTCAATCCTCTGAGTTCGGGGCTCTCACCCTAATAACACCTTTATTACCCCATTACGGTTTTGTCCCCTTCATAGCGGGAAATCAAAATCCCGCCATGGTTGGGACATTTCCCTTGTGTCTCCTTGTTTACTTTACTTAACCCCCCCAAAATCCCTAACCCAACCCCCATACCCAACCAAACAAAACAAAAAACATAAAAAAAAAAAAAAAAAAAAAACGCAAACAAAACCCCTGCCTGTCTCCGCCCCCACGGACCTCCCAGCAGTCGTCCCGCCTTCAGTCCACATCCATCAAGGCTTTCCCCTCCTCCGAATATCTGAATCTATTCCATTCCGCCCACGTTTCAAAGTAAACCCTCCGCTTCTGCCTTGAGGTCCACACCAAGTCCTCCATTCTGTTCAGGTTTTCCACTCTGTTAAGCCACATCTTAATGGATGGGGCCCTTGTCTGTTTCCACAGCCCTGGAATACAAGCCCGGGCCGCATTCAGGAGGTGACACACCACTGATTTCCTGTAGCGCCTCACTGATATCTCCACATCCTGGAGTATAAAAAAAGGCCATTCAACTGGTAGTTGTTCCCTACTAAATCTTTGCGTTATTTCCCGGACCCTTCTCCAGTAACTTTGGATTTTGGGACAGGCCCAGAAAATATGCATTAGAGTTCCTCCTTCCTGCCCACATCTCCAGCATCTGTCTGTCGTATCTGGAAAGCATTTACTCAAGATCTCGGGGGTCCGATACCATTGGGACAAAATTTTGTAGTTCATCTCTTGTGTCTTTATACACATGGATGTTTCAAAAATATTCCCTATTATCTTGGTTTTTTGATCTTCTGTAAAGGGTCTTCCTAGTTCCCGTTCCCACTTGTTAAAGAAGGGCATCTGAGAATCAGCTGTTGGAGTATTAAGTAGCTCACCAATTCTTGAGAGGGAGTGCCGTAAAGTCCCCTGTCCACTGCAATACCTCTCAAACCTTGTCAGTCTTCGACAGTATCTAGCTGGTGGTTTTAAAGTGTCTAAGAAATGGTGCAGTTGTAAGGATCTCCAGAAGTCTATTTGGCAAGGCGAGTCTTTCCTTTCCATTTCCTGCCTAGAGATCCAAGTACCCTCCTTCAAAAAATGCGATGCTTGGAACCGCCCCTGTTCCATTAGTTTACTAAAGGGACCGTTCAACGACCCTGGTTCAAACTGCGGATTTCCCAAAATTGGGAAAAGGGGTGAGTCTTCCGTTGATAATATCCCCCTCACAAATAGCTTGTGTGCCACCCGCAAGGTGGGGCCTATCAACGGATGTCTTTTCATATCTATTGGAAGGGCCCGGTAACACCATGCTGCCCGCTTGGTCGTCCTACGGCGGCACACAATGGGTTAAGCTTTCTTCTAACCCCTAAAGGAAGAAAGAACTAAACTAGCAGTGAGACAAGTTAAATCAATTAATTAACTGCAGTGAGTCCACCTGTCCTGAGCCTATAAACCGCCCCCAAGAACACAGACACACGTATTTTTTTCTTTCTTCCTACCTTGAAGAGATGAAGAAGTCGTGAGGCAAGTGCTCACCCCCGGTGCTTCTGGGTTCTTGAGCTATGGGGCGGCCGTATACCGGGTGCTACCTCCGGTCCCTCAGCCTGCACCCCGTCATCCCCTGGTCCGGCAGCAGTGGAATTGATCCCGGTGAAGCTGCCATGCATCCCCGTTCTGCGACGGCTACATGGGTACCGGGGATGTTTGCGCTCCATAGGCCGGAAGTGGCCGCAGCGGACCGCGCACACCGATGACGCACTTCCGGGAGTTCCGGAGTTCGCGTCCAGGACCGGAGGGACGAATGTAAGCGCCAGTGCGGCGGTATTATATATCATTATTCCCGATTTTTTTGTGACTAAATGTGCACTGTTTTGTACTATATTTGGGCAGCCAGGTCTGTGGGTTGGGAAACTCTGCAGCGTCACTTCCGGTCGGGGTCCCCTCACTATTTCTGACTGGCGAGGTCTGCAATGGCTGCACTCAGCCTAGGCAGCAGATTCCTCGGCCGGTCAGAGGTGGGAGCATATTCTTATATTGCCCTTTTGGTATTAAAATGTGGAAGTCATTTACTTTAAAGGGGGGACTTTCTCTCTGTCTCATCTTTTTTCCCAGATGGCATCCTCTGGAAAAGTCAGGAGAAAGTCCAAACATACCTTGTGCAACAAATGTGACCAGCCCATGCCAGAATCATATACAGATAACACCTGTGTATCTTGTTTAAATCAACCTGATGGTGCCAATTCATTTCTAGCATGGTTTAAAGGGGAAATGTCCAATACATTTAAAGAAATTAAGGACTCTCTGGTGCCCAAGAAAAGGAAAAGAAGTTCCAGAGATATTTCCCCCGCTGCATCTATCTCCTCCTCAGGGGAATGTACCGCTTCCTCTTCGTATCAGGAAATTCTGTTTGAGGATCTGGATGACGATTTGTATCTGTTACATAAGGATAAGGTTCCTAAGTTACTGTCGGCAGTAAAGGACACTATAGAATCCTCCAAAGACGTATCGGCCAGGCCGAAGAAGGATCAACTATATTATTTTCCTCAGGTTCCGGAGATGAGATTTCCTTTTCACCCCATTCTTAGTGATTGGTTTAAAAAGGACTGGCCCAACGCTGACAGGAAAACTGATGCGGGGGCCCGCTTTAAATCTTCTTACAGGTTGGATCCTAAAGTTTCATCCGAATGGGAAAACCCACCCAAGCTCGATCTGGCGGCTGCCCGGATGGTTAGGAAGTCTCTGTTTCCCTCAGATGAATCCTCCAAATTATCTGACCCTTTAGAACGCAAGGCAGATAGCTTAGCCAAAAAAAGTTACCTAGCCGCAGCCTCCACCTCAAAAATTGCAGCTTCCTCAATTCCGGTAGCGAGAGCTCTAAGGGTCTGGCTGAGTCAATTGTCTCTAGATATAGAAGAAGGGGTGCCTAGAGACTCTTTATTGAAAGATATTAACATAATGAAGTCTGCTGCAGAATTCTTATGTGATGCCCCTGTGGACGTTCTAAAGTTTTCATCCAGATCCCTCGCTTTATCCAACGCGACCAGGAGGGCGCTTTGGATAAAGCAATGGACGGGTGACTTATCATCAAAGTTCAGTTTTGTTAACATGCCTTTCCATCCTTCATCCATGTTTGGTCCTCATTTGAAAGATATCCTCAAATCTTACAACGAGGAGAAAGATGCTACCTTTCCTGTGGAGAGGAAGAGGCCTAGTAAGCCGTTTTACGGAAGATCCAGATACTCCCCGAAAAGGAATTATTCCTTTCGGGGCAGAAGACCTTTCTATAAGAAGAAGCAGGATTCAGCGACAGCCAAAAAGCAGCCCTTCAACAAGCCCAAGGAAGCTTGACGCCATCAGCGCCTCTCCTCCAGTGGGAGGCAGGCTGAGGTTTTTTTCTCAGATCTGGCAAAAGACATCATCAGACTCCTGGGTAACAGACATCATTGCCAGAGGGTACTCTCTAGAGCTGGATTCTTTTCCTCCACCGAAGTTCATGCTCAACAAACCCTCCAACCCAGTAGTCCTAGAATTAGTGAAAGAGTTCATAAAAAAGCACGCTCTAGAAAAAGTTCCGGATCAAGAGAAATTCCAAGGTCTCTACTCCCCGATATTTCCAGTACCAAAGGCCTCCGGAGGATGGAGGCTAGTAATAGATCTCTCTTTCCTGAACCGTTTTTTTGTGAAACGCAAGTTCAGAATGGAGTCAATTCGGTCTGCCATTGCGAACATAGAAGAGGGCGACTTCCTAGCGTCAGTCGACCTTCAGGACGCATACTTGCACATCCCTATCCTAAGATCTCACAGGAAGTATCTACGGTTCGCTCTGCTATTCAACCACCAGATTCTCCATTATCAGTTCACTTGCCTACCATTTGGCATCACCTCGGCACCTCGAGTTTTTACAAAGGTGGTGGTGGTCCTGACGGCGGCCCTTCGCCTACAGGGGATATGTGTAACACCCTATCTAGACGATTGGCTAGTCAGGGCCCCCTCAGAAGCTATGTTGAGACATCATCTTCTCAAGACCCTTCAAATGCTGGACTCCCACGGTTTTAGGGTGAACGTAAAGAAGTCTTCTCTGATTCCGGCTCAGATCATTCCCTACCTTGGGTTCACAATAAACACACTTCAGATGAAGCTGTTCCTTTCTCATCAGAGAACTTCCAATGTCCAACAAGCGATACAGGATCTCCTAGAAATCAAACACTGCTCAGTAAGGAGAGCGATGAGGGTTTTGGGTATGATGACTTCATCCCTGGAGGCTGTTCCATGGGCCAAGGCCCATTTCAGAATGCTTCAGAACTGCATTCTGTCCCAATGGGACAGGAACCGAGAATCCTTGGAAAGGACTATCAATATTTCTCCTGTAGTGAGGAAGGATCTCATTTGGTGGATACACCCTCAACGCTTCCTGTGGGGCAGGTCCCTCAGGGCTCAGATTCAGACGGTCCTCACCACGGATGCCTCAGGCTCAGCCTGGGGTGCCCATGTGGGAGACCGTTGGGTACAAGAAGCCTGGTCTCAGAAAGAGCTTCAGATGTCTTCGAACTTGAAAGAGCTTACGGCAATCAGGAAGGCACTCATCCATTTCAGACCCGAGGTTCTCAACAAGGCGGTTCAAGTTCAGTCAGACAACTTAGCCACAGTTTTCTACCTGAACAAACAAGGAGGAACACGGAGCCCCTCTATGCAGGAGGAGTGTGCCCGCATCATGCTCTGGGCGGAGGAGAACCTTCTTTCCCTGACGGCCACACACATCAGAGGTGTGGACAATGTAAGAGCGGATTGGCTCAGCAGAAACTCGATCTTGCCGGGGGAGTGGGAGCTGAACCCTCTGGTTTTCAGGAAGATCACCTCCAAGTGGGGCTTGCCCGAATTGGATGCTATGGCGAACTCCCAGAACAAGAAGCTTCCCCAGTTCTGCTCCCTTTCCAGTATGGGGGACCCGCTAGCGATAGATGCTCTATCGATAAGCTGGAAGAATCTTTTCGTTTACATCTTTCCCCCGATTCCATTGATCCCGAAGGTGTTGCAGAAGATTCGGGACGAGAAAGTGAGGGCAGTAGTAATCCTACCATTCTGGCCCAGGAGGGCATGGTTTCCACTAGCCTTGAATATGGCAAGGAACCAGGTCTGGAAATTACCCATCCAGAAGGACCTTCTTCTCCAATCAGGGATGCTCCATCCGGACCTCGAGAAACTCCAGCTTACGGCATGGAATTTGAACTCAGATCCTTGACGGCTCAAGGCCTATCGCAGGAGGTTATAGCTACCCTCCTAGCTTCTAGGAAGCCCGCTACCTTGAAAGTCTACAGTAGAGTGTGGTCCCTCTACTCAGCATGGTGCGCCAGGACTTCATCTTCTCCTGAGCAAGTAGCATCTCTATTACAGTTTTTACAGGAGGGCTTCCAAAAGGGTCTAAAGCCAAACACTCTGAGGGTCCAGCTGACTGCCATTAACTCCTGCCTGAATGGAATATTTTCAAAAACACCCCTTGTCAGCAGGTTTTTCAAAGCAATTAATAAAATAAGACCAGCCTTCCATAAACCGTTACCAGCCTGGAGCTTGCCCTTAGTGCTAAAGAGGTTAACATCACCTCCCTTCGAGCCTCTGGAGAGTTCATCCTTAAGGTTCCTTACTTTCAAATGTTCCTTTCTGGTAGCAATTACGTCCGCCAGAAGAATAAGTGAGCTTCAGGCCCTGTCGTCCAAGGAACCCTATCTCAGGCTGCTTTCGGATGCAGTAATTCTAAGAACTATACCGGGTTTCCTTCCCAAGGTTTCCACCTCCTCGAATATCAATCAGGAAATTGTTTTGCCTGTGTTCAAAGATGGTTCTGAAAATGGCCTACACCTCTTGGATGTTAAAAGAATTATCTCGGCTTACTTGCAGAGAACCTCAGAGTTCAGACAGTCTGAGGCTCTGTTCCTACAATTCCAAGGGCCAAACAAGGGGAAAAAAGCAAGTAAATCTTCGCTGGCGAGGTGGATAAGAGACACTATCAAACACTGTTACCTTTTAGAAGGCAAGGATTCCCCTCTTCTCCTAAGAGCTCACTCTACAAGAGCTACAGCTGCGTCCTGGGCCGAGAGGTATCATGTTCCAATGGACCAGATCTGTAAGGCGGCGACATGGGCTTCACCGAACACCTTCATAAAGCACTACAGAATCGATGTAGTATCGTCCGAGGAATCAGCCTTTGGCTCGAGAGTGCTTCAGGGTGCCTTAAACCATTGATCTCCCCCCCTTTTCTTTTTTGCACTGCTTTGCAAATCCCATTGTGTGCCGCCGTAGGACGACCAGGAATAGGAAAATTTATTCTTACCTGAAATTTTCTTTTCCTGTAGTCCGTAGGCGGCACAGGTTTTCCCTCCCATTAAAATTACTCTATTGCTGCATAAAATACGTGTGTCTGTGTTCTTGGGGGGCGGTTTATAGGCTCAGGACAGGTGGACTCACTGCAGTTAATTAATTGATTTAACTTGTCTCACTGCTAGTTTAGTTCTTTCTTCCTTTAGGGCTTAACCCATTGTGTGCCGCCTACGGACTACAGGAAAAGAAAATTTCAGGTAAGAATAAATTTTCCTAATTTGCAATGTTTTATAACAGAAACAGAAAAAAACATATTTTTTCTAAATTTTCTGTAAATTTTTATTTTTTTTGTGCAGAAAATAAATATCCCAGAGGTGATCAAATACCACCAAAAGAAAGCTCTATTTGTGGGTAAAAAGTGATAAAAATTTTGTTTGGGTACAGTGTAGCATGACCGCGCAAATGTCATTCAAAGTGCAACAGCGCTGAAAGCTAAAAATTAGTCTGGGTGCGAAGGTGTATAAGTGCCCGGTATGGAAGTGGTTAAATACATAAAAACAACAGATAAAATTCATAAATTTGCCCTGATACAGTATAGATGCTATGATTGGTTAGATGGGGGTGGTGCTGGTTGCCAACATGTTTCGCACAAATTAGCGTCGTTGGGGCGCCGCATCCATCTATTTCATATCTTCATCTAATAATATGCAAAAAACAGAACAAATTATTTACATATATTAGTGTTTCAGGGCATGAAAAACATCACATTTTTGCTATGCTCCGGTTGCTATTCAGGAAGATGCTCCCCAAGTTTGAAGCCTCTAGCACCTTCCGTTCAAAAGTTATAGCCCAAAAACCAATTTACACCAATTTCAGGCTGAAGTCCCAAAACACCCAATTTTGGATGGCCAGTTCTCCCGAACCATAACCGATGGCGACTTACTTTCTTCGCCACATTGTAGCCCCATATGTCCTGAACCGACCAAGCCAAGTTTGGGGTCCAATGGTCCAATAGCCGTGGAGATATCGCGTCTCAAGCTAACCCTGTTTCCCCATAGACTCCCATGTTAAACGGTCCATCTTTGGAGGCAAGGTACCGGCCAGCCTTAGGTGCCAGTGACCCCCACCTTTGGTAGACATGTAGCCGAGAGTCTCCCATACAAATGTGGGTAGTTTGGAGGTCCTAGCACCAAAGACCAGAGGGTACCTAGTGTGACCTGTAAATCGGTAAATTCCTGGCAAAAGGTCCCAAAAACATCAAATTTTTGCGATGCTCCGGTTGCTATTCAGGAAGATGCTCCCCAAGTTTAAAGCCTCTAGCACCTTCCGTTCAAAAGTTATAGCCCAAAAAACAATTTACACCAATTTCAGGCTGAAGTCCCAAAACACCCAATTTTGGATGGCCAGTTCTCCCAAACCATAACCGATGGCGACTTACTTTCTTCGCCACATTGTAGCCCCATATGTCCTGAACCGACCAAGCCAAGTTTGGGGTCCAATGGTCCAATAGCCGTGGAGATATCGCATCTCAAGCTAACCCTGTTTCCCCATAGACTCCCATGTTAAACGGTCCATCTTTGGAGGCAAGGTACCGGCCAGCCTTAGGTGCCAGTGACCACACCTTTGGTAGACATGTAGCCGAGAGTCTCCCCTACAAATGTGGGTAGTTTGGAGGTCCTAGCACCAAAGGCCAGAGGGTACCTAGTGTGACCTGTAAATCGGTAAATTCCTGGCAAAAGGTCCCAAAAACATCTAATTTTTGCGATGCTCCGGTTGCTATTCAGGAAGATGCTCCCCAAGTTTGAAGCCTCTAGCACCTTCCGTTCAAAAGTTATAGCCCAAAAACCAATTTACACCAATTTCAGGCTGAAGTCCCAAAACACCCAATTTTGGATGGCCAGTTCTCCCGAACCATAACCGATGGCGACTTACTTTCTTCGCCACATTGTAGCCCCATATGTCCTGAACCGACCAAGCCAAGTTTGGGGTCCAATGGTCCAATAGCCGTGGAGATATCGCGTCTCAAGCTAACCCTGTTTCCCCATAGACTCCCATGTTAAACGGTCCATCTTTGGAGGCAAGGTACCGGCCAGCCTTAGGTGCCAGTGACCCCACCTTTGGTAGACATGTAGCCGAGTGTCTCCCCTACAAATGTGGGTAGTTTGGAGGTCCTAGCACCAAAGGCCAGGGGGTACCTAGTGTGACCTGTAAATCGGTAAATTCCTGGTAAAAGGTCCCGAAAACATGAAATTTTTGCGATGCTCCGGTTGCTATTCAGGAAGATGCTCCCCAAGTTTGAAGCCTCTAGCACCTTCTGTTCAAAAGTTATAGCCCAAAAACCAATTTACACCAATTTCAGGCTGAAGTCCCAAAACACCCAATTTTGGATGGCTAGTTCTCCCGAACCATAACCGATGGCGACTTACTTTCTTGGCCACATTGTAGCCCCATATGTCCTGAACCGACCAAGCCAAGTTTGGGGTCCAATGGTCCAATAGCCGTGGAGATATCGTGTCTCAAGCTAACCCTGTTTCCCCATAGACTCCCATGTTAAACGGTCCATCTTTGGAGGCAAGGTACCGGCCAGCCTTAGGTGCCAGTGACCCCACCTTTGGTAGACATGTAGCCGAGAGTCTCCTCTACAAATGTGGGTAGTTTGGAGGTCCTAGCACCAAAGGCCAGAGGGTACCTAGTGTGACCGGTAAATCGGTAAATTCCTGGTAAAAAGTCCAAAAAACATCAAATTTTTGATATGCTCCGGTTGCTATTCAGGAAGATGCTCCCCAAGTTTGAGGGCTCTAGCACCTTCCGTTCAAAAGTTATAGCCCAAAAACCAATTTACACCAATTTTAGGCAGAAGTCCCAAAACACCAAATTTTGGATGGCCAGATCTCCCGAACCATAACTGATATCGACTTACTTTCTTCGCCACATTGTAGCCCCATATGTCCTGAACAGACCAAGCCAAGTTTGGGGTCCAAGGGTCCAATAGCCATGGAGATATCGCATCTCAAGCTAACCCTGTTTCCCCATAGACTCCCATGTTAAACGGTCCATCTTTGGAGGCAAGGTACTGGCCAGCCTTAGGTGCCAGTGACCCCACCTTTGGTATACATGTAGCCGAGAGTCTCCTCTACAAATGTGGGTAGTTTGGAGGTCCTAGCACCAAAGGCCAGAGGGTACCTAGTGTGACCGGTAAATCGGTAAATTCCTGGTAAAAAGTCCAAAAAACATCAAAATTTTGATATGCTCCGGTTGCTATTCAGGAAGATGCTCCCCAAGTTTGAGGGCTCTAGCACCTTCCGTTCAAAAGTTATAGCCCAAAAACCAATTTACACCAATTTCAGGCAGAAGTCCCAAAACACCAAATTTTGGATGGCCAGTTCTCCCGAACCATAACTGATATCGACTTACTTTCTTCGCCACATTGTAGCCCCATATGTCCTGAACAGACCAAGCCAAGTTTGGGGTCCAAGGGTCCAATAGCCATGGAGATATCGCATCTCAAGCTAACCCTGTTTCCCCATAGACTCCCATGTTAAACGGTCCATCTTTGGAGGCAAGGTACTGGCCAGCCTTAGGTGCCAGTGACCCCACCTTTGGTATACATGTAGCCGAGAGTCTCCTCTACAAATGTGGGTAGTTTGGAGGTCCTAGCACCAAAGGCCAGAGGGTACCTAGTGTGACCGGTAAATCGGAAAATTCCTGGTAAAAAGTCCAAAAAACATCAAAATTTTGATATGCTCCGGTTGCTATTCAGGAAGATGCTCCCCAAGTTTGAGGGCTCTAGCACCTTCCGTTCAAAAGTTATAGCCCAAAAACCAATTTACACCAATTTCAGGCAGAAGTCCCAAAACACCAAATTTTGGATGGCCAGTTCTCCCGAACCATAACTGATATCGACTTACTTTCTTCGCCACATTGTAGCCCCATATGTCCTGAACAGACCAAGCCAAGTTTGGGGTCCAAGGGTCCAATAGCCATGGAGATATCGCATCTCAAGCTAACCCTGTTTCCCCATAGACTCCCATGTTAAACGGTCCATCTTTGGAGGCAAGGTACTGGCCAGCCTTAGGTGCCAGTGACCCCACCTTTGGTATACATGTAGCCGAGAGTCTCCTCTACAAATGTGGGTAGTTTGGAGGTCCTAGCACCAAAGGCCAGAGGGTACCTAGTGTGACCGGTAAATCGGTAAATTCCTGGTAAAAAGTCCAAAAAACATCAAAATTTTGATATGCTCCGGTTGCTATTCAGGAAGATGCTCCCCAAGTTTGAGGGCTCTAGCACCTTCCGTTCAAAAGTTATAGCCCAAAAACCAATTTACACCAATTTCAGGCAGAAGTCCCAAAACACCAAATTTTGGATGGCCAGTTCTCCCGAACCATAACTGATATCGACTTACTTTCTTCGCCACATTGTAGCCCCATATGTCCTGAACAGACCAAGCCAAGTTTGGGGTCCAAGGGTCCAATAGCCGTGGAGATATCGCATCTCAAGCTAACCCTGTTTCCCCATAGACTCCCATGTTAAACGGTCCATCTTTGGAGGCAAGGTACTGGCCAGCCTTAGGTGCCAGTGACCCCACCTTTGGTATACATGTAGCCGAGAGTCTCCTCTACAAATGTGGGTAGTTTGGAGGTCCTAGCACCAAAGGCCAGAGGGTACCTAGTGTGACCGGTAAATCGGTAAATTCCTGGTAAAAAGTCCAAAAAACATCAAAATTTTGATATGCTCCGGTTGCTATTCAGGAAGATGCTCCCCAAGTTTGAGGGCTCTAGCACCTTCCGTTCAAAAGTTATAGCCCAAAAACCAATTTACACCAATTTCAGGCAGAAGTCCCAAAACACCAAATTTTGGATGGCCAGTTCTCCCGAACCATAACTGATATCGACTTACTTTCTTCGCCACATTGTAGCCCCATATGTCCTGAACAGACCAAGCCAAGTTTGGGGTCCAAGGGTCCAATAGCCATGGAGATATCGCATCTCAAGCTAACCCTGTTTCCCCATAGACTCCCATGTTAAACGGTCCATCTTTGGAGGCAAGGTAACGGCCAGCCTTAGGTGCCAGTGACCCCACCTTTGGTATACATGTAGCCGAGAGTCTCCTCTACAAATGTGGGTAGTTTGGAGGTCCTAGCACCAAAGGCCAGAGGGTACCTAGTGTGACCGGTAAATCGGTAAATTCCTGGTAAAAAGTCCAAAAAACATCAAAATTTTGATATGCTCCGGTTGCTATTCAGGAAGATGCTCCCCAAGTTTGAGGGCTCTAGCACCTTCCGTTCAAAAGTTATAGCCCAAAAACCAATTTACACCAATTTCAGGCAGAAGTCCCAAAACACCAAATTTTGGATGGCCAGTTCTCCCGAACCATAACTGATATCGACTTACTTTCTTCGCCACATTGTAGCCCCATATGTCCTGAACAGACCAAGCCAAGTTTGGGGTCCAAGGGTCCAATAGCCATGGAGATATCGCATCTCAAGCTAACCCTGTTTCCCCATAGACTCCCATGTTAAACGGTCCATCTTTGGAGGCAAGGTACTGGCCAGCCTTAGGTGCCAGTGACCCCACCTTTGGTAGACATGTAGCCGAGAGTCTCCTCTACAAATGTGGGTAGTTTGGAGGTCCTAGCACCAAAGGCCAGAGGGTACCTAGTGTGACCGGTAAATCGGAAAATTCCTGGTAAAAAGTCCAAAAAACATCAAAATTTTGATATGCTCCGGTTGCTATTCAGGAAGATGCTCCCCAAGTTTGAGGGCTCTAGCACCTTCCGTTCAAAAGTTATAGCCCAAAAACCAATTTACACCAATTTCAGGCAGAAGTCCCAAAACACCAAATTTTGGATGGCCAGTTCTCCCGAACCATAACTGATATCGACTTACTTTCTTCGCCACATTGTAGCCCCATATGTCCTGAACAGACCAAGCCAAGTTTGGGGTCCAAGGGTCCAATAGCCATGGAGATATCGCATCTCAAGCTAACCCTGTTTCCCCATAGACTCCCATGTTAAACGGTCCATCTTTGGAGGCAAGGTACTGGCCAGCCTTAGGTGCCAGTGACCCCACCTTTGGTATACATGTAGCCGAGAGTCTCCTCTACAAATGTGGGTAGTTTGGAGGTCCTAGCACCAAAGGCCAGAGGGTACCTAGTGTGACCGGTAAATCGGTAAATTCCTGGTAAAAAGTCCAAAAAACATCAAAATTTTGATATGCTCCGGTTGCTATTCAGGAAGATGCTCCCCAAGTTTGAGGGCTCTAGCACCTTCCGTTCAAAAGTTATAGCCCAAAAACCAATTTACACCAATTTCAGGCAGAAGTCCCAAAACACCAAATTTTGGATGGCCAGTTCTCCCGAACCATAACTGATATCGACTTACTTTCTTCGCCACATTGTAGCCCCATATGTCCTGAACAGACCAAGCCAAGTTTGGGGTCCAAGGGTCCAATAGCCGTGGAGATATCGCATCTCAAGCTAACCCTGTTTCCCCATAGACTCCCATGTTAAACGGTCCATCTTTGGAGGCAAGGTACTGGCCAGCCTTAGGTGCCAGTGACCCCACCTTTGGTAGACATGTAGCCGAGAGTCTCCTCTACAAATGTGGGTAGTTTGGAGGTCCTAGCACCAAAGGCCAGAGGGTACCTAGTGTGACCGGTAAATCGGTAAATTCCTGGTAAAAAGTCCAAAAAACATCAAAATTTTGATATGCTCCGGTTGCTATTCAGGAAGATGCTCCCCAAGTTTGAGGGCTCTAGCACCTTCCGTTCAAAAGTTATAGCCCAAAAACCAATTTACACCAATTTCAGGCAGAAGTCCCAAAACACCAAATTTTGGATGGCCAGTTCTCCCGAACCATAACTGATATCGACTTACTTTCTTCGCCACATTGTAGCCCCATATGTCCTGAACAGACCAAGCCAAGTTTGGGGTCCAAGGGTCCAATAGCCATGGAGATATCGCATCTCAAGCTAACCCTGTTTCCCCATAGACTCCCATGTTAAACGGTCCATCTTTGGAGGCAAGGTACTGGCCAGCCTTAGGTGCCAGTGACCCCACCTTTGGTAGACATGTAGCCGAGAGTCTCCTCTACAAATGTGGGTAGTTTGGAGGTCCTAGCACCAAAGGCCAGAGGGTACCTAGTGTGACCGGTAAATCGGTAAATTCCTGGTAAAAAGTCCAAAAAACATCAAAATTTTGATATGCTCCGGTTGCTATTCAGGAAGATGCTCCCCAAGTTTGAGGGCTCTAGCACCTTCCGTTCAAAAGTTATAGCCCAAAAACCAATTTACACCAATTTCAGGCAGAAGTCCCAAAACACCAAATTTTGGATGGCCAGTTCTCCCGAACCATAACTGATATCGACTTACTTTCTTCGCCACATTGTAGCCCCATATGTCCTGAACAGACCAAGCCAAGTTTGGGGTCCAAGGGTCCAATAGCCGTGGAGATATCGCATCTCAAGCTAACCCTGTTTCCCCATAGACTCCCATGTTAAACGGTCCATCTTTGGAGGCAAGGTACTGGCCAGCCTTAGGTGCCAGTGACCCCACCTTTGGTAGACATGTAGCCGAGAGTCTCCTCTACAAATGTGGGTAGTTTGGAGGTCCTAGCACCAAAGGCCAGAGGGTACCTAGTGTGACCGGTAAATCGGTAAATTCCTGGTAAAAAGTCCAAAAAACATCAAAATTTTGATATGCTCCGGTTGCTATTCAGGAAGATGCTCCCCAAGTTTGAGGGCTCTAGCACCTTCCGTTCAAAAGTTATAGCCCAAAAACCAATTTACACCAATTTCAGGCAGAAGTCCCAAAACACCAAATTTTGGATGGCCAGTTCTCCCGAACCATAACTGATATCGACTTACTTTCTTCGCCACATTGTAGCCCCATATGTCCTGAACAGACCAAGCCAAGTTTGGGGTCCAAGGGTCCAATAGCCATGGAGATATCGCATCTCAAGCTAACCCTGTTTCCCCATAGACTCCCATGTTAAACGGTCCATCTTTGGAGGCAAGGTACCGGCCAGCCTTAGGTGCCAGTGACCCCACCTTTGGTATACATGTAGCCGAGAGTCTCCTCTACAAATGTGGGTAGTTTGGAGGTCCTAGCACCAAAGGCCAGAGGGTACCTAGTGTGACCGGTAAATCGGTAAATTCCTGGTAAAAAGTCCAAAAAACATCAAATTTTTGATATGCTCCGGTTGCTATTCAGGAAGATGCTCCCCAAGTTTGAGGGCTCTAGCACCTTCCGTTCAAAAGTTATAGCCCAAAAACCAATTTACACCAATTTCAGGCAGAAGTCCCAAAACACCAAATTTTGGATGGCCAGTTCTCCCGAACCATAACTGATATCGACTTACTTTCTTCGCCACATTGTAGCCCCATATGTCCTGAACAGACCAAGCCAAGTTTGGGGTCCAAGGGTCCAATAGCCGTGGAGATATCGCATCTCAAGCTAACCCTGTTTCCCCATAGACTCCCATGTTAAACGGTCCATCTTTGGAGGCAAGGTACTGGCCAGCCTTAGGTGCCAGTGACCCCACCTTTGGTATACATGTAGCCGAGAGTCTCCTCTACAAATGTGGGTAGTTTGGAGGTCCTAGCACCAAAGGCCAGAGGGTACCTAGTGTGACCGGTAAATCGGTAAATTCCTGGTAAAAAGTCCAAAAAACATCAAAATTTTGATATGCTCCGGTTGCTATTCAGGAAGATGCTCCCCAAGTTTGAGGGCTCTAGCACCTTCCGTTCAAAAGTTATAGCCCAAAAACCAATTTACACCAATTTCAGGCAGAAGTCCCAAAACACCAAATTTTGGATGGCCAGTTCTCCCGAACCATAACTGATATCGACTTACTTTCTTCGCCACATTGTAGCCCCATATGTCCTGAACAGACCAAGCCAAGTTTGGGGTCCAAGGGTCCAATAGCCATGGAGATATCGCATCTCAAGCTAACCCTGTTTCCCCATAGACTCCCATGTTAAACGGTCCATCTTTGGAGGCAAGGTACTGGCCAGCCTTAGGTGCCAGTGACCCCACCTTTGGTATACATGTAGCCGAGAGTCTCCTCTACAAATGTGGGTAGTTTGGAGGTCCTAGCACCAAAGGCCAGAGGGTACCTAGTGTGACCGGTAAATCGGTAAATTCCTGGTAAAAAGTCCAAAAAACATCAAATTTTTGATATGCTCCGGTTGCTATTCAGGAAGATGCTCCCCAAGTTTGAGGGCTCTAGCACCTTCCGTTCAAAAGTTATAGCCCAAAAACCAATTTACACCAATTTCAGGCAGAAGTCCCAAAACACCAAATTTTGGATGGCCAGTTCTCCCGAACCATAACTGATATCGACTTACTTTCTTCGCCACATTGTAGCCCCATATGTCCTGAACAGACCAAGCCAAGTTTGGGGTCCAAGGGTCCAATAGCCGTGGAGATATCGCATCTCAAGCTAACCCTGTTTCCCCATAGACTCCCATGTTAAACGGTCCATCTTTGGAGGCAAGGTACTGGCCAGCCTTAGGTGCCAGTGACCCCACCTTTGGTAGACATGTAGCCGAGAGTCTCCTCTACAAATGTGGGTAGTTTGGAGGTCCTAGCACCAAAGGCCAGAGGGTACCTAGTGTGACCGGTAAATCGGTAAATTCCTGGTAAAAAGTCCAAAAAACATCAAAATTTTGATATGCTCCGGTTGCTATTCAGGAAGATGCTCCCCAAGTTTGAGGGCTCTAGCACCTTCCGTTCAAAAGTTATAGCCCAAAAACCATTTTACACCAATTTCAGGCAGAAGTCCCAAAACACCAAATTTTGGATGGCCAGTTCTCCCGAACCATAACTGATATCGACTTACTTTCTTCGCCACATTGTAGCCCCATATGTCCTGAACAGACCAAGCCAAGTTTGGGGTCCAAGGGTCCAATAGCCGTGGAGATATCGCATCTCAAGCTAACCCTGTTTCCCCATAGACTCCCATGTTAAACGGTCCATCTTTGGAGGCAAGGTACTGGCCAGCCTTAGGTGCCAGTGACCCCACCTTTGGTAGACATGTAGCCGAGAGTCTCCTCTACAAATGTGGGTAGTTTGGAGGTCCTAGCACCAAAGGCCAGAGGGTACCTAGTGTGACCGGTAAATCGGTAAATTCCTGGTAAAAAGTCCAAAAAACATCAAAATTTTGATATGCTCCGGTTGCTATTCAGGAAGATGCTCCCCAAGTTTGAGGGCTCTAGCACCTTCCGTTCAAAAGTTATAGCCCAAAAACCAATTTACACCAATTTCAGGCAGAAGTCCCAAAACACCAAATTTTGGATGGCCAGTTCTCCCGAACCATAACTGATATCGACTTACTTTCTTCGCCACATTGTAGCCCCATATGTCCTGAACAGACCAAGCCAAGTTTGGGGTCCAAGGGTCCAATAGCCATGGAGATATCGCATCTCAAGCTAACCCTGTTTCCCCATAGACTCCCATGTTAAACGGTCCATCTTTGGAGGCAAGGTACTGGCCAGCCTTAGGTGCCAGTGACCCCACCTTTGGTATACATGTAGCCGAGAGTCTCCTCTACAAATGTGGGTAGTTTGGAGGTCCTAGCACCAAAGGCCAGAGGGTACCTAGTGTGACCGGTAAATCGGTAAATTCCTGGTAAAAAGTCCAAAAAACATCAAAATTTTGATATGCTCCGGTTGCTATTCAGGAAGATGCTCCCCAAGTTTGAGGGCTCTAGCACCTTCCGTTCAAAAGTTATAGCCCAAAAACCAATTTACACCAATTTCAGGCAGAAGTCCCAAAACACCAAATTTTGGATGGCCCAGATCTCCCGAACCATAACTGATATCGACTTACTTTCTTCGCCACATTGTAGCCCCATATGTCCTGAACAGACCAAGCCAAGTTTGGGGTCCAAGGGTCCAATAGCCATGGAGATATCGCATCTCAAGCTAACCCTGTTTCCCCATAGACTCCCATGTTAAACGGTCCATCTTTGGAGGCAAGGTAACGGCCAGCCTTAGGTGCCAGTGACCCCACCTTTGGTATACATGTAGCCGAGAGTCTCCTCTACAAATGTGGGTAGTTTGGAGGTCCTAGCACCAAAGGCCAGAGGGTACCTAGTGTGACCGGTAAATCGGTAAATTCCTGGTAAAAAGTCCAAAAAACATCAAAATTTTGATATGCTCCGGTTGCTATTCAGGAAGATGCTCCCCAAGTTTGAGGGCTCTAGCACCTTCCGTTCAAAAGTTATAGCCCAAAAACCAATTTACACCAATTTCAGGCAGAAGTCCCAAAACACCAAATTTTGGATGGCCAGTTCTCCCGAACCATAACTGATATCGACTTACTTTCTTCGCCACATTGTAGCCCCATATGTCCTGAACAGACCAAGCCAAGTTTGGGGTCCAAGGGTCCAATAGCCGTGGAGATATCGCATCTCAAGCTAACCCTGTTTCCCCATAGACTCCCATGTTAAACGGTCCATCTTTGGAGGCAAGGTACGGCCAGCCTTAGGTGCCAGTGACCCCACCTTTGGTAGACATGTAGCCGAGAGTCTCCTCTACAAATGTGGGTAGTTTGGAGGTCCTAGCACCAAAGGCCAGAGGGTACCTAGTGTGACCGGTAAATCGGTAAATTCCTGGTAAAAAGTCCAAAAAACATCAAAATTTTGATATGCTCCGGTTGCTATTCAGGAAGATGCTCCCCAAGTTTGAGGGCTCTAGCACCTTCCGTTCAAAAGTTATAGCCCAAAAACCAATTTACACCAATTTCAGGCAGAAGTCCCAAAACACCAAATTTTGGATGGCCAGTTCTCCCGAACCATAACTGATATCGACTTACTTTCTTCGCCACATTGTAGCCCCATATGTCCTGAACAGACCAAGCCAAGTTTGGGGTCCAAGGGTCCAATAGCCGTGGAGATATCGCATCTCAAGCTAACCCTGTTTCCCCATAGACTCCCATGTTAAACGGTCCATCTTTGGAGGCAAGGTACTGGCCAGCCTTAGGTGCCAGTGACCCCACCTTTGGTAGACATGTAGCCGAGAGTCTCCTCTACAAATGTGGGTAGTTTGGAGGTCCTAGCACCAAAGGCCAGAGGGTACCTAGTGTGACCGGTAAATCGGTAAATTCCTGGTAAAAAGTCCAAAAAACATCAAATTTTTGATATGCTCCGGTTGCTATTCAGGAAGATGCTCCCCAAGTTTGAGGGCTCTAGCACCTTCCGTTCAAAAGTTATAGCCCAAAAACCAATTTACACCAATTTCAGGCAGAAGTCCCAAAACACCAAATTTTGGATGGCCAGTTCTCCCGAACCATAACTGATATCGACTTACTTTCTTCGCCACATTGTAGCCCCATATGTCCTGAACAGACCAAGCCAAGTTTGGGGTCCAAGGGTCCAATAGCCGTGGAGATATCGCATCTCAAGCTAACCCTGTTTCCCCATAGACTCCCATGTTAAACGGTCCATCTTTGGAGGCAAGGTACGGCCAGCCTTAGGTGCCAGTGACCCCACCTTTGGTAGACATGTAGCCGAGAGTCTCCTCTACAAATGTGGGTAGTTTGGAGGTCCTAGCACCAAAGGCCAGAGGGTACCTAGTGTGACCGGTAAATCGGTAAATTCCTGGTAAAAAGTCCAAAAAACATCAAAATTTTGATATGCTCCGGTTGCTATTCAGGAAGATGCTCCCCAAGTTTGAGGGCTCTAGCACCTTCCGTTCAAAAGTTATAGCCCAAAAACCAATTTACACCAATTTTAGGCAGAAGTCCCAAAACACCAAATTTTGGATGGCCAGTTCTCCCGAACCATAACTGATATCGACTTACTTTCTTCGCCACATTGTAGCCCCATATGTCCTGAACAGACCAAGCCAAGTTTGGGGTCCAAGGGTCCAATAGCCATGGAGATATCGCATCTCAAGCTAACCCTGTTTCCCCATAGACTCCCATGTTAAACGGTCCATCTTTGGAGGCAAGGTACTGGCCAGCCTTAGGTGCCAGTGACCCCACCTTTGGTAGACATGTAGCCGAGAGTCTCCTCTACAAATGTGGGTAGTTTGGAGGTCCTAGCACCAAAGGCCAGAGGGTACCTAGTGTGACCGGTAAATCGGTAAATTCCTGGTAAAAAGTCCAAAAAACATCAAAATTTTGATATGCTCCGGTTGCTATTCAGGAAGATGCTCCCCAAGTTTGAGGGCTCTAGCACCTTCCGTTCAAAAGTTATAGCCCAAAAACCAATTTACACCAATTTCAGGCAGAAGTCCCAAAACACCAAATTTTGGATGGCCAGTTCTCCCGAACCATAACTGATATCGACTTACTTTCTTCGCCACATTGTAGCCCCATATGTCCTGAACAGACCAAGCCAAGTTTGGGGTCCAAGGGTCCAATAGCCATGGAGATATCGCATCTCAAGCTAACCCTGTTTCCCCATAGACTCCCATGTTAAACGGTCCATCTTTGGAGGCAAGGTAACGGCCAGCCTTAGGTGCCAGTGACCCCACCTTTGGTATACATGTAGCCGAGAGTCTCCTCTACAAATGTGGGTAGTTTGGAGGTCCTAGCACCAAAGGCCAGAGGGTACCTAGTGTGACCGGTAAATCGGTAAATTCCTGGTAAAAAGTCCAAAAAACATCAAATTTTTGATATGCTCCGGTTGCTATTCAGGAAGATGCTCCCCAAGTTTGAGGGCTCTAGCATCTTCCGTTCAAAAGTTATAGCCCAAAAACCAATTTACACCAATTTCAGGCAGAAGTCCCAAAACACCAAATTTTGGATGGCCAGTTCTCCCGAACCATAACTGATATCGACTTACTTTCTTCGCCACATTGTAGCCCCATATGTCCTGAACAGACCAAGCCAAGTTTGGGGTCCAAGGGTCCAATAGCCATGGAGATATCGCATCTCAAGCTAACCCTGTTTCCCCATAGACTCCCATGTTAAACGGTCCATCTTTGGAGGCAAGGTACTGGCCAGCCTTAGGTGCCAGTGACCCCACCTTTGGTAGACATGTAGCCGAGAGTCTCCTCTACAAATGTGGGTAGTTTGGAGGTCCTAGCACCAAAGGCCAGAGGGTACCTAGTGTGACCGGTAAATCGGTAAATTCCTGGTAAAAAGTCCAAAAAACATCAAAATTTTGATATGCTCCGGTTGCTATTCAGGAAGATGCTCCCCAAGTTTGAGGGCTCTAGCACCTTCCGTTCAAAAGTTATAGCCCAAAAACCAATTTACACCAATTTCAGGCAGAAGTCCCAAAACACCAAATTTTGGATGGCCAGTTCTCCCGAACCATAACTGATATCGACTTACTTTCTTCGCCACATTGTAGCCCCATATGTCCTGAACAGACCAAGCCAAGTTTGGGGTCCAAGGGTCCAATAGCCGTGGAGATATCGCATCTCAAGCTAACCCTGTTTCCCCATAGACTCCCATGTTAAACGGTCCATCTTTGGAGGCAAGGTACTGGCCAGCCTTAGGTGCCAGTGACCCCACCTTTGGTAGACATGTAGCCGAGAGTCTCCTCTACAAATGTGGGTAGTTTGGAGGTCCTAGCACCAAAGGCCAGAGGGTACCTAGTGTGACCGGTAAATCGGTAAATTCCTGGTAAAAAGTCCAAAAAACATCAAAATTTTGATATGCTCCGGTTGCTATTCAGGAAGATGCTCCCCAAGTTTGAGGGCTCTAGCACCTTCCGTTCAAAAGTTATAGCCCAAAAACCAATTTACACCAATTTCAGGCAGAAGTCCCAAAACACCAAATTTTGGATGGCCAGTTCTCCCGAACCATAACTGATATCGACTTACTTTCTTCGCCACATTGTAGCCCCATATGTCCTGAACAGACCAAGCCAAGTTTGGGGTCCAAGGGTCCAATAGCCGTGGAGATATCGCATCTCAAGCTAACCCTGTTTCCCCATAGACTCCCATGTTAAACGGTCCATCTTTGGAGGCAAGGTACCGGCCAGCCTTAGGTGCCAGTGACCCCACCTTTGGTAGACATGTAGCCGAGAGTCTCCTCTACAAATGTGGGTAGTTTGGAGGTCCTAGCACCAAAGGCCAGAGGGTACCTAGTGTGACCGGTAAATCGGTACAATCTGGAAGTCTATTTGGGAAAACAGGTTAATTAATGTGTATCCACGGTTGTTTGCTATGGGCTCAAGTTGAAGAGCTTCTGCCCCAAGACTTGGGGAGCATCTTCCTGATTAGCAACCGGAGCATATAAATTTGATGTTTTTTGGACTTTTTACCAGGAATTTACCGATTTACCGGTCACACTAGGTACCCTCTGGCCTTTGGTGCTAGGACCTCCAAACTACCCACATTTGTAGAGGAGACTCTCGGCTACATGTCTACCAAAGGTGGGGTCACTGGCACCTAAGGCTGGCCGGTACCTTGCCTCCAAAGATGGACCGTTTAACATGGGAGTCTATGGGGAAACAGGGTTAGCTTGAGATGCGATATCTCCACGGCTATTGGACCCTTGGACCCCAAACTTGGCTTGGTCTGTTCAGGACATATGGGGCTACAATGTGGCGAAGAAAGTAAGTCGCTATCAGTTATGGTTCGGGAGAACTGGCCATCCAAAATTTGGTGTTTTGGGACTTCTGCCTGAAATTGGTGTAAATTGGTTTTTGGGCTATAACTTTTGAACGGAAGGTGCTAGAGCCTTCAAACTTGGGGAGCATCTTCCTGAATAGCAACCGGAGCATATCAAAATTTTTATGTTTTTTGGACTTTTTACCAGGAATTTACCGATTTACCGGTCACACTAGGTACCCTCTGGCCTTTGGTGCTAGGACCTCCAAACTACCCACATTTGTAGAGGAGACTCTCGGCTACATGTCTACCAAAGGTGGGGTCACTGGCACCTAAGGCTGGCCGGTACCTTGCCTCCAAAGATGGACCGTTTAACATGGGAGTCTATGGGGAAACAGGGTTAGCTTGAGACGCGATATCTCCACGGCTATTGGACCCTTGGACCCCAAACTTGGCTTGGTCTGTTCAGGACATATGGGGCTACAATGTGGCGAAGAAAGTAAGTCGCTATCAGTTATGGTTCGGGAGAACTGGCCATCCAAAATTTGGTGTTTTGGGACTTCTGCCTGAAATTGGTGTAAATTGGTTTTTGGGCTATAACTTTTGAACGGAAGGTGCTAGAGCCTTCAAACTTGGGGAGCATCTTCCTGAATAGCAACCGGAGCATATCAAATTTTTTATGTTTTTTGGACTTTTTACCAGGAATTTACCGATTTACCGGTCACACTAGGTACCCTCTGGCCTTTGGTGCTAGGACCTCCAAACTACCCACATTTGTAGAGGAGACTCTCGGCTACATGTCTACCAAAGGTGGGGTCACTGGCACCTAAGGCTGGCCGGTACCTTGCCTCCAAAGATGGACCGTTTAACATGGGAGTCTATGGGGAAACAGGGTTAGCTTGAGACGCGATATCTCCACGGCTATTGGACCCTTGGACCCCAAACTTGGCTTGGTCTGTTCAGGACATATGGGGCTACAATGTGGCGAAGAAAGTAAGTCGCTATCAGTTATGGTTCGGGAGAACTGGCCATCCAAAATTTGGTGTTTTGGGACTTCTGCCTGAAATTGGTGTAAATTGGTTTTTGGGCTATAACTTTTGAACGGAAGGTGCTAGAGCCTTCAAACTTGGGGAGCATCTTCCTGAATAGCAACCGGAGCATATAATTTTTTTATGTTTTTTGGACTTTTTACCAGGAATTTACCGATTTACCGGTCACACTAGGTACCCTCTGGCCTTTGGTGCTAGGACCTCCAAACTACCCACATTTGTAGAGGAGACTCTCGGCTACATGTCTACCAAAGGTGGGGTCACTGGCACCTAAGGCTGGCCGGTACCTTACTGCTGGCACATCTAGCCAAAAAATGGTTCAAAATCGCACTGCTGGCCCTTTTATCCCAAAAATAGTCCAAAATTACACCCCGGCCCTTTTAGCCCAAAAATGGTCTAAAATTGCACCTTGGCCCTTTTAGCCCAAAAATAGTCCAAAATGACACCCCAGACCTTTTAGCCCAAAAATGTTCCAAAATCACACTTCCGGCCCTTTTATCCCTAAAATGGTCCAAAATTGCACCCTGGCCCTTTTGGCCCCAAATTGGTCCAAATGCACTGCCGGCACTTGTATCACAAAAATTGTCCAAAATCGCACTGCCGTCACTTTTATCACAAAAATGGTCCAAAATTGCACCCTGGCCCTTTTAGCCCAAAAATGGTTCAAAGTCGCACTACCGGCCCTTTTATCACAAAAATGGACCGAAATTGCACCCTGGCCCTTTTAGCCCAAAAATGGTTCAAAATTGTATGGATGGCCCTTTTAGCCCAAAAATAGTCCAAAATTACACCCCGGCCCTTTTGGCCCAAACATTTTCCAACATCGCACTGCCGGACCTTTTAACCCAAAAATGGTCCATACACCTAGGCCCCTTTAGCCCAAATATTGTTCAAAATCGCACTGCCGGCCTTTTTATTACAAAAAATTGTCCAAAATTGCATCCTGGCCATTTTAGCATGAAAATGGTCCAAAATCGCACCGCCTGCCCTTTTATCCCAAAAATGGTCCAAAATTACACCCTGGCCCTTTTAGCCCAAAAATGGTTCAAAACCGCACTGCCGGCCCTTGTATCCAAAGATTGGTCCAAAATTACACCCCGGACCTTTTTTAGCCCCAAAGTTGTCAAAAATCGCACTGCCGTCACTTTTATCACAAAAATGGTCCAAAATTACACCCCGGACCTTTTTTAGCCCCAAATTTGTCAAAAATCGCACTGCCGTCACTTTTATCACAAAAATGGTCCAAAATTGCACCCTGGCCCTTTTATCAAAAAAATTGTCCAAAATTGTCCAATTGTCCAAAATTACACACCGGCACTTTTAGCCTAAAAATGGTCCAAAATTGCACTGTCGGCCCTTTTATCACAAAAATGGTACAAAATCATACTGCCGGCCTTTTTATGCCAAAAATAGTCAAAAAATTACACCCCAGCCCTTTTAGCCCAAAAATGGTCCAAAATTACACACTGGCCCTTAAGCCCAAAAATGGTCTAAATTCGCACTGCCAGCCCTTTTAGCCCCTTGGCCCTTCTATACAAAAAATGGTCCAAAATTGCACCCTGGCCCTTTTAGCCCAAAAAAGGTCCAAAATCGCACTGCCTGCCCTTTTATCCAAAAAAAATTCCAAAATTACACCCCGGCCCTTTTATCCCAAAAATGGTCCAAAATCACACTGTCGGCCATTTTATCCCAAAAATGGTCCAAATTGCACCCTGGCCCTTTTAGGTCAAAAATTGTCCAAAATCCCACTTCCGGCCCTTTTATGCCAAAAATGGTCCAAAATTACAGCCACGCCCTTTTATCCCAAAAATGGTCCAAAATTTCCCCCTCGGCCCTTCTATCCAAAAAATGGTCCAAAATTACACACATGCCCTTTTAGCCCAAAAAAATGGCCAAAAACGCATTTCCGGCACTTTTATCACATTTTCCAAAATTGCACCCTGGCCCTTTTACCCCAAAATGGTCCAAAATTACACCCTGGCCCTTTAAGCCCAAAAATGGTCCAAAATTGCACTGCCCGCCCTTTTAGCCCAAAAATGGTCCACAATCGCACTGCCTGCCCTTTTATCCAAAAAAATGGTCCAAAATTACACCCCGGCCCTTTTAGCCCAAAAATTGTCCCAAATTAAACTGCCGGCCCTTTTATGCCAAAAATGGTCCAAAATTACAGCCACGCCCTTTTATCCCAAAAATGGTTCAAAATCACACTGTCAGCCCATTTAGCCCAAAAATGGTCAAAAATCACTGCCTGCCTGCCCTTTTATCCCAAAAATGGTCCAAATTGCACCCTGGCCCTTTTAGGTCAAAAATAGTCCAAAATCCCACTTTCGGCCCTTTTAGCCCAAAAATTGTCCAAAATCACACTGCCGGGCCTTTTAACCCAAAAATGGTCCAAAATTTCCCCCTCGGCCCTTCTATCCAAAAAATGGTCCAAAATTATACACATGCCCTTTTAGCCCAAAAATGGTCCAAATTGCACCCTGGCCCTTTTAGGTCCAAAATAGTCCAAAATCCCACTTTCGGCCCTTTTAGCCCAAAAATGGTCCAAAATCACACTGCCGGGCCTTTTAACCCAAAAATGGTCCAAAATTTCCCCCTCGGCCCTTCTATCCAAAAAATGGTCCAAAATTATACACATGCCCTTTTAGCCCAAAAATGGTCCAATTGAACCCTGGCCCTTTTAGCCCAAAAATGGTACAAAATCACACTGCCGGCCCTTTTATCACAAAAATGGTCCAAAATTGCACTGCCGGCCCTTTTAGACAAAAAAAATGGTTCAAAATTGTACTGCCGGCCTTTTTATCCGGAAAAGACCAAAATTACACCCCAGCCCTTTTAGCCCAAACATGGTCCAAAATTACACACCGGCCCTTAAGACCATAAATGGTCCAAAATTGCATTGCCGGCCCTTTTATCCCCAAAAAAATCCAAAATTACAGCCTGGCCCTTTTAGCCTAAAAATGGTTTAAAATCGCATTGCCCGCCCTTTAATCCAAAAAATGGTCCAAAATTGCACCATGGCAATTTTAGCCCTAAAATGGACCAAAATTGCACCCTGGCCCTTTTAGCCCAAAAATGGTTCAAATCTCTGCCAGCCCATTTATACCAAAAATATTCCAAAATTACACACCGGCCCTTTTAGCCCAAAAATGGTCCAAAATAGCACTGCCGGCCCTTTTAACCCAAAAATGGTCCAAAATTACACCCCGGCCCTATTAGCCCAAAATGTGTCCAAAATTACACCCTGGCCCTATTAGCCCAAAAATTGTGCAAAATCGCACTGCCTGCTCTTTTATCCCTAAAATGGACCAAAATTACACCCGGCCCTTTTTGCCCAAAAATGGCCCAAAATCGCACTGCCGGCCCTTTTAACCCCAAAATGGTCCAAAATTACACCTCTTGCCCTTTTAGCCCAAAAATGGTCCAAAATCGCACTGCCGGCCCTTTTAGCCCAAAAATGGTCCATAATTACACCACTGCCCTTTTAGCCCAAAAATGGTTCAAAATCCCACTGCCAGCCTTTTTAACCCAAGATTGGCCCAAAATCCCACTGCCGGCCCTTTTATCCCAAAAATGGCCCAAAATCACACCGCCTGCCCTTTTATCCCAAAAATGGCCCAAAATCACACATCCTGGCCCTTTTAGCCCAAAAATGGTTCAAAATTGCACCCCAGCCCTTTTAGCCCAAAAATTGGCCAAAAATGCATTGCTGGCCCTTTTATCACAAAAATGGTCCAAAATTACACCCGGCCCTTTTAGCCCAAAAATGGTCCAAAATTTCCCCCTCGGCCCTTCTATCCAAAAAATGGTCCAAAATTACACACATGCCCTTTTAGTCCAAAAATGGTTCAAAATGCACCCCAGGCCTTTTAGCCCAAAAATTGGCCAAAAACGCATTTCCGGCACTTTTATCACAAAAATGTTCCAAAATTGCACCCTGGCCCTTTTACCCAAAATTGGTCCAAAATTACACCTCGCCCCTTTTGGCACAAAAATGGTCTAAAATCACACTGCCGGCCTTTATATCCCGAAAATTGCACCCTGGCCACTTTTAACCCAAAAACGGCAAAAATTCCACTGTCGGAAATTTTATCCCAAAAATGGCCCAAAATCACACTGCCGGCCCTTTTTTATTCCAAAAGTGGCCCAAAATTGCACCATGGCCCTTTTAGCCTAACAAAATCAAAATCGCACTGCCGGCCCTTTTATCACAAAAATGGTCCAAAATTGCACCCTGGCCATTTTAGCCCAAAAATGGTCCTAAATTGCACCCTGGCCCTTTTAGCCCAAAATTGGTCCAAAATTGCATTACCGGCCCTTTTAGCCCTAACATTTTTTAGATCTATGCGATTCTGAGATCCATAGACTTCAATGGAAACACTTTTAGGTTGATTTTCTGTCCTATTGTCATGAATTCAAGCACATTTTCTGCCCTGTCTTTGCTCTCCTAACACAGAACAGAAAACGCAGCTGTATTCAATTCATGTTCTAATCACATTAGAATTTCACTGCAACTGCCCCTTGAAATTGCACTGCATCAGTGGGAACCTAGGCTTACTGACATTTGCAGATTGAAGTTCATTCCTTTAATCTGCAGATGACATAAAGATGCAAAAGTTTTATATTTCATCTTTCGGGTCTGGAGCAGTGTCGTTTTAAACGTGGTCAGTCCCCATTTACACCAGTGTGACTTGTTATGCGATTTGACATTTCCAAATTGCATGACAGGTTGCACATTATTGCCGTTAATGGAACCATTCATATTGCTGCGACTTGTCACAGCGATTATGAAAGGTTCCTGCACTTTTTGCCCATTTTGATTTCATAGACTTCTGTTAAGTGAAGTCGCAATTAAATTAGCAGTGCAAATAGCATTTGTGACAGAACCCACTGTCACTGTGTTTTGGAGGGGCTGTGGGCTGGCCTCCCTACAGACTTTGGCCCAGAAGGGACTGAGACTTGGGGACAAAAATGGCATTGAGATAATGTAATGCTACATCCCCATCCCCCCTCTTGTTGCTTGGTTTGTGTTGAGTCATGACATGTAGACAAAGGTCTGGAGACATCTCCCAGCAGGGGATGTGTAAGGAGGGGCTGCCAGCTTATCCTTTGGTGTGTTTCAGCTGTTTTTTGAATATACAAGTGTTGCTTCCATGGGTTCTTCCATGTCCCCTACCCCCTCTATGACAAGGCTAAGGGGAGTGTCCCTAACTGTTTAACCACTTAAGACCTGGACCTTTAGGCAGCTAAAGGACCTGGCCAGTTTTTGCGAATCTGCACTGTGACGCTTTAACTGACAATTGCGCGGTCGTGCGACGTGGCTCCCAAACAAAATTGGCGTCCTCTTTTTCCCACAAATAGAGCTTTCTTTTGTTGTTATTTGATCACCTCTGTGGTTTTTATTTTTTGCGCTATAAACAAAAATAGAGCGACAATTTTGAAAAAAATTCAATATTTTTTACTATAATAAATATCCCCCAAAAATATATAAATAAAAAAAATGTTTCCCTCAGTTTAGGCCGATACGTATTCTTCTACCTATTTTTGGTAAAAAAAATCACAATAAGCGTTTATCGATTGGTTTGCGCAAAATTTATAGCGTTTACAAAATAGGGGATAGTTTTATTGCATTTTTATTAATATTTTTTTTTTACTACTAATGGCGACGATCAGCGATTTTTTTCGTGACTGCGACATTATGGCGGACACTTCGGACAATTTTGACACATTTTTGGGACCATTGTCATTTTCACAGCAAAAAATGCATTAAAAATGCATTGTTTACTGTGAAAATGACAATTGCAGTTTGGGACTTAAATGTGACCTCATTTGTGTTTCTAACTGTAGTGGGGTGTGGCTGTAGGTGTGACGTCATTGATTGTGTTTCCCTATAAAAGGGAACACACAATCAATGACGGCTCCACAGTGAAGAACGGGGAAGCTGTGTTTACACACAGCTCGCCCATTCTTCAGCTCCGGGGACCGATCGCGGGACTCCAGCGACGATCGGGTCCGCGGTCATGGAGCTTCGGACCAGGTCGCGGGCCCCATGGCTGGGCACTTAGAGGATGTACCTGTACGTGCTTGTGCCCAGCCGTGCCATTCCGCCGACGTATATGTGCAGGAGGCGGTCCTTAAGTGGTTAAAAGTGTGTTTGGTACTTAATAGTTTATGCTCTGCATGTTTAACCCTCAACACCTGTGTGGCTTGTCTCGTGATTAAAGTGGAGGTTCACCCAAAAACTCAATTTTTAACCTTAGATTGGGCCTAATTACGGGAAGCAGAATCGGGTGTTTTGGTTAAAATGCAGTACTTACCTTTTTTGAGATCGATGTTCTCCCGCCGCTTACGGGTATGGGCTGCGGGACAGGGCGTTACTACTTGATTGACAGCCTTCCGACCGTCGCATACATCGCGTCACCAGTTTCCGAAAGTAGCCGAACGTCGGTACGCAGTCGCCGTACCGACGTTTGGCAACTCGTGACGCGCTGTATGCGACCGTCGAAAGGCTGTCAATCAAATAGGAACGCCCAGTCCCGAAGACGATACCCGGAAGCGGCGGGAGAACATTATCTCAAAAAAGGTAAGTACTGCATTGATTTTAACCAAAACACCTGATTCTGCTTCCCGTAATTAGGCCCAATCTAAGGTTAAAAAAAAAATTCGGGTGAACTCCCGCTTTAAGGGCAGGTTATGGCAAATCTGCAGGGTGTGCATGACAGGAGACAGGTCTGGTGGAGGTGCCCACCTGGGGTATCAGATCCATCACAACACTGATGGGCAGCGTTGAATTTCAAAGCTGTACCAGGGCTCAAACTGCTTTTTGTTCAGCTTAAGGATGCCTTCTCTGATTATAAAGTGATCCCGGCTACATTAACCCAACACTGAGGTCATATTTATTCTCACTGATGCTGGGCCCGTGACATTTTCTGCCCCTGCAGGCCACAATCCGGCCCTCCTTAAATCTAAGGGACAATAAAGTGGCCCTTTGTTTGAAAAGTTTGGAGACCCCTGTTCTGAAGCAATAGCTTTTTGTGTCCATGTGTAGAGTAAATCTCTTTGGGAGTGGTTTTCTAGTCATCATTCAGCTGTTGCACATGCAGGGCTCTTATAAGGAAATTGCCAAAATCTGCACCCTATTCCCTTTAGATGCAAGTTTCCTTTGGGAATATCTCACTAAAAATTAAATTTTTGTTGCAGGGGATGCTACTACTTCAGCCCCTGAATGACAAGACCATTTTTGTGATACCGCAATTGGTCATTTTAACTGACAATTGCATGATTTTAAACAATTTTTAAGCTTAAAAAAAAAGTGACGAGGTGCAATTTTGGACCATTTTTGGGCTAAAAGGGCCAGGAGTGCGATTTTGGACCATGTGTTTTTTTTTTAAATAGAGACCAACAGGCTGGCTGCCCCTAAGCTAAACAAGGATCTGGCTCTCCTCATCCTGAGGCATTCCCTACCCCTCAGAACTGGGCTGTGCGTTTACCTTGGCACCCTTTACTGACATTTTCATTTTGGGATGATCGTCTGCTGAAGTCAGTTTTTGGGACTCTTGTGCTCACTCAGCACTCTGCTGAAAGACTAATTGCCTGCAATGCTTTGGCCAGGTAGTACTTTGCCTCTGGTGGACAACGCAATTCAGCTTAAATTTTTTGCTAAAAAAGGCTCCTCCCTGTGTGCCATTAGAGTACATGCCTTTCCGCCCCCACACTCGAGGGGGAGTGTGATCCATTAGTGAAATCCCCTCCTAGGTTGTCCTTGTCTTTTTTTTGGGGTTCCCAGCCCTGTTACCCATTGCTTGAGTGACACATCTATATTGTCTGGACATGGTGGTTCCTGGTGCAACACATTGTTTGAGGTGAGCAGAGATGGTCTCTTGCCCCTGCCCAGGGGGGACCTCAGTGGCCAGACCCAAGACTCTAAATCTAGTTTTACACTGTGGGGAACCCTGACTTCTGTCAGTTTCCCAGGCTGGACATTAATTAGGCGTTGCAGTGTCTACCGTATTTTCCGGCGTATAAGACGACCCTTTGGATGCAAAAAAATGCATCCAAAGTCAGGGGTCATCTTATACGCCAGGCCCCATCTCCATCAGGCTGCGGGCATCCATGATTTAAAAGCCGCGCCTCCTCAGACTGTTCCGCGATTGGCGGAACACTCATTTTCCCAGCAGGGCCTCTGTTCAGTGTTCCTCGGACGAGCGGACATCCGTGATAGGCGGAACACTGAACAGAGGCCCTGCTGGGAAAAATAGGATTTTTGTACTCACCGTAAAATATATTTCTCTGAGTTCATGGACGGACACAGCAGCAATTGACCTTAGGGTATTATCCTTCCTTTTAGGAGATTGACTAGGCAGAAAACAGCACTTTAAGTGTTAAAACACTTCTCCCAGGGGACGGGTCCCCGGGTACATCCCCCTCTGCCTCATGCAGCCCCAGTTTGTAAACAAACAGTACAAACAAAAGAGGGGAGGGTGCTGTGTCCATCCATGAACTCAGAGAAATGGATTTTACGGTGAGTACAAAAATCCTATTTTCTCTTCCGCTCATAGAAGGACACAGCAGCAATTGACCTTAGGGACGTCCCCAAGCAGTGTCAAAAATCGAGGGGTGGGAAAACACAGCAAACCAAACTTCACCCCAAACAAACCGGAGTTCCTCAACGGCGGAACATCAAACTTAAACAGCTGCCTGTAAAACCTTGCGACCAAAGGAGGCATCCGAAGATGCACTCACATCCACCATGTAAAACTTTAAGAAGGTGTGGACTGACGACCAAGTCGCTGCCTTACACACCTGTAAAACAGACGCTTGATGGTGGAAAGGCCAAGATCCACCAATCTGACCAGGCGACTCACCCGGATCTGGTAATCCAGAGACAAAGGGAGCTTGTCCCAACGCGACAGAATTTCTCTCTGTAAAACTCGTGTGGAACTGAGCATACGGAACCGCCTTGAAGGAGGCCACCATCAGACCCAGAACTCGCATGCAGAAGCGAATCGACGACCACTTCTGGGTCGCCAACCACTGCACCGCAGATTGCAAGGTCTGAAGTTTCTCCGTTGGGAGGAATCCAGGACCAACCTCAGGTATTCCAGACGCTGAGACGGTACCAACACCGACTTCTGAACATTCAGCAGCCAACCGAATTCCCGGGGGGTCTGGCAGGTGATAGACACATCCACCTCTAACTCAGCCTGAAGAAGCTCTCAGGAGAAGGTCGTCCAGGTAACCTACAATCGCAATCCTGTGCTGCCTCAGCAGGGCCAGAATCGGAGCGAGCACCTTGGTGAAAACCTGTGACGCCATGGTCAGGCCGAAAGGGAGGGCCACAAATTGAAAGTGATCCTCTCCGACTGCAAAGCGCAGAAATCTCTGGTGCTTTGCGCATATGCAGGTACGCATCCCCGATATCCAAGGACACCAGAAAATCCCCCTGATGGAGCGCCGCCACTACAGAGCAAACCGACTCCATCCTGAACTTTTGTACCTTGACAAAAAACAGTTGAGGGCCTTAAGGTCCAGGATTGGACGGACCCCTTCCTTCTTGGGGACTACAAACAGATTGGAGTAAAACCCCTGAAACCGTTCCAAGTGAAGGAACCCGGCACAATCACTCACCTGACCAGAAGATCCTGAACAGCCCCTAACAGGGCCTCCCGACATTCCGGAGGAAGCTGGAGGTTGGAAGGAAAAAATCTGTTTGGCGGACAAGAGGGAAACTCTTGTACCCCGAGGAATCTACTTCGCAAACCCATCGGTCGGAAAGAATAGACCTCCACCGAGCCGCAAATTTGCGAAGCCGGCCCCCACCTGAGATACGGGCGGGGCAGATTTTCATGCGGAAGCAGGTTTATCTGCAGGCTTGTTGGGCTTGTGGAACCAGGGGCACTTCTGCCCTTCAGCGGGTGCCTTAGCCCCCTGGAAACATTTTCCTGCAGCACCGGGCAGACAAAAAACACTCGGGCGGTAAAAAAAGGGCCCCTACTTACAGCGAGGTTCCTTACCTTTTCCCGATTGTGGGAGCAGAGTACTCTTACCTCCTGTGTCATCTTTTAAGATGTCATCCAGAGACTCCCCAAAAAGCCGTTCACCCTTATAGGGTAAGTACACCAAGGCCTTTTTTTGAAGACTGGTCCGCAGACCAACACTTCAGCAACACAAGGCTGTCTAGTACCACCGCGTAGGTGGAGGCCCTGGAAAGCAGTGGAAGCGTATCCAGGGCCGACTCAGACAAATTTTAGGCCCTGCACCAACTGGTCGCCAGTTCCACACAGACCTCAGAGGCATTCTGCGCCTCCAGCTCCTGCAACAACTTTGCCCTTTCGGTATGTGTCTGACACTAGAGCCCCGGCCAAGACCGGTCTCACCGCCGACCCCACCACTGTGAACATGGAGCGGGACACTGCCTCAGCTCTCCTATATGCAGGGTCCTTAAAAGCAGGAGCCCCTTCCACAGGCAACATGGTCGCCTTGTTCAGTCTGGACACAGGTGGGTCCACTGACGGAGGAGAGGTCCAATTTTTTAGGAAATCCTCCTCAAACAAATAACGGACCGCAAAGCATTTAGGAACAGAAAAAAAACACAATCTGCCGCCGATCCATATCTGGACAAATTGTACAAGGAATTGGAACACAATGAAACACTTTTGCGGTGCGGGCCGGCTAACAGAACCCAAAAGGGACCGGCAACTCTGATGCCTCCGCCGAATCCTCAAGTTTTTGAGTATCCCGCACTGCAGTGATAAGAGCTCCAACAAGTGCCTTATGCGCTGACCCTGATGCAGAGTCATCCTCACTGTCCGTGTGGGCTAGGCCTGCATCTTCTGACATAACGGAACCAGGGCCGGACGCAGTAGCAGGGCCCGATGCCGCATCAGGGACATCCCCAGAAGAAGGCGGAGGGGGAGCTTTTTACCCCCCTTCTGGCCACTCGCAGCTTTGATCCTGGCAACAAACGCCTCAAGGACTGCCGTCCTAGCATCCATGGAGGCCGCAGGAACAGGGGCACTAAGGGTTAACTCCGCAATGTCTGGGGGATAAGCCTCCGGTTCGGACGCCATGCTGACCCACTCCAATGCCACCCTTGTACTGCAAGGCAAGACCCACAGGCCACCCTCCCGGAAGGGAGAGGAAAGTAGGGCAGAACCCCCGATCGACCTCCCCAGGAATGCACCAGTCAAACCACCATGCCAAGGCAAGGGGATACTACTTACCCGTCCTGCGACCGCCGGCTGGAGGCATCCCAGACAGAACCAACATCCGCGCAGTTACACTGACACGGCCGTAGAGACCGGTCATATGTGTGCCCTGGAGCAATGGGGCATGTCGTGGACGGCCCAGCGTGTAGCTAAAGGCTGGCACACGCTCGAAGGCCGAACATGGGGGGACTACAAGAATCGAGGATCCAGCCTGTCACCCAGTCGATTGTGGATCCCAGGATCCAAAAATGCAGGAGAAAAAAAGTTTGCAAAAGAAAAATCTCCAGAGCACATGGGCCCAGAAGAGCCATGTCATCTCCTGTCATTAGGCAGAACAAACTGGGGCTGCATGAGGCAGAGAGAGGGATGTACCCGGGGGACCCGCCCCCTGGGAAGTACTGTGAGAAGTGTTTTAACACTTAAAGTGCCGTTTTCTGCCTAGTCAATCTCCTAAAAGGAAGGATAATACCCTAAGGTCAATTGCTGCTGTGTCCGTCCATGAACGGAAGAGAAAAACCAGAGTTAGGCTTACCGGTAACTCTGTTTCTAGGAGTCTTCCAGGACAGCCTCTTGAGACCTTGGGCTCCTCCCTCCGGGACAGGAAACACGTACGTTTCTTTAAAGGGCGGTCCTCCAGGTCTCCTCCTCAGTTAGCCCGAGAAATACCAGAAGATCCTGAAAGACATAATCTACTAACACATCGTTAGATAATCACAATACCAGTTCCTAAATAGACACCGGGTGTCCTGGAAGACTCCCAGAAACAGAGTTACCAGTAAGCCTAACTCCGTTTTTTCTCTAGTCGTCTTCCAGGACAGCCTCTTGAGATGACAAGCAAGAACTTACTCGTTTTTAGGGTGGGACCACTGCCTGGAGGACTCTTCGTCCGAAGGCCTGATCTTTGTCTGACAGCAGGTCCAACCGGTAATGTCTTGCAAAGGTTGAGTAAGATGTCCAGGCTGCCGCCTTACAGATCTCTTCCGGGGAAGCTCCGGCTCTCTCTGCCCAGGAAACCGCCACTGCCCGGGTAGAATGTGCTTTAACTGTAGGTGGTTCTTTACCCCCTAACTGATATGCCTCCATAATTAACATCCTAAGCCATCTGGCAATAGAGGACTTTGACGTTCTGTGGCCCTTGCGGGCACCTGAAAAATTAACGAAAAGGGAGTCACAAAGCCTAAACTTCTTTGTGAGCCCTAAATAAAATAAAATACTTCTTTTCACGTCCAATAAGGACAGGAATTCCCCCTCATCATCGTCTGAAGAGAAAAACAAGGTTGGCAGGATAATATCCTGAGTCCTATGAAAGGTCGATGCCACTTTTGGCAAGAAACTGGGGTCCGTCCTAAGGACTATCCTGTCGTCAAACACCGTTAGGAAAGGCTCTCTAATAGAAAGGGCCTGAAGGTCGCTAACTCTCCTGGCTGAGGTTATAGCCACTAAAAAGGCTGTTTTAAGAGTAACATGTTTTATAGAAGACTCCTCCAGTGGTTCAAAAGGCTTGTTAGTAAGAGCCTTCAATACCAGTGACAGATCCCAAGAGGGGCAGGCTCTGATCCTAGTCGGATTAGACCTTGTCAAGCTCTTGAAAAAATTTCTGACAAAACGATCTTGTTGAAGAGGGACATCCAAAAAGATACTTAAGGCAGCCGCCTGTACCTTGAGGGTGCTGACCGATAAGCCTAGGTCCACCCCCGCCTGCAGGAAATCTAGCACCACTGGAATGTCGGAATGGTTCATCCCCTGTAGTACCTTCCAGGAATTAAATTTCTTCCAAATTTTTGAGTAGATCGCCCTAGTTATAGGTTTCCGACACTCCAGGAGGGTCCCAACGACCCTATCTGAAAAGCCACGTGCCTTCAATAGTTGTTCCTCAGAAACCAGGCGGTTAGTCTCAGGCTCTTTGAGGATGAAGGAGTGGACCTATGGACAACAGGTCCTCTTTCTCTGGAAGCGTCCAAGGCAGATACAGGGCCAGCCGTTTCAGGCTGGCGAACCATGGCCGCTTGGGCCAGAACGGAGTGACCAAAATTAGGTCTGTCGTTGCTCTGAGGAACTTTTGAATCACCCTGGATATCAGCCATACTGGGGGAAATGCATATGCCAGGTTGAACTGCCAGGGATGGGCAAAGGCATCTATCGCTTTCGCTCTGTCTTGTGGGTGAATGGAAAAGTACGTTGTAGTCTTCCTGTTCCCCTCTGCTGCAAATAGGTCCACCTCTGGTAGTCCCCAGAGAGACACTATCTGACCGAAGACCTCTTGGTCTAGAGACCACTCGTCCTGGCACACAGTTTGTCTGCTGAGGAAATCTGCCAGGGTATTTAGAGAACCCTTTAGGTGAACTGCTGAAAGGTGCACCAGATTCTTCTCTGCCCAGGACAGAATCTGTGTAGCCGTGGCTTGAAGGGTTGGACTCCTTGTCGCTCCCTGCTTGTTTATATATGCTACCGTGGCAGCATTGTCCGTTCTGACTTGTAGATGCTGACCCACTAGGTAGGACTTGAAAACCTGAATGGCTTTTAGAACGGCTAGCAGTTCTTTTTGAGTCGATGATCGAAGGATCTCTGAGGATGACCACTGCCCTTGGGTCCAAATTTCTCCCAGGTGGGCTCCCCAACCTTCCTTGCTGGCGTCGGTGGTCAGCACCAGGGCTGCTGGAGGATCCCAGAGAAGGCCCTTCTCTAGGTTCTCTCTGGATCGCCACCACCATAGATCTTTCTTGATGCTCTTTGGGATGGGCATTGGGAGGTCTAAACCCTCTTTCCTGCCATTCCAATGTTTGAGCATGAGCGCCTGAAGAGGGCGCAAATGGGATCTGGCCCAGGGCACCGCCGGGAAACAGGCCGACATCAGGCCCAAAACTCGCATCACCTCCCTTATGCTGATCTCCTGGTTTGTCTGGAGCAGAGCAACCGCCTGATCCAACCTGAGAGCCTTTTCCCGGGGAAGGAAAACCTTTTTCTCTACCGAGGAAATCCTGTATCCCAGATATATTACCTCCTGGGACGGTACTAGCTGCGATTTGTCCTTGTTGACCAGTCATCCCAAGGAACGCAGAAAGGACAGGGCTACCTTCAGGTCGCTCTCTAGCTGAGGACCTGACGGGGCTACAAACAGGTCGTCTAGGTATGGAATTATTGTTACTCCCTGGAGACTCAGGGGTGCCAATGCCTCTGCTAGGACTTTGGTAAATATCCTTGGGGAGGATGAAAGTCCAAAGGGAAGGGCCCTGAATTAGAGATGCTTGGTGACTGAACCCATCCTCACCGCTAGTCGCAGGAATTTTTGGCATTCCGGGCGAATCGGGATGTGTAAATATGCATCTTAGGTCCACTGTGGCCATAAAACAGTTTGGGAAAATCAGACTGGTCACCGAAAATATCGATTCCATTCTGAAGCGTTTGTACCTGACCCACCTGTTGAGGGGACGCAGGTTTAAAATCAGCCTGTACTTCCCTGAGGGCTTTTTCACTACAAAGAAGTGTGAATACACCCCTTGACCTTCCTCCTCCCGGGGAACCTCCGTTAGGAGCCTCTGGTCTAAGAGGTCTCCCAGAAGGAGGCCTAGGGCCTCCGCTTTTTCCCGATCTCTTGGGAGTTGGGTGACCAAGAATACCTGAGGGGGGGGGAGCAGAGAACTCCAGCCTGTAACCGTTTATGAGATCTTGCACAAACGGACTGGCAGTTGATTCTATCCATTGCGAGAGGAACTCCCCCAATCTTCCTCCCACAGGGACCTGAGCGTCACTGGGATTTGGGGGGAGCCTGAGGAGGGTTAAACAAGATACCTCCTCTTCCATGTCCCTTCTGGCTAACCCAGTGTTTTTAGGACGGGAATCTCCCTCTTTCTGGTTTTGCTTAAACCTTCGAAAAAAGCGCTTGTTCCCTTCCTTCTTTCTTTCGGGAAAGGCCTTTTTCTTGTCCTGCGTTCTTTCCAATGCTTCTTGGAGACCAGGACCAAACAGATGGTCGCCTGAAAAAGGCAAACCACAAAGTTTTAATTTAGACGCAGCGTCCCCGGTCCAGGTCTTCAACCAGACCGACCTTCTGGCTGCGTTAACCACCGCTGCTGATCTTGCTGCTAGCTTCACCGACTCTGAGGAAGCATCCGCTAGATAGCCCACCGCCTTCAAGAGCAACGGAAAGGATTTTAAAATTTCCGTTGGTTTAGCCAGCACTCCAAGTTTCTGGCTACGCAAGTAGCCGCCAGGGCTGGTTTCATCGCAATAGTAGAAGCGTCCCATGCCCTTTTTAGGAGGATATCACCCCGTTTATCCATAGGATCTTTAAGTGACCCTAGGTCATCGAAGGCCAGATCAGTTCTTTTTGAAACCCTGGCTAAGGGCGCATCCAGCTTTGGAACTTTGTTCCAGGGCTGTGTTGCGTCTTCTTCAAAGGGAAATCTTCGTTTCAAATTTCCCGCAAAAAAGGGCCTCCTTTCTGGCTGTTCCCACTCCAACAAGATTGCTTCCACGAGCGACTTGTAAACAGGAAAAACCTTGGTCTTTACAGCACTGCCCTGGTAAAGCTGGTCGTGCTTAGACAACTGTACCGGTTCCTCTCGGATCTCTAAGGTTTCATAAATGGCTTTAAGCAAGTCTCCTACATCTTCCAGAGACAGCTTGTACCTAGTCCCCCTGGAGGAGTCTTCCTCTAGCTCAGAGCCAGACGCGGAGTCTACCTGGGAAGAGGCCTGGGATCGCGTAGACCCTCCTGCTTCTTCCTCCTCTTGCTCGTCCCCTTCAACAGGAGTTGCCAGGGACGGCGCACTAGAGGTTCTATAAACAGGGGACGGCATCTGCACCCTGTCCATCATTCCCCTGAAGGACCTAAAGGTGGATGCCAACTCATCCTTAACGGATGTTAAGACCTTATGACATTCCGCCACAGAGTCATCTTTAACCAAGCTGGAGATGCACTCTGCACAAAGAGGCTTTTTCCAGTTGGAACCTAATTTTTCCCCACATACAGCGCACTTTCTTTTAGAGGCCTGGACTGGTGTTTTGTCCTGAGCTTTGATCTGAAAGTAAACACAAACACCACAGCAAGTCCGTTAGAAAATTAAATAAAATAACCCCCTGACTATACACCACTGTGTTCGTGTCAGTGAAAAAAAAAAAAAAGAGTGCTGGGGATCCCTCCACCACAAGTCCCCCACCCAGGGAGGGAGAGAAGGTCCTGAGATCTTTCAGACCTGGTCCCCCAAAGGTAAGTAAGAGTCAACCTCGCCCCCTTATATGGGAGACGCCGGAGACGGTGGACCCGGAGTCTGTAGCCAGCCTCGCTTCCTCCATTAGTCCTGGTGTCCTTGCAGCCCGGCTGCCTTGTAACACACCGCTCCATGTGCCTTCGTTCCACTGCCGCGCCTGAATCGAATGGGACCAACTTTCGACGGCGCCCCTTGATGACGCTGTTCCGGTGACGCACTTCCGCCCTTTGGAACGCATCCGCCCCGCCGCTCAGCACCGCTCCGGAAGGAGGAAGTCTGCAGTGCAGAGCGGCATGGCCAAGCCAGCGTCTCTCGCCGCCATCCCTGCTGTACCGCGCTGGCCTCCGGACAGAAGCCTGAACGCACATGGGTACTGGGGAAAGTAGGGGGGGGGATGCCGCCATCAAGGGTTCCCACTCTCTCTGAGCATCAGACGGCAGAGGAATCGGTGACCTTCTCTTCCTAACAGGAGCAGAGAGGTACCAGGCAGAGAGGGAAAAAAACAGTATTTAAAAGTCCCTTAGAAAAACGTGCTCCTTCCCTTCTGGCAGGAAACACAATAACTGAGGAGGAGACCTGGAGGACCGCCCTTTAAAGAAAAGGGTGTACGTGTTTCCTGTCCCGGAGGGAGGAGCCCAAGGTCTCAAGAGGCTGTCCTGGAAGAAGACTAGAGAAAAAGAGATTTTTAATACAGCTTACCTGTAAAATCTTTTTCTTGGAGTACATCACGGGACACAGAGCGGCATTCATTACTATATGGGTTATATGGAGTACCTTCAGGTGTTGACACTGGCAATCTCAAACAGGAAATGCCCCTCCCTATATAACCCCCTCCCATAGGAGGAGTACCTCAGTTTTGTAGCAAGCAGTATGCCTCCCAAAATGGTCCCCAAAGAGGGGTGGGAGCTCTGTGTCCCGTGATGTACTCCAAGAAAAAGATTTTACAGGTAAGCTGTATTAAAAATCTCTTTTTCTTTATCGTTACATCACGGGACACAGAGCGGCATTCATTACTATATGGGATGTCCCAAAGCAATGCTTACAATGAGGGGAGGGAGAACATCTCCAAGACAAAAGGATTTAATTTAGAGATATACTCAAATCATAATAAATCCAACTTAGTTGAGAAAAATAATTTTAAATTTTAAATTTAACTCAAAAAAGAGGAGCCCCCGGCATCCGAGGGTCTCAAACTGCAGCCTGCAGCACTGCCTGCCCAAAGGCTGTATCAGTATTCCTTCTTACGTCCAACTGGTAGAATTTTGTAAACGTGTGGACAGAAGACCAGGTTGCCGCCTTGCAAACTTGAGCCATAGAGATCTGGTGATGTGCTGCCCAGGAGGCGCCCATGGCCCTAGTAGAATGAGCCTTTAATGATACTGGAGGAGGCAACCCCTTCAAGCCGTAGGCCTGAGTGATTAACTGCTTAATCCACCTAGAGATGGTGGACTTTGCAGCTGCCTGCCCTTTCTTGGGCCCATCCGGTAAAATGAACAACACATCCGTTTTCCGGATCTTCTCTGTAGCTTTAAGATAGGCCTTCATGGCCCTGACAATATCCAAGGTATGCAGCAACCCTTCCTTTCTGGAAGTAGGTTTAGGGAAGAAGGATGGTAATACCAAATCCTGGTTTAGATGAAAACTGGATATAACCTTCGGTAGGAAGGAAGGATGAGGGCGGAGAACGACCTTGTCCTTATGAAAAATAAGATATGGTTCCTTACAGGATAAGGCCGCCAGTTCCGATACTCTTCTTGCGGAAACTATGGCGACCAAAAATACTAACTTCCATGTCAGTAAAACCAAAGGAATTTCAGCCAACGGCTCAAACGGTTGTTTCTGCAAACTTGACAGAACAAGATTTAAATCCCACAGACAAAGCGGGGATTTAACTGGAGGTTTAATATGTAAGACCCCTTGAAGGAAGGTCTTAACCAGCGAGTGGGTGGCCAGCGGCCGCTGAAACCACACTGACAGAGCTGAAATCTGTCCTTTGATTATGCTTAATGCCAATCCCTTATCCAGTCCTAGCTGGAGAAAACTTAAAACTCTATCGATGGTAAACTTGCGAGAAAGCCATAGCTTGGACTCACACCAGCCTACATAGGCCTTCCAGACCCTGTAATAAATCACCCTAGAGACCGGTTTCCTGGCTCTGATTAGGGTAGAGATTACCTTCTGAGACAGACCTCTACCCCTGAGAATCAGGGATTCAGCTTCCAGGCCGTCAAATTTAGATGCCGTAAGGCAGGGTGGAGGATCGGACCTTGCGATAGCAGGTCTGGCCGTAGAGGAAGAGTCCAAGGGTCTCCTACTACCATCTTTAGGATTAGTGAGTACCATGCCCTTCTGGGCCATGCTGGAGCTACCAGAATGACTGGTATGTGCTCCACCCTGATCCTGCTCAGCAGGCGGGGTAGTAACTGGAGCGGGGGAAAAACATAAAGAAGTTTGAACTGATGCCAAGGGCAAACCAGCGCATCGGTTCCGCAGGCCATCGGATCCCTTGAGCAGGATATGAACCTGTCTAGCTTCTTGTTGAGTCTCGATGCCATGACATCCACGTCCGGCACTCCCCATCTTTGGCAGAGTGCTTGAAAGATTTGTGGATGCAGAGACCATTCCCCCGGCAATAGAGTCTGGCGGCTTAAGAAGTCCGTCTGAAAGTTGTCCACTCCTGGAATGAATATTGCCGATATGCAGGGCACATGAGCCTCTGCCCATAGGAGAATCAAGCTCACCTCTCTCTGAGCGGCTTGACTCCTGGTTCCCCCTTGGTGATTTATGTATGCCACAGCCGTGGCATTGTCTGATTGAATTCTCACCGGGAACCCCTGTAATTTTGACGTCCAAGCCCTGAGGGCTAGTCGAGCAGCTCTGAGCTCCAAGATGTTGATGGGCAACTGCCTCTCTGGCTTTGCCCAAGTACCTTGGTGAGTGCAACCATCCAAAATTGCTCCCCAGCCCGTCAGGCTGGCGTCTGTGGTCACTATCTTCCAAGCCACTGGGCTGAAAGACTTCCCCTTCAGTAGATTCTGAGGGTCTAACCACCAACACAGACTTTGTCGGACTCTTGATGAGAGCGGCAACGGGATATCCAAGGCCTGTGGCCTTCTGCTCCCTGCTGACAGGATGGCTGCCTGCAGGATGCGAGTGTGGCTCTGGGCGTACGGCACCGCCTCGAATGTGGCCACCATCTTGCCTAGTAACCTCATACATAGGCGAATAGTCGGCTCCTTCTTGCTTAGAACCAGTAGGATTAATTCCTTGATGGCTTTGACCTTCATCAGAGGTAGAAACACCCTCTGTTGTTCTGTGTCTAACCTCATGCCGAGATATTCCAACTGCCTTGTGGGCTGGAATGCTGACTTTTCTCGATTTAGGACCCAGCCGAACCTCTCGAGGTATTGGACCGTGAGGGCCACTGCTCGCTCCAAGCCGGGAGACGAGTGATCTATGACTAGGAGGTCGTCCAGGTATGCTAGGATCGTGACCCCTTGGATCCTTAGCTTGGCTAGGATTGGAGCTAGGACCTTCGTGAACACCCGGGGGGCCGTAGCCAACCCGAAGGGAAGCGCCACGAATTGGAAATGACGCGAAGCCACCATAAAGCGTAGATATCTTTGATGTGGCTGAAAAATTGGAACATGAAGGTAGGCATCCTTTATGTCTATGGACGCCATGAAGTCGTCCTTTTGGAGTGTGGCAGCCGCTGACCGCACGGACTCCATCCGAAATGAGCGGATCTTTAGGTAAGTATTTACCATCTTTAGGTCCAAAATTGGCCTGACATCTCCATTGGACTTTGGGATGATGAATAGGTTGGAGTAGAAACCCATCCCCTGTTCCAGGACTGGTACCTCTACTATTACTTCTTGGGAAAGTAGATGATTTAATGCCGACATTAATGCGGCTTCCTTCTCCGGATCGTTTGGAATCCTCGACTCCTGGAAATGAGGAGGAGGAAACCTTAGGAAGTCTAGTTTGTAGCCCGTAGCCACGGAAGACCGTACCCACTTGTCGGGAATGCTTGCTTCCCAAACCTCTGAAAAGAGTCGCAGCCTTCCCCCCACCTTCGTGGGTGGGGGCGCCCCTTCATAAGGTCGACTTGGGGGCTGGTTTTGCTGGTTTGCGAAACCACTGCTTTCTGCCTCTAGCAGCCTGTCCCTGCGACTTGCTGTTGAAGCTTGCTTTTGCAGGAGGCCGTCGATACTGTTTGGCATTAGAGGGCCCCTGCCCAGGGGAGCACTGTCGTTTAAACGCAGGCCCCTGAAACTTCTTCTTTGTTGGCAAGAGAGTACTTTTGCCGTTTGAAATGGTCTGAATGTATTTATCTAGGTCTTCTCCGAAGAGTCGTCCTCCATGGAAGGGGAACCCTACCAGGAGCTTCTTGCATGGGGGCTCGGCCTCCCAGCTTTTTAACCATAAGAGTCTTCGCATATGGATAAGGGATAACGATAAACGTGACGCTTGCTGGATAGAATCCTTAATTGCGTCTACCGTAAAGCATATGGCCCTAGGGACATCCGAAAATTCTTCTGCCTGCTGGGCAGGAATAAGTTTAAGCATCTGCTTAATTTGATCCGATAATGCTTGAGCAACCCCAATCGCAGCCACAGCTGGCTGCACTACTGCCCCTGCAGTAGTGGAGTTCTTAAGTAGTGCTTCCAAGCGTTTATCAACTGGATCCTTGAATACCTGTATGTTTTCAACAGGGCATGTTAACGATTTGTTAACACATGAGATGGCTGCGTCCACCGCAGGAGTAGCCCATCTCTTGGAAAATTTATCTTCCATAGGATATAATGCAGAGAATCTTTTAGGTGGTAAAAAGATTCTATCTGGCTTGGTCCAGTCTTGGAACATAACTTCCTCTAGCAGAGGATGGATCGGAAACACTGCATTGCTTTGAGGCGCCCTTAGTGAGCCCAAAGCTGAAACCGTCGATACTTGGAGATCTGGTACCGGCAAGTTGAATGCACTATGGACCAAGTCCGTTAAGGCTTGAATCCACCAGCTCTCCCTTTGGGAGACTGCTCCAGACTCCTCTGTATCCTGGTCTTCGATCCCCGAACCTGCTTGGTCCTTGTCCAAGAGGTCGTCCAATTCCCCTGAGGAAAGGACCTCCTCTTCCGAGGGTCCACGCTCGGGCGACGGAGACCTAATCCGCTTACTGCCCCGCATAGCTGTGGCTATCATTTTTCCCATTCTTTTCTCCATCTCTTTTAAAGAGGTGAGTAATACCTCGTCCGTGACCATCTTAGGGTTGGACTGACCCGCGCCAGCTCCAGCCCCAGATCCCGATGGCCCCAAGGCTCCTTCTGGGGAAAGCAGCGGCATAACCTTGTCCGAGACCTCAGACTCTCTGGGGGAATCCCCACCTCTTGTACCCTCTGACCCGGATGCCATGGTACAATACCGAGGTACACCTGCTAGCTTATTGGTACTTGGAACTATAAATAGTTAATTGTCCAAACACCTGTTTGGGGGATAAAAAATGCCTCCTCTCCCCTAGATGATCTTTTTTTTTTTTTTTTTTTTCGTTTTTTCAAATCCAGGAAAGAAAAAGCACTTTGTCCCCCTAAGTAGTATTGCCAAAGAAAAACTATTGAGATGGAAAAGAACAGCCTATTTCTAGGCTTGAAAACAGTCTTCTGAAGACTGTAATATCTTTTGTGGCCACTGTGTCCTCGGCGCCCCGTGCTGCCGCTCTGGTCTTTCCCTCCTCAGTTCCAATCTTAGAATGAGCTGCTGAAACGAAAAAGGAAGGGCCGCCCCTTCCTTAAGCAGCTGACCCGCCCTTCCCCCCTCAGCTCAACGGCGCGAATTGCGCCTATAACACGGGGATGCGCGCGCGCCCGCCGACAGGGGGGGGGGGTTGGGGGGAAGGGAGCCTCTCCACGAGGAGGTCAGCGTCTGCCTGCTTTGCAGGCTCTGAGGAGGAAGAACCGATGGAGCACCGCCTGGAGGCTTGCAGGTAAGCACAGCTCTCTGAACACACACATATCATACACACAGGCCCCACTCAATGCTTTTCCAACACTACAAGGGAGGTCACTTCTTATGGGGAATAATACACATAGAGCCATCCTATCATTAAAGATATGTGACTAGTTTGCCAGATGCAGCGCATAACTTTAGGCATGTCCCCTGTGACCCCCCAGAAAAAACCTGCTAAGAACCAAGTTCCGTAAGTTTTCCCCTCACTTACCTGCTCCATGCCGCAGGACTTTGCCAAGCAAGAGGCCCAATCTTCCCCCATCTCCGTGGGGCTGTCTAGACCTTCAGGCCCTGGGTTCCTATGAAGGATCCACTGTCCTGGGCCCATATAGCACCCTGGCAACAGAAACATTAGGCCCCCAAAGGTTTCTAAGTTCTGGGCCCAGGGTCCAGCTCTCTAAAAAGAAAAGCATTATGGGCTATACCCCAAGAGTTTGGGGTCCGGTTACTGACCACTTTAGCACTGAGGCCTTTGGACAGAACCGGTTAGCTCACCTAATCCCAAGGATGCGGAGGCAAGCTAAACCATGACCAACACCTAAGACACTGGCGTAAAAACTGAGGTACTCCTCCTATGGGAGGGGGTTATATAGGGAGGGGCATTTCCTGTTTGAGATTGCCAGTGTCAACACCTGAAGGTACTCCATATAACCCATATAGTAATGAATGCCGCTCTGTGTCCCGTGATGTAACGATAAAGAAATTAGTGTTCCGCCTATCATGGAACAGTCTGAGGAGGAGGCACGGCTATTGAATCATGGATGCCCGCAGTCTGGTAGCCAAAATCTGAAAAGAAAGTAAGGTAGGGAGATAGTCTTGGCCGGCACAGTGGAGGCATGTAATGGCACAGTGGAGGCATGTAATGTAATGGCACCGTGAGATCTGGCTTCCAGAAAGACTACTAGGAAGGGGGTAGTCTTATACGGCGAGTATATCCCAAAACCAAACATTTTCCTGGAAAAATAGGGGGTCGTCTTATACGCCGGCAAATACAGTAGATCTCCAGGTAGGAGTGAGGGGTTTTTGCTTTAGAACAAGCAACATGGTCCAATGCTACTAAAGTGAAGACATCGGAACCATTGCTGCATTGTCAGTTGTTGGACCTTTAGCTAGTCCTACATTGCAGACAGTTGCTGGTCTACTTGTGGGACAGTCAGGATGTCCAACGGAGGATTGAGAAGACAGTCATCTGAATTTTTGCATTGAATGCAAACCCTACCCCCCGCCCCTATATAGCCATCGTTATTTCTTTTTCACAGAACTGAGGCATACTGGATAGAGTACCAACACGTGGCCTAGCTTACCCAACCTCCTGTAGGCAGCAGTACAACCCAACTATCTGAATGCCTGTGCCCCCCAAAAGTACTTTAAGAGATGCAAGGAAATTTGACACAAGTTTAGAAGACAACTCCAAGGCTCCAATCACACCTAAGCATACTGCAGCGACACCTGCTCTACTTGTCTTGCGACACATTTTTGGAGCAGCACAATTTGAATGGTCCTACCTTCAGTGCAAAAAAAATAAAGATTGCTTTTTGCCAGGAAAGGTTTGGCAGTGCGATTTAGCGCTCGACAATCAAGGCAAAAAGCGCACCACGTTTGGGATGCCATCAAGTAGTAATGACAGCGCAACTGCGACCCGTGTTTGATGATTCCAGTACGCTCAGGTGTGAATGGACCCCAAAGGTGGGATTTCCTTTAATTTCTGCGTCGGTGGGTATAGAGAAGTATTTCAAGTGGAGACCCAAAACAAGACAAACAGAAGCTCTAACCTTGCTAAACCACTTAAGGCCCGTAGACCCACCCACAATGTACTGCCGATGGGCGATCGGTGCAGGCAAAGAAACATACCTACTCCTGGGTTTAGGGTCCGTGCGCGACCCTCACTGTGATTGTACAGAGTGGGAGTCCATCAGCAGGTCCCAACCACTGATTCATGGCCGGGACCTACTGAGCGGTTGATAATCAACACAGGGCTCTGTACAGAGAGAACATAGGAAGAGATCTTTATTAAAAAGCAGCACACATTACACAGTTAAGCACACATGTAACCCCCTGATCACCCTAGATTTTAAACCCTTATCAAACATTGCCATTAGTACAGTGAATATTACTGTATTATAATCACTGGTAATGTCAGTAGCAGTCAGCTTCTCTAGTCTCTAAAATGCTATGTTCATGACTAATGTAATAACTAGGGTTGTCCCGATACCAGTATCGGTACCGATACCGAGTATTTGCGGGAGTACTTGTACTCCCGCAAATAGCCGATACCTAAATAGAATACTTGTCCCAACCCAATCAGACCCCCCCGCCCCCCCCCGCCGCAACGAATGCCACCGCCGACCCCGTCGCATACCGCAACACCGCCGCATGGGTTAGACAGCATGCGGGGAATATCACAGCTTTCATTTGAATAGCTGTAGTATTTCCCCGCCGCGCATAGACACTCTCCCTTGCTCGGGATCTGTCCAATCCCAAGCAAGGGGGAGTGTCTATACGCGGCGCAGCAGGGAATACAGCTATTCAAATGAAAGCTGTGATAATCCCCGCACGCTGTTTAACCCATGCGGCGGCGGCATCTAGGTGTGGGGGGACATGGCTGCATATGTGGGGGGACATGGCTGCATATGTGGGGGGACATTTAAAAAAAAGTATCGGTATTCGGTATCGGCGAGTACTTAAAAAAAAGTATCAGTACTTGTACTCGGTCCTAAAAAAGTGGTATCGGGACAACCCTAGTAATAACCATCCAACTATTCTCTTCTAAACTCTTGCATAGAACAGGAACCATCAATATACCAGAAAAATAAAGGCACAAGGGAAGTAAACTGCAAGTTTGCTTTTATTTAGTTGTATAGATGACTGGTTTCAGAGACCAACAAGTGCAAGATGAACAATGAAAGTGTAACTAGTTTATAAATTACAGTAATACAAAAACAAAGATAAGTGTTCAAGACCAATCAACCTTCAATTGAACCAGATTGCACAGCTTCATGGTACTTTCCCTTTTCTTCTTTACTCTCTGGGTGTAACTTTATCAGGTCATCAATGCGCAGGATTGTGATTGCAGCCTCTGTTGCAAACTTTAGACTCTTCGTCTTGACTACAGTGGGTTCAAATACACCAGCTTGTTTGTTATCTCGGGGCTTTCCATTAAGCAAGTCAAGACCAATCCTAAAAAGGAAAAAAATATATACATGAACATTAGTGGCATGAATAAAGAAAATACAAGATGCTTGCAGATTATGGATTTATAAACAGTACTTTAAAGCTGTAGTAGGTTCGAAAGTCATGCCTTGTATGCTGATGAACAGCATGTATACTTATTACAAAAACATGTAGTCTAGAAAATATACCTGTAAAATGTTTAAGCAACAGCTATGCACTCAGTTGCTGGCCACTGCATTGCTTATAGTTCCTGTTCTGTGAGAGGAGCTGGAACTACCTCATCTTAAAACTAGGCATGATTCTGTGATGGGTAAAGCTTATGCAAATAAGCCATAACTGAATATGATCCAGAAACACGGTCGTCTTCTCTGGGCCAAAGCAGAGAACCGTTATATTGTCAGATGAATCGAAATTTTACTTTTTGACAACCATGGATGCCCTGTACTCTGGGGTAAAGAGGACCACCATCTGGATTGTCATCAGCGCTCAGTTCAAAAGACTTAATAGGGTGCATATAGAATGGACAGCATGCACATCTGGAAAGGCACCAATGTTGAAAGCTATAGCCAGGTTTTAGAGCCGCATATGCTCCAATCTAGAGACCTGGCATATTTTAGCAGAACGATGCTAAACTGCATACTACATCTATAAAAATAGCATGGCATCAGAATAGAAAAGTCTGGGTGCTTAACTGGTCTAACTTCAGTCCAGACCTTCCACCAATTGAATATTTGGTGCATCCTGAAAAAAAAAAAAAAAATATAGGACAGACGAGCCAGGACTGTTGAGTACTTATCTCATTAGGCAAGAACTGGACCCAATTCCTACCTCAAAAAAAATAAACTAGCAACTGATCTCCACAGTAACCAGACATCTACAGTGTTAAAAGAAGGGATGCTACACCGTGGTAAACATGGCCCTGTCCCAAGTTTGAGATGTATTGCTGCCAAATTGAAAAAAATTTTTTAGAATTGGTACATTTTCCCTGTTAAAACATGCGATATGTTATCTTTTTTCTATTGAGTAATAAAATGATTTTTTAAGTCGTACTTGCCTGTAAAATCCTTTTGAGTACATCACAGGACACAGAATGAGGCTATTCATTACTTACTGGGTTATACTTGATCTCCAGCAGTTGAATGGACACTGTTAGACCAAAGGTCTTTAGACAGAAAGTGATCCACTATATAACCCCTCCCCCGTACAGGAAGTACTCCTGTTTTGCAGCAAGCACTGAATCCCCAAAAGAGGGGGATTCAGTGTATGATGAAAAATCCCATTTTATCTTTCTACATCACGGGACAGAAAGAGGCCATTACTTACTGGGATGTCTCAGAGCAATAGCCTTGAGGGGAGGCAGACACCCTGCCAAACAATAGCCATCAGAACTTATATGGCACCCTCAGTACACTGCAGCCAAAGAAATTCTCAGCTGCTCGGACATCCACTTTATAAAAAAATTGTGTGAATGTATGCACTGAAGTTCAGGTAGCAGCCTTACAAATCTGAGCCACAGATACCAGATGGCAAAAAGCCCAGGAGGTTCCTACACCCCTGGTAGAATGAGCTCTCAACCTGAAGGGAGGAGCTTTACGTTTCAGAACGTAGGCCTAAATTACCAATTGATGAACACAACGAGCAATGGAAGTCTAGGAAGCTGCATGCCCCAGAGAAAACTGAATTGGTTCTTTTACAAGATAAAACAAGGCACACTTCTTTATGGAGCAAACATATTTTAATACCATGTCATCTGGGCACTGGCACTGAGGTCACCATGCATAAATACAAGTTTTAACAGAGCTCTATAAGCACAGAGCTCAGCTTATATCCTTACCACTTAAGGTTCTTGCGCTCTGGATTGACCTGGGCCTCATTATGGAAAGCTCGAAGCTTTGCAACCAGGTCAGTTGAATCTTGAGCAGCATTTACTGCTAGTGTTTTTGGAATAACCAGAAGTGCTCTTGCAAACTCTGCAATTGCCAATTGTTCCCTGGAGCCCTAGAAGACAGAAAAAAAAAAAAAAAGTATATATAAAACCATGTACCACAACTGGCATAAAGGAAGCATTTTTTTTTAAACTAGTTTAACCAACAGTTTTACTGCTACAGGGCTGCCACTGTGCGCAGTATCACATAAAGTTATATATACGGTATATACGGTTACCAAACATCTGACAGGAGGGAGGGCAGGAATCTATGATCCATGTCGTCCCCTAGTAAAAGCACCTCCCAGTATTTAACCACTTCAGCCCAGGAACGATTTGCCCCCTAATGACCAGGCCATCTTTTGTGATACGACACTGTAGCACTTTAAATGACAATTGCTCGATCGTGCTACGCTGTACTCAAAATGTAGGTCTCCCCCCCACTCTCACAAATAGAGCTTTCTTTTGGCGGCATTTGATCACCTCTGCGGTTTATGGTTTGTGCTAGAATACATATAAAAATTCATCAGTTTAGGCCAATATGTATTCTACATATTTTTGGTAAAAAAAAAAAAAAAACACGCGTATATTAATTTGTGTAAAAGGATATAGTGTCTGCAAAATAGGGGTATTTATTGCATTTTTACCATTTTTTTAAAACTACCAATGGCGGCGATCTGTGGTTTTTAGCGGGACTGACATTTCAGGGGACAGAGCCGACTCGACACTTTTCGGAACCATTGATACAGCGATCAGAGCTTAAAGCGGAGCTCCACCCTAAAGTGGAACTTGCGCTGATCGGAACCAGCCCCCCCCTCCGGTGTCACATTTGACACCTTTCAGGGGGGAGAATACAAATACCTGTCTTTAGACCCACTTCCGGCCACACGTCTCGGGCAAAAGACGGGTTTTTCCCGACTTCCCGTCTGTCCCCCGTTGTGTGCTGGGAACACTCGGCTCCCAGCACACAGCGTGTGAGCCAATCGGTGGGCTCAGCGTGACTTGCGCATGCGCCGTAGGGAACCGGGTAGTGAAGCCGGAGCGCTTCACTTCCTGGTTCCCTCACTGAGGATGGCGGGGGGAGCAGCAGAGAGACGAGCGATCGCTCATCCTCTGCTGCGGACGGCGCTGGACTCCAGGACAGGTAAGTGTCCTAATATTAAAAGTCAGCAGCTGCAGTATTTGTAGCTGCTGGCTTTTAATATTTTTTTTTAATGGCACATCCGCTTTAAAATAGCCACTGATTACTATAGAATATAGTAATATAAACTTAATGGGGTAGTCAAAGGGTCAAGTGTGTCCTAGGGAGGAGTTTCTAACTGTAGGGGCAGTTAACCCCTTCCAAGCCAATGTCATTAGAACGGTGACAGGGCAGATTTTTTTATCACTGCATTAGTGTCACAAGTTAGCGGCCGATGCAATATTGCAGTCCCGCTATAAGTCGCTGACCACCATTACACTATATTGTATAATTTACACACATTGTTTGTAGACTTTATAATGTTCACATGAATAAATACATGTTTATTGGGATTTTATTTTACCAAAAACCATGTAGGAAACTACATAGGCCTAAATTTAAGAAATTTGATCTTTTAAAAACAATTATTGGATGTGTTCGAGGTCAAGTGGTTAAATTTGGCAATGAAGTTTAGTGTGACAGAAGTGAAAAAAATAAATAAAAATTAACTTATTGTTTAGACCCTGTCACATTACAGCAAAGTGAAAGTACCCCTTGACCAGTTCACTTTTAAAGTATATATTCCCATCCATGCATCCTCCTTTGAAGCCATTGCTTTGTTTCCCCAACAAAGCAGGGCTTTTAGGCATGTGGCCTCCATGTGAAGGTGTTCCTGGAGAAGGGGAGGGAATGCCAGAAGAATATACTCTGCACTCATTGCTCAGATGTGTACTGGAGATGAGGATTGCCAGCAAGTGATTATCACTTAGCAAAGATTAGGTCTAGAATAAGGTTTATGAAAAGAAAACACTTTTTACGAAGACGCAATGGCAGAATTCTTACCATGCTAGTAGCATAGTTCTCAAGATAAATAGAAAGCGCAGCCTCTACAGCTCCTCCTCCTGGTACCACAGACTTGGATTCTAGGACTCTCTTCACCACACAAAGTGCATCATGGACAGATCGCTCCATTTCATCACACATGAAGTCGTTGGCCCCACGCAGAATAAGTGAAGCACATGTTCTAGCCTTTGTACTGTAACAAAAAAAAAAAAAAAAAAATAGGTTATTTCAGCAACATCTTTTCAAAATATCAGACATGAGATGTTGATCCTATATGGGTTACCACAGTTCTGTTGAGCATGTGTGTTGTACTTAAAAAAGGCAAGACCGTTTAAAGTGTAGGTCAAGGCAAAATAAAAAAAAAAAAATTAATAAAGCTCTAGAATACATGCACTGTCCATTTTTTTTTAGACCTTTAAAAATTGGAATAAAAAAAAAATTGTTATAACAATGCAGGTCATACTTACCTATTGGTTTTGCACAGAGTAGCCCCGATCCTCTTCTGGGGTCCCCCTCTTCGGCGAGTGCCACCCTATCTGCATCTATTAACAGACCACGCAGCTCGGCCCTCCTCCCTCGTCACATCATTTGATTGACAGCAGTGGGAGCCAATGCCTTCCGCTGCCAATCTGCCGTGTGAGGTGGAACAGAGCCAGGATCGGGCTTCGGTAAATACACTGCTCAAAAAAAATTAAAGGAACACTTTTGAATCAGAACTTCTGGGATATTGATCTGGTCAGTTAGGTAGCAGAGGGGGAGTGGTGTATACAGAGGGGGTTAATTTCAATTAATAGCAAAGCAACTGAAAATGATTAACAGGTGCACTAGATGGGCAACAATGAGACGACCTCCAAAACAGGAATGTTTTTTCAGGTGGTGTCCGACTTTTCCGACTGTTTCACTAGTTTTTCATTTGGGTCAGTGTCACTACTGGTATCACAAGGCGATACTTGAACCCTATAAAAAGGTTGCACAGGCAGTCCAACTCCTTCAGGATGGCACATCAATAAGTGTCATTGCCAGAAGGTTTGCAGTGTCTCCCAGCACAATCTCAAGAGCATGGAGGAGATTCCAGGAGACGGGCAGTTACTCTAAGAGCTGGACAGAGCCGTAGAAGGTCCTTAACCCATCAGAAGGATTGGTATCTGCTCCTTTGTGCAAGGAGGAACAGGATGAGCACAGCCAGAGCCCTACAAAATGACCTCCAGAAGGCCAGTGGTGTGAATGTCTGACCAAACAATCAGAAACAGACTTCACAGGGGTGGCCTGAGAGCCTGACGTCCTCTAGTGTGCTCACTGCCAGACACTGGAGCTCAATTGGCATTTTCCATTGAACACCAGAATGGACAGGTCCGCCACTGGCGCCCCATGCTTCTCACAGATGAGAGCAGGTTCACCCTGAGCATATGTGACAGACGTGAAAGGATCTGGAGAAGCCACAGAGAACTTTATGCTGCCTGCAACATAGTTCAGCATGTCCATGAGAGCCTTGCCTCTCCAGGGACTTGCACACCTGATTTACTTTTGGCAGCAAATGGGAGCCATTGGCTCCCGCTGCTATCAATCACAGCCAGTAAGCCAATTAGGAGACAGAGGTGGTGGCGTCTCAGTGCATGAATGGAGTGCGTCTGCTTGAGTGCCCCCACAGCAAGCACAAGGTAAGAGGGAGGAGCCATTAGCGCCGGTATGAAATCCATGAAGAGGAGGATCTGGGCTGCTCTGCGCAAAACCACTTCACAGAGCAGGTAACTTTTTAAACAAGTCTAATCTCATAAAATAAAAAATAAAAAAACACCCACACACATTTGGGCTATAGAACCATTTCATATATTCAGCCCAGAGAAATAAACGTTCATATATAGTATGCTCCTACCATACCATTTTATGCAACACAGCCCAGAATTCATAAGCACGTGTAAGCCCTGCCTACTTAATTCCAGATGCAATGCAAAAAAAAAAGTTTTGCCTTTAGTTCTACTTTAAGGTTTACATACAATTTAAGCAAATAGAAGTAATCACTCCGGGCCTAGTGTTGCATGCCAATTTGAACTAGCTTTATTTTACTATCCCGGAAACCATTCTGCAATTACTACTTCCATCACAGCCTGCATCTTGTCATTTAGAGATATCAGGGAACAATATACCATGCACAGTGAGGCAGATGGCATGATACATTTTGTTGACAGATAACATGCAGATCCCGAAGATCCCAAAGAGGTTATGTGAAAAAAAATAGGATTTTTGTACTCACCGTAAAATCCATTTCTCTGAGTTCATAGACGGACACAGCCTTCATTGACCTTAGGGTTATGCTTCTTCCTATCAGGAGATTTAGGCAGAATTCTACAGCACTTAAGGTGTTAAAACCTTTCCTTCATGCCGCTCCTCCCAGGGGGCGTGGCTCCCCCAGGCATAACCCACACCCTGCTCTAGCAGCCTCAGTTCGTAACAAGCAGTACAAACAAAGGAGGGGTGGGTGCTGTGTCCGTCTATGAACTCAGAGAAATGGATTTTATGGCGAGTACAAAAATCCTATTTTCTCTTTCGTTCATAGACGGACACAGCCTTCATTGACCTTAGGGACGTCCTCAAGCAGTGTCAAAAAATTCGAGGGGTGGGAAAAACCACAGCAAAAACAGGTTACACCCCAAACAAAACCGGAGTTACTCAACGGAGGAACTCCAACCTTAAACTGTCGCCTGTAACACCCTGCGGCCGAAGGAGGCATCAGAAGATGCACTCACATCCACCATATAAAACTTTGAAAAAAAGTGTGGACCGACAACCAGGTCGCAGCCTTACACACCTGTAACACAGAGGCTTGATGTCAGAAAGCCCAGGAGGCCCCAATCACCCTGGTCGAATGCGCCGTGACCCGAAAAGGAAGCGCCCGCCCCTTCAGGGCATAGGCCTGAAGCACAACCTGTCGGATCCACCTGGAAATGGTGGCCGACGAGACTGCCAGGCCCTTACTGGGACCGGACACTGACACGAACAGCGAGTCAGACTTCCGGAACGGAGCCGTCGCCGACAAGTAAACTCGAAGGGCCCGAACCACATCCAGAGAGTGTAAAGTGGCCTCCTTCTGGTTTTTCGGCTGAGGACATAAGGATGGAAGAACAATGTCCTCGTTGTGTGAAAGGCCGAAACGACCTTCGGAAGAAAAGAGGGTTGCGGGCGCAGCACCGCCTTATCCTGATGGATGATCAAGTAGGGGGCCTTGCAAGACAAGGCCGCCAGTTCAGACACCCGTCTGATAGAGGTAATAGCTACCAGAAAGACCACCTTCTGTGACAAAGTCAGCAAAGGGATCTCCCGAATGTCCTCAAAGGGGGCACGCTGAAGCGCCAAGAGGACCCAATTCAAGTCCCATGAAGGCAGTGGAGGGCGCACCGGAGGGGCCACATGACGGAACCCCTGCACAAACGTGCGAATCAAGGAGTGCACCGCCAAGGGACGCTGAAAATAAACAGCCAGAGCAGAAATCTGACTCTTGATCGTGCTCAAGGCAAGAGCCTGATCCACTCCCCGCTGTAGGAACAGCAGGATCCGGGACACCACGTATGTACGGGGGTGCCACTTCATCTCCTCACACAGATATAGGCTTTCCATGTACGATGGTAAATTTTCCGAGAAGTGGACTTCCGTGCACGCAGCATGGTAGAGATCACCGGGCCCGACAAGCCCCGGTCCTTCAGTACCTGGCTCTCAACAGCCACACCGTTAAAGCCAGAGACCGTAAAGCAGGATGGAAGATCGGACCCCGAGACAGGAGATCTTCCCTCAGGGGTAGACGCCAGGGGGCGTCTGCCACCAGACGTACCAGGTCCACGTACCAAGAGCGACGTGGCCAGTCTGGGGCGATCAGGATTGTTGGAATCCCTTCGGCTTCCACCCTGTGCAGCAGGCGAGGGAGGAGCTTCAGAGGAGAGAAGGCGTAAATCAGGTGATAGTGACCCCAGGGAGCCACCAACGCGTCGGCCCACGGTCTTTTGACCTGGCCACGAATTGTGGCACCTTCCGATTGAGACGGGACGCCAGAAGGTCCACGTCTGGAGTGCCCCATTTTTGGCACAGGACCTGAAACACCTCTGGGTGGAGAGACCACTCCCCTTGATCCAGAGTCGTGCGACTTAGGAAGTCTGCTTGCCCATTCTGAACCCCCGGAATGTATACGGCCGACAGAGCCGGAACGGACCTTTCGGCCCACCGAAGTATGTGAGCGACCTCTGTCGCTGCAGCCGAGCTCCTTGTGCCGCCCTGATGATTGACGTACGCCACGGCCGTGGCGTTGTCGGACTGGATCCTGACAGGACGGCCCTGCAGCTCCAGGGACCACCTGGCAAGGCACAGCTTGATTGCTCGGAGCTCCAGAATATTGATCGGCAGGCGGGACTCTTCCGAGTGCAGCGCCCCTGGGCTGACTGGGTGCCCCAAACGCCCCCCCAGCCAAAGAGGCTGGCATCCGTCGTGACCACTGTCCAGCGGCACGGAAGAAAAGACTGAAGCACCGGAGATGTCAGCCACCACGCCAGGGAAGACCGAATCTGGCGATCCAGAGAAGATGGGACCTTGTTCCAACGTGACAGAATCTTTCTGTAGCACCCTGGTGTGGAATTGGGCATACGGAACCGCCTCGAAGGAGGCTACCATCAGACCCAGAACCCTCATGCATAATCGAAGAGATGACCACTTCTGGGACAACAACTGTCTCACTGCAGATTGCAGGGTCTCCAGTTTTTCCGATGGGAGGAACACTCTTGCCTCCCCCGAATCCAAAACCAGACCCAGGTGTTCTAGTCTCTGGGACGGAACCAACACTGACTTCGAGATTCAGAAGCCAGCCGGAGAGTCCGACACGTGATAGACACGTCCTCCTCTAACTGTGAGCCTGAAGAAGCTCTCAGGAGAAGGTCATCCAAATATCCCACGATAGCGATCCCTCGCTGCCTCAGCAAGGCCAGGATCGGGGCGAGCACCTTGGTGAAAACCCGCGGCGCCGAAGCCAGACCGAACGGGAGGGCCACAAATTGAAAGTGGTCCTCTCCGATCGCAAAGCGCAGATACCTTCGGTGTCTTGTGCAAATGGGAACATGCAGGTATGCGTCCATGATGTCCAAGGACGCCATGAAGTCCCCCTGGTGGAGGGCCGCAATGATCGAACGGACCGACTCCATCCTGAATCTTTGCACTTTGACAAAGGAGTTGAGGGCCTTTAGGTCCAGGATAGGGCGAACCCCTCCCTTCTTGGGGACCACAAACAGATTGGAGTAGAACCCCTGAAACCGTTCCTGCGAGGGAACCGGCACCACCACCCCCCTGTCCAGAAGATTCTGGACAGCCCCGGACAGGGCTAGCCGACGATCCGGAGGAAGCTGGAGGGAAAAAAATCTGTTTGGGGGACGAGAGAAACTATCTTGTACCCCGAGGCAACCACCTCGCAAACCCAACGGTCGGACAGAAGAGACTGCCACTGATCCGCAAAGTCGTCCCCCCACCCGAGACCCGGGCGGGGCCAGACCTTCATTCGGAAGCAGGCTTGTTGGCTTTGTTGAACCAGGTGCGCTTTTGCCCTGCAGCAGGGGCTTTTGCACCTTGCGGACCTTTTCCCGCAGTGCTGGGCACACGAAAAAAAACGCTTATGGGTCGTAAAGGTAGGGCCCTGCTTGCGGCAAGGTTTCTTACCCTTCCCAGGCTGTGGGAGCAACGTGCTCTTACCCCCCGTGGCATCTATGATGTCATCCAGGGACGCCCCAAAAAGGGCAAATCCACCAAAGCCTTTTTAGAGGACTGGTCAGCCGACCAGCATTTCAGCCACACAAGGCGGCGCAGAACCACTGCATAGACGGAAGCCCTGGAAAGCAAAGGTATCGTATCCATGGCCCTTGTTCAGCCAGGTCCCTAGAGGACTCGGAAGCGCCCTGGACTTCCAGCTCCTGCAGTAGGAGCTTCGCCCTTTCAGTCAGGGTCTGCGCCACCAGGGCTCCAGCCAGAGCCGGCCTCACCGCCGAACCCACTACCGTGAATAGGGAGCGGGTCACGGCCTCCACTCTCCTATCAGCGGGGTCCTTGAATGCAGGAGCCCCTTCCACAGGCAACGTAGTAGCCTTGCTCAGTCTGGACACATGAGGGTCCACTGACGGAGGAGAGACCCACTTTTTCAAGAAGTCCTCCTCAAGGGGGTAACGGGTAGCAAAGCTTTTAGGAACAGCAAAAACTTTTTGCGGTGTATCCCATTCCTTATATAACATACTGTCCAAATAAGGAACACAGGGGGAATACTTTAGCGGTACGTGGCGGCTTGCGGAATCCAAAAGGGACCGACACTGCAGGTGTCTCCGCCACATCCTCCAATTTTAGAGTCTCACGCACCGCAGTAATAAGAGCTCCAACAAATTCCTTGTCAGCCGACTTCTCCTGCTTCTGGGGATGTCAGACACATCCCCAGAAGCAGGCTCAAGGAGGGGGCGCTTTTTACCCCCATCCGAGCACTGGCTGCCTCAAACCTGGTGAGAAAGGACTCCAGGACAGCCGACATCGCCTCAACAGATGTGGCAGGGGAAGGGGCGTTAAGGGTTAACTCCGGAATTGTAAGGAATGAGGGGCCCGATTCAGGCTCCATAGTGCAGCTGCCGTGTCGCCCCCACTGCCAAAGCAGGAAAAAAATCCCACAGGTCACCTCCTGGCCGTTAGAAACAGTATGGGGCCCCTGGGACTCACCACCCTCCCGGTACAGCGCGGTTCTGTGAAGGACAAGATGTGGCGATAGAAACCTGCAGCGATGCGTCTGTCCCCTCAGACGGATTCGGTCTTTTTCCACCGCAGAAACCGTCACAAGAGGCCAAGCAAAAAGGCAAAATGGCCGCCGAAAGCTGAAAAAAACAGCGCTGACCACAAGAAAATGGCTGCCGATCAATATAAGGCGCGGCTCCGACAAAATGGCCGCCATGGCGCAGATTTAAAAAAAGACAGTGTACCCAAACTGTCACACAAAAAAACACCACACAGTAAACATTCCAGAAGTGAACACCACAGTCCCCTGCAGTGACACACAGCCCCAGCTACAGCCGTCACCCAAAAAGGGAAGGAGGGAGAGGAATAAAGGAGAGAGGAAAGCAGGGAAACATTCCAGCCAGATCACTTACCTGAGTAAGGGGCCACTACTTACCTGTCCTGCGACTACCCGGCTGGAGGTATCCCAGACGGAACCAACGTCCGCGAACGGCATGGCTGTCGGCCAGACACACTGTGACAAGGCCATAAAAGACCGGTCATGTGTGCCCTAGAACCGAAGTTCCCCGGCCGCCCCTGGCGCAACGGGGGCCTGTCGTGGACGTCCCAAAGCTGATCTAAGGGCCGGCACACGCTCGAAGGCCGAACCTGGGGGACTACAAGGGTCGAGGACCCAGCCTGTCACCCAGTCGGCTGTTGATAGAAGAATCGCAGGATTTAAAAATGCAGGAACAAAAATAAGAAAAATCTCAAGAATAAAAACTCCAGAGTCCAGGACTCCAGAGAGAGCCTGACTCTCCTGTCGTTAGGCAGAAAACAAACTGAGGCTGCTAGAGCAGGGTGTGGGTTATGCCTGGGGGAGCCACCCCCCCTGGGAGGAGCGGCATGAAGGAAAGGTTTTAACACCTTAAGTGCTGTAGAATTCTGCCTAAATCTCCTGGTAGGAAGAAGCATAACCCTAAGGTCAATGAAGGCTGTGTCCGTCTATGAACGAAAGAGAAAAATTGGTACCCTGCAAAAAAATAACAGGTCTCTTTTTTTATCATAGGTTTGTTTTAAATGAGACAGATCAGCCAAAAATAACCCGTTATAAATGGAGTTGCAGTTCAGTGAGTAAAATATAAGTTTTGCTTGGAAAAACCCTAGTTGGCAAGCAAAGAGCCAAGAAGTTTCTTGTAGTTGGTTACTGACAGTCAACAGCTCTCTGCTTAAGGCGCTGCAAGAACCGAGCGATTGGCAGTGCTCGATCACTTGGTTCTCAGTGTTACAGGCACCAGATGCATCAAACCAATGCTGCATCCACACACACACCTGATAAGGTTTCTTGGCCATCACTTGGAAACTCAAAGTTTCAGCTCCCTCCCACCTTAAAATGCTTCTTCACCCACTTTGTTGCCTTGGTGGGATGTTTTGGGTAATTGTCATGCTGGACCCATCTTCAGTGTTCTAGCTGAGGGAAGAAGGTTCTCACCCAAGAGTTTACAATACATGGCCCAGTCCATTGGCCCCTCAATGCGGCAAAGTCAGCCTGAACCTTTAGAGAAACAACCCAAAAGCATAATGTTTCCACCTTCATGCTTGACTGTAGAGATCGTGTACTTGGGGTCATAGTGAGCATTTTTCTTCCTCCAAAACGCAAACGGGTCGAGTTAATGCCAAAGATCTGAATTTTGGTCTCATCTGACAGCATTTTCTTCCAATCTTTCTCTGGATCAAATAGATTTTTTTAATTTTATTTTTTTTTAAGATAGGTTTATTAAAATTGTTACATAAAGCGCCAAGGTTACAACTGCAACTAAACCAGACTATGCTTTTGGAGTCTTACAACCAAGGTGTACATAAATGACAACACAGCTTTAAAATCTTATATACCAGTGAGAACATGATTCATGTGGAAAGGAATATAAAATGTCAACAATACACACAGACTAGTCTCCAAAGCCTGAGGACGCCAGAGTAAGGGGGACTGGATATCCATCCAATCCATAGCTCATCAAAAAGGAGGAGAGGTCGCTTTCACAGCTCAAAGTAAGCTTATATAGGGGAAAACTATTGTTGATCAACTGTAGCCAGGTGGCTATAGTGAGCCGAGAAGTATTTTTCCAGCTCAAGAGACCAGTCTTTCTAGCAGCAAAAAAAAAAAAAGTGTAGCAATGGTTTAGTATATGAAAAATGGATAATTCGCCAAAAATAACCTGTGGACAATTTTTAGGATGCAAAATATTAGGGACACCCAGAACATTGGATAAAAATTAAGCCATTGCAAACTAGAAAGAAGAAACGAATGGACAGGACCAAAAAGCAATGAAGGAAAGCACTCAACTCCACAGCCTCTAAAGCACGCAATCCCATCTTACACATTCAACGAGTGGAGAAATTACGTGGTTATTTGTATGAAAATTCCTAGTAGCTATGAGAGCTTTTATAAATATTCACAAATCCAGTCTAATCATCAGTGAACTGAATATCTAAAGAAGCCCAATGGTTTTGTGCAGCTGCAAATCTCAGGTTAGGATCAGCCATTAGTACAGAGTAATATTGGGAAATGTATTTTGTATTGTCTGAGTTTTTAAGCAGCTTCTCTAATGGGGCCCATCTGTAGAGGAAGAGAGCGACCCAAACCGTGTTCTCAAAGCATGATGAAGCTGAAAAATCAAGATAGAGGGCTTAAGGCCCTGTTCCGTATATAAAAGACAAAAGGCATTTAACAATCCAGTATTGTAGGTGAGGGATCATGAGCAATTCATTCAATACAGGAGTATTCCAAAGCAGATTGTTAGGAGAGGCGGTCCAGGTAGCTTTAGCAAAATAGGTCACCACTGTAGTGAAGATGGCGTAGTTTGTAACATGAATGGGTTGTGTTTCCGCGCCAATTTTTTTTTTTTTTTTTAAAGTATATAGCAATTATTCACAATGTGAATGAATACCTACTTAAAGTGACAAGCTGCTCCTCCAAGTCATAATATTAAAATTAATATAGTGCAATAGGAGGAGTGTGTGATAGAGGGCGCTAGTGAAATACCTAACCGTTGGGGCACCCGCACTGGTCGGGACCCAAGGTGGGGGTGATACAATAAATTAAATAAAATTAAACCACTCTGGTGAACAAGGAGACTCACATACCATATACTACCTATATGGCATAGTGAGTACATACAAAACAAGTGAAATAAATATGAAAAACAAATTGGTTGGTTCAGACACTCATGAGAAGTGAAATCACATTGGTGTGAAAAGATAGTAAGGTGTCTCAAAGATAGCACCACACAAAATAACAGTCCATAAGAAATTGCCTTCGCAGGGTAATTCAATTGGTATTCATGCGATAAAAAGTGAGTGATAATGCAGCCACCACCATCTGTTGAAGCTTCACCCGATGTGCTCAGGTCAAGGAATGCGCTTACCGGATTGAATGGACCTATTTAATTAAAAATGAGGTCTGCAGAACTGAGCAGGTTAAAGTGCCTGCACACTATACACCAACTGTTCAGGCGATCAGGATGTCTGGGCCAATGGTGTCTCAGGAATCCATCAACAAAAAAAAAAAAAGGAAACCAATAGTGCATTACCGCTTTAATAAAACATACAAGGCTGATTGGCCCCTTACTTTGGTGGGTGCCTACCCGGCACTAGGACTGTGTGCGTTGTATGCAGGGCACTGTAGAGATGGGACACCCTGCTCGGTGTAGGGCGTCCCAATCGAAAGTGCAGAGTAAAGGCGCCGGATCAGCTGGGGAGCGGGGATGTCAGACTGCCTCCGACATATGTTTCGTGGATCTCCACGTCATCAGGGGGGCGTGTCTGACCGCCGGGGATTCTGGGATATGTAGGCTGAGAGGAGCCAATCGGAATTGTCGGTGGGCGTATACCAACAACGGATGTAGTACTAGCACCGCGCGGCATCGCCACCTCCAATAACTCAGATTATTGTACACATCGACATTGTAATTTTGGCATACATTTGCCATAATCAAAGATAATTAAAAGCACTACATATAAAAACTGGGCAAATACTGTTATTTATACTGTTTACTGTAGTTTGTAACATAGCTGTTCCGATTGGTTGGCACTTGCCTATCATTTATAGGTCAACTGCCAAACTTCAGACGAGTTTGTACACGTGCCTTCTTGAGGGGGACCTTGCAGGCGTTGCAGGATTTCAATCCATGACTGTGGTCCCAACTGCCTTGAGATAATTCACAAACTCCTCCCGTGTTGTTCCGGTCGAATCCCTCACTTTGCTTATGATCAGCCTTATCCCATGAGGCAAAAGCTTGCATGGAGCGCCAGACTGAGGGCAATTGATGGTCATTTTGTATTTCTTCCATTTGCAAATAAACTCTAAAACGCCAACAGTCGTCTCTTTTAAACTAAAAGTCTTGCTGAATGGTCTTGTAACCCATTGTGCTGGTCAACTATCTTGTGCCCAACATCCCTTGACAGCGCTTTGGTCTTGCCCATGATGGTGAGGAAGATGGAAGAAAGATTCTGCGGACAGATGTCTTTTAGCCACATAACGAGCTGTTAGGAGCACCTTCTTAAAACTGACAGGATTAATGTGTACCACACAAGCACATACTGCAGCCAGTGTGGAGCCAGAATTGTTAGTTGGTAGGGCTCAAATACTTTTATTCACTGAATCTCAATTTATAACATTTGTATTGTTTTTATTTTTGGTTGATATTCTGTCTATCATTTAAAATTAACTTGTGATAATTATATACCCTTTATTTTTAAGGGGGCAAACTTACAAAATCTGAAGGGAATCGAATAATTATTTCTGCACACCAAGTCAGACGAGTACAAAATACAGATTGCTGCGATAATGAATTGGTACAACCAATCATCCAAAATTTGCTGAATGTCCACTTACTTTTTAACCAAGATTAGCTCGTCATCACATATTCTCTCTTGTACAACTTCTTCAGCCTGCCCCAGCATGGAAGGCTCAAAGCTTTCTTCACCTTCCAGGTTAGCAAGTGTTGAGCAAACCATTGCTGTGAAAAGATAATAATTGGAAGTTTAATCAAATAGATAAAATGCATTTAGGTAGAAAGAGGAAGGGAACTGGCATTTAAGTGCAGTATAGTAATAAATTATTTAAAAATAAAAAATAAAGATTTAAAAAGCAGTATGGCATTAAATTAATCCTGGTGAGATGCTACCATGAAAACAAGATTTCCTGCCCTCTGAAGTGTACACCTTGTTAAATCTTAAAACAAAAAAAACATGTGGGAGGGGCCAAGGTCTGTCATGCAGCATCAGCCAGACCATAATGTCGGTCCAACTCATCCTTCCTCTTTATGGCCGACATGGGCTTGCGCCTGTCTGCATGCTCCAGCTCTTCTCACCCCCGCTCTTGTCCAGGATGTTCCGAGTTTCTTCGCACACACACAGGGCGATTCTCGCACCCTTTCCTCCTCCCTCCCATCCAGGCTGTTCTCAGTCAGAGTTAAAAAAAAAAAAAAAAAAAAAAAAAAAAAAAACACACATGCAGCTGCTTTCTCCCTCCTCCCATCCAGGCTGAGCTCTCAAGAAACAAAGGGTGACCCCTGTTAAACTTACATCTATGGTGTCCTGCTGCAATGAATGGAATGGCAACTTCAGCCAGGTCAAACCCCCAATGCGTTTTACTCCACCCCACGGAGCTTAGTCATTGGGGGGGCATATTAGAAACAAGACCTGGTCAGCATCCAGGCTAAGGATGCCACTCCATTAATGCAGAAGGACACCATATATGTGTGACTTCCAGGGTGACCCCTTTCTAGGAGCCAGGACAGGCTCCATCCCCTATGCGCACACCAGCAGCTACGGATGCACCGTCTACATACCTCCTCCCAATCACGCACTTCTAAAGTCACAGTGAGCTTCCACTGACAAAGAAGCATAACAACATCTGCCCTGCAAAACCCTGAGGAGTCTCTGGCAAGTGGAGCCGAGAAACAGCTGAACATATAATCACTCTTTTACACAAAGTCTCCTTGAGTTCTAAATTCCACATCTCGGCACAAGATTACGTGCCTGTTTCTTGAGGGATGTGGAAATATAGTGCTGGACCTGTAGGTTTGGTAGCCTAACAAGTCCTCTAGGCCTGTGCTTTTAACTCGCACTGGGATAAATACCATTGTAGGCCCAGTTCACTACTGGTTTGTTTACTCAGTTGCCAGTCAAGCCCTGATGAAGAGGGCACATAGACCCCCAAAACACATTAGCCATTTTCCTGATCTGTACGCCCAACCTTTAATGGATTAAAGTTGTATCTGGACCTCTTCACAGTGGAGTGGCAACTAAATTTAAAAACAGACATGACAAAAACGCATGCGCAGCCTGTGGTTCTGAGGAAAGCATAGCCACAGCTGAGAATTGAAGGAGGAGAAAATGAGGGGGCCGATCACTTCAGATGTAACCACCCACTCTAAACTTTCAAACCTGAAGAGTACCCGTACATTGCTGTATCCTCATTACAAATTCTGGTTAAAGCCAAAAACGAACCGAGGGGCGGGGAATAGCCTCTGTGGCTAGGGTAGTTAATGCCATTTGTACTGTACTACTCATGTAGGCCTGTAGAATTAGCACCACGTGAAAAATAGGATTTTTGTACTCAACGTAAAATCCATTTCTTTGAGTTCATAGACGGACACAGCCTTCTTTGACATTAGGGTTATGCTTCTCCTGGTAGGAAGAAGCATAACCCTAATGTCAAAGAAGGCTGTGTCCGTCTGTGAACGGAAGAGAAAGTCATCTTCCCAGTCCCTCCCTCAGACCTCTCATCCGCTCATACTGGTTGAGGAAGACTTCTTGGTGTACTCGGGTGTCCAGGCTCAAACACGTCTATCTACAGGTTGTGGCATTTCCACAGGACAGGGAAAAGCGTAGTGGATTTCTTGTATACACAAGCGATTCCTTATCCTACACTCCAAGCGTTTTTAATCGTTTGTTAATAAACTACTACAATACTGTACTTAGGTGGCGCTTCCCTTTCTCAGTTGATCCCCGCTAAAGCAGGTGGATGTCAGGTCCGTGTCCGCTACACAACCTGCTGCCCTCTATAGGGTGGCCAGATGGCTACAGTTTACACAATCTGTCTAAGCAGACCGGATGCTAGCAGGTGTTAGATATTTCACAGCAGAAGCCGATCTGCACCCGCCGGTTGGCAATACACAGAGAACCGAGAAATGTTTATGTAAACAAGGCATATCTGAGTCCTGGGGGGATGGGCGGGGGGAATTCTGTGTCTCTGCAAAGCAAAGACTTGAATCCATTTCTTCCGTTAGTAAAAGCGGCATACTGTACACTGGCTAGGCACAGTTAACCATTTGATCACCCTAGATGTTTAACCCCTTCCCAGCCATTCTTTTGTACAGTGACCATGCATATTTTTAGCACAGATTACTATATTGGTGTCACTGGTTCCAGCAAAATGTCCGATGGTCCACCCCAATATTGCAGTACAAGGCTGGATTCACACCTATGCAAATACTCGCATGACAGGAGATTGTGACCCACTCTCTAGGGAGCCAGCTCACATATCTCCTTGCCGCTTAACGCTGTGCATCTTTAGCGCCATTTCAGGACCAAATGCAGGTAAAAATATAGCCCACGTTAATCCCTGAAATGGAGAACAAATACGAATCGGACCCCTGCTGCGAGCCGCATCCGGAGGTGTGAACCCAACCTCAGTCACTGATCTTTGCCCATACTAGTATACAAGAAGATTTATAGAAATTACATAAATCTAATCCACAGATTGTAGATGCTCACATAAACCAATCAATATATGCTTATTGGGAATTATTCTCAAATTGGATGAGTTTTATAGCAGGATGTAAAAATATTTTCTGTCAAAATTCAGTCTTTTTTTGACATTGCAAAAAACAAAATAAAAACCCCCACACGAAGTGATGTTCAAATACCACCAAAAACGACCACAGCATGCAGAACACAGTGAGGTTAATTTTCTAGCTGTGTGCGCTCTTCCCTGCATCTCAGTGGCCAGGAAAGAATGCGTTGTAATGCAATGCAGATTGCATTGTATTCAGTGCAAGACCATCCAGAGTCATAAAATAAAAATAAAACACACACACACCACACACACACACACACACCTGGATGTGAACCTGTCACCCAAAAATCATAGGGGACCAAAGTCCCCTATGGGATGACAAAAAAAAAAAAAAAAAAAAAAAAATCATTTAAAATAGACAATGGAAGTTACACCCAAGCACATAAAGATCAACAGCGAAAATAAAATTGCTCTCCCCACCTCCCCATTTACACGAACATAAACGCACGCGTCGGGGAGGCGACTACACATAAAAACGCAGATTGTGCCACATGTTAAATATAGTCAGGCACGCAAGAGTAAGGGCAATAATTCTACCACCAGACCCTCCGTAACACTAAACAGATGACCTATAAGGGGGCTATAAGATAGATGGAGATAGAGATATCTATCCATCTATGTCCTAAAATTACCTGTATAGTGTATATTATTTACTGACAATTTGCACTTCCTAGAGCGAAAACTGACACCATTTTATTCTCTAGGGCGTCTGCTTTCAGAAAGTGTCAAGCAGTACTCAAGCCTACCTCCAGTAGCTTTTGCAATACGTTTCAAATCCTTTTTAAGAACTCTTCGCACAGCCATTGCACCGGCATCAACAAAGTACTTGAGGCACATATCATCAATGCCACCAGTAGTAAGAATAACATTTGCCCCAGTTGCCAAGATCTTCTGAATCCTCTCCTTGGTAATGTCAGATTCCCTGTAAGGAAACGACAAAAATTAAGAAAATTGATACAAAGCACAAGACAGCTAAAAGGGCAGAATTTTATAAAAGTTTTACAAGCCGATTTGAGTGCATTGCTTAGGTGGTAACTTTGTGTAAGAAGGATAATAAAAAATAAAGTGGTATTAAACCAAAAATATATTGCAGGTTACCAGACATGGAGGCTGCATACATTTTTTTTTTCACTTTGCGATCTGGCCAGATGAAGGAGCAACAGAGGCACCTTTTGGACCGCAGCATTGCCACCAGATTAAGATACATTAAACAAATTTAAGTCAAACTCCAGCTAACACTTTATAATCAGTTACAGCAAACAGGTTTTGTTACTTTTGGGAAAAGGTTTTAAATAAAGGCTGACCATTGTAAGCACCCCCCACCAGTGTTAGTTTGTCTCAACCTTGTATCTGTTACAGCTGTAAGAAAGAGCCCTTTCCTGTTGAAAAGGAACAAGACTTACTGGACAGATCAGGTGTAAAAGGAAATAAAGCCATAACAAAAATAAAAAAAGAAACCTCCTAAAACTGCCCCCCCCCCCCTCCCCTTTTCTATTGACTATTCTAACTATCCTGTGGAGGGAAGATGTTTATGCCCATCCATTCAGTGCACTTTGGTCTGGTCACATGATCTCAGCAGCCAACAAAATGTATGGAATGCTTGTACAGCGATGTCACCCATAGACTTACTATGGGGCATCTATTGTCTGCTGTCCCTCTCCTGAAGCCGGTGCTGGGGAAATTACAGGACTGGACGACAGCACTCTTTAGAGCAAATTTAAAGTGCAAATTTGTTTCTTACATAAAAACATGCAGGATTTAAATGCAGAAGAGGTATACTATGTCTCCCCTGCATCAACATTCCATTACCTACCTGTATGCCCTGTAGACTGCACGTGCATCCCAGTGTACAAATTTTGGCAATGCTAAGGCCCCTTTCACACTGGGGCGGGGTCAGCAGTAAAGTGCTGGCGTTTTACCATCAATTTTCGCTGTGCCATTCGGCGGTATAGCCGCAGTGCCCCATTGATTTCAATGGGTAGGAGCGGTATACACACCGCTCCAAAGATGCTGCTAGCAGGACTTTCACCATCCTGCTGGCGCACCGCTCCAGTGTGAGAGCCCTTTGGGCTTTCACACTGGAGACAGCAGCGGCTGTTTCATGTCGCTTTGCAGGCACTGATTTTAGCACCTGCAAAGTGACCCAGTGTGAAAGGGGTCTTAGAGTAATGAACTCGCCACGCATGCGCAAGGGTGAAAGCCGGACAATGAAAATTACTGAAGAGGTCAGTAGCAGGCAGCTCTGGATGACTGCAGGGCTGGATACAAGGCAAGTATAGCGCCACTTTAAGATTAGTTATAGCCCAGACTTCCATTTTAACAAACAAATGTATTCCACTTTTGAGAGGGAATTAGGATATGACCCCCTTTGTTTGAATACATAAATGGTCTATGCAGCCAATTCAGTTGTTCCCTTTAAGAGTAAAAAAGACAAGGGAGCACCCTTTGTGAAAGCTAGAAAAGAGGTTGAACCGCCACATGGAAAGAGTTCTTCGTTAGGCCTCATGCACACTGGACGTTAATATAACGTTATAAAACCGGCAGTAGCTTTGCAGTGAGTTTTTCAAAGTTTTTGCAATAGTGTTTAGCATTTTCCACGTTAGTGTTTAAGATATCTTTTTATTTTTCAAATGGATCAAAAACGTTAACGCTGGTGAGCGATGTTTGTGAGCATTTATCAACGTTAGAACATTTTTACAGCTGAAAAACATCTGTCAGAAGAACCCACTAGTTTTGTTACTGCTCAAAAATGCCACTGCCCAAAAGTGCCGATAACAGTTTGACTGTAGAAAAAACATCAACTGTCAAAAACAGCTGCTGTAAAAAAAAAAAAAAAAAGGGCTAGTGTGCATGACACCTTACAGTTATAACAATGTATAATGGTTCAACAGCCCAGTCAATCTGGATGTTTTAAAAAAGTGTAACGGGAGGACCCGTGGAACCGAGAAGCTCTTAGAAAAAGTATAAGCCAGAAAATAATGGACATTCAGAATATGTCTTGGATTGCTATAAAATGGCTCTGTAATGTTTATCCACAATATCTCCCAGGATACGCCATATTATAAGATGGACTCATTCATGATGTTGGGACATATACTGTCAGATGCCAATGTCACCAACTCCAGCCCACCTGTCTGTTGTGATGTAAATTAATCTAGGATGGCTTCTGAGGGTCTTTGATTTTGCTTGTGCCAATTGACCCTGTATTGTGTGAAGGACTGCTGTGATAATGTGTATTGTAGTTTAGGGGACAGCAAGGCTAGCCTAAAGGTCATGTGTAAGACATCAGCTGTAGTTAATTAGCTCATGTAAATTAGGTCTGGTCAAAGGTGTATAACACTTGTTTTTCAATAAAGTGGTAGACCTGCTTGAACCTCATACAGAGCCGTGTCTCGTATCTAGGGAAGAATTATTCTTATGGGTCCCGTTCGCCTGACTGGAGTGTCGGTAGCTGCCTTGCGCTTGGAAAGGGAATATCCTAAAACGGCGTTAACCCCTTTCGTATTTGGGGTGCCGTTACAAAGCGAATTTATATTTGCTCAGCGTCTTGTTTTTTTTATTGTGGTATGCGACAGAAGATATCAAAACAAAAATAACAGATACACCATCAATTTACTGGGTACATCCTACCAGAGATAATATCACTCCAGGTAGTTACCCAAGGGTAAAGCCATAAATATTCAGGCAGCCCAGGTTATGTAATCACCTGCGTCGCAATGGGGAGGGCCTCCCACTAGGGGCAAGACATACCAAAATTGTGTTTATTAAAATTAGAGGAAAATATAAAAATAAAAAGGACAGTGGAATGGAAGAAAAGGTTCCACCCAGGGAGTGAGGAGTGTTTGTTTACAGTGCATCATGCAATATGAGCGTCGGGCATAAAGCTATAGCTATGTATAGTGGAGGTATCCATCTGGGAAGTGGAAAAGGTCCCAGTAAAAAGCTACAAATCTTTCATGCAATTTACTAAACAAGTTATATTGTACTGTAAAGTCAAGATTAACTACCAGTCTGATTAAAGGCAGACTGCACGCATATCATGTACAGCTTCTGTAAATGTGGAAAGCATACAAGTTACTCTTCACCACAAAAAACAGAAGCCCATTAATACTTTACCCCACGCGTATAACTGCTCACACCATTAGAACTGTGTGGCAGCAAATAAAATGGGGACACATGTTTTAAAACTAAACAAGGATGATCAGTCTGCCCATTATCAATACCATTGAGCATGTTCTTTGCAAAGATTCTTATAGTACTTTGCTGTACACCGACAAAATAAACTTGCACTGCATCCCAATGTTCTCTCAAACATAAAGGGTGGCTCAAAAAAAATTCAGGTGCCGTTATGGGACATTTACACCCGACGTCACCACAAAATCAGTTTTGAACAGGGTGCACACACTCTGCAGTTAAAGGATAGAAATTTCCAAAATGGTAGTTTACACAAGAATAATGCTAAACAAAAAAGCTTAAGGCCCCTTCACACGTGGGACTTAATTTGGCGGACTATGCTTGCTCAGCAGGGGGATCGCTCTGCTGATCGCCGCTGAGTAGGCAGATGACAGGTCCATCTCTGCTCACTGTGCAGAGCGGAGACAGACTGTCCCGCTCTCCATTGGGGAAATTGTCAGTGTTTATCTCATCCAATCCACCAGACAGATGGAAAATAGGACCACCATCTGTCTGGATTTTGCAGGTAGAATCAGATAGCGTCGGACATGTCACTGCTGACACTTCCGCCACTCCATAAGAGTGCAAGGTCCGATCAGGTCTGCCTGAAAAACCAAAAGGTGGACCCGATTGGACATATTTCATTTATTTAAGTTTCCGCTGCCCCCTGCTCACAGTGATTTGCCTAGGTTAGCAACATCAGTGCCGCCAGCACCTCCTGGAATTTGTCATTCAAATCCCAGGAAGCATCGGGAGCCCCGCAAACCACCACCCATTCAATAAGAGAAGATAGAGTGGGCCTACCAGTACGTCATATCCCAGAATAGCCTGTGCAGCCTACCGATGTCATAGATGAACATGCCGGCATGGGACGCAGAAGCAGATGCTGAGAAGGGGATCTCAGCAGGACAACGCTGGACCCTGTGTGTGGGCGAGTATCTGAGCCCATCTCAGAAAAAGAGGGGAGCAAAATAAATAGGGAGGGTGAAACTCCTAACATTTGCAACCATCTCTTTATTAGGTCCACCACCCTTTCCAGAAAACTACTTTTGAGCTTGTTTCATAGGTGAAGTGTTGAACAAATGTGCATACCTTTGTCTGATCTGATCCAGCTTGGATGGGTCCGAAATGATCACTTGTACACCAAGTTTCATTTTTGTTTTCTGCAGGCTGAAATCCAGACAGGCAATTTTTGCATTTGTGATTCTTTTGTGCATCCCTGAAAACAAAATAAATGAAAAGATGAAAGCAGACATGACAAGGCATAACTGAAAAATTGTGCTAACCATGGTTGCAATAAACCATCTGCTAAAATTTGGTTGGAAAAATAAATTTTTTGGATTTAAAAATCGGATTTTTAGCAAATTGCTTTAATAAAATGCTTTTGGAGTAAAAAATAAAGCTAAAGAGTTTTCCATTTAAGATACATTAATAATTTAGTTTAACGTAGCATGAGGCCTGCATATTCTGCAAGATTTATATTTTTGGAAAACTCATTAAGTTAAGCCAAACTCTGCAAGCCGAGATGACATGCACTGCCATTTATACAATTTCACAGTAACCATAAGATAAAACAAAGTTGAGGAATATTCTTTTATCCCTTTTTTTTGCAAATCTATGTACACTACAAACTGTATGATTGAATCCGATAGCGCCATTTTCTAACCCGACAGCTTATTCTAATTAAGAAACCATCACTTTTTTTGCAAATATTAAAAGGTGTTGCAAGAATACATACCTTCGACTGTGCAGTTTATTTTGCACAGTGTGGCCCCGATCCTCCTCTTCTGGGAGAAGCGATCTGCCGAGTTTAGCATTTGTTTCCACAGACACAGAATGCCAGACTCTGCCCCACATCATTGGACTTGATTAACAGCAACGGGAGCCAATAGCTGTGCTGCCATCAATCTATCCAATCAAGAGCCGAGAACCCCAGACAGAGATGCAGGACATCTCTGCCGAGAGAACGAACAGGCTCATGTGAGTAAATTGAGGGGGGCTTGGGGGTCAGTCCGTGTCAGACGTTTTTTCACTTTTTCTCACTGCCACATCACCAGCCGTCCCATTAAAGTGAATGGGACTGTTGGCGAGTCAACAGTGGGTCAGATTAGGAGGCGCTGCGGGACAGAAGCTCTTTAAAAACTAGGATTTAAAACAAATCCACCCTGGCTATAGGGCATGCTGGGGTTTGTAAATCTAGCTGGAAATGTACCGTTTATAGACTTCAGAAAGCGTTTAAACCTGTGTGCAGCAGCCCCCCCTAATAATTACCTAAGCCTTCCTCCAGCAATGTGCACGAGAGCCTGAGCTGTCTGGGGACTATACTCATTGGGAGAGGGAGATCACAGCTTGGGAGCAAGCCTGCTCAGGTGCCCCAACTGCAAGCAGTTTGCTCTGGGGGCACTTGGCCGTGGGCAGGAGCGCGAACAGGGAACCCAAGAAGAGGATTGGGTCTGCTCTGTGCAAAACCATTGCATAAAGCAGGCAAGTGTGACAAAAAAATAGCCTTTAGTATTACTTTAAGCCTAGCCAACCATCTATATTAACTTAGTCTTAGTTATGTCAGGTTGGGCAAGCCAAAGGGTTACCCACAAAATTACCTTGTGAGCCCACCACACAGTTAAGTGCATAACCATTGACAAGGATGCTCTCCTTCTGGCTCCGGCCATGAGCTTTCAGGACATTAATAGAATTGATGGGGTATCGAGCCTGACCCTTCTGATCCACGTACTTCACTGCAAGTGCAGCATCGACTACCATGGTACCAAAAAAGTCACTGTCACTGAACAAAGAGTCAAGGTGAACACATCAAATGGCAGATTTCTCACCCACATGGGAACCATCGAAAACAAAAGAAGTTCATCAATAGTTATTTCAAAGCGCTTCCTAAAATAAATATTCATATTCTCTCTCAATGATCAGCATTTACTTTAGGTATCCCCAACTAGTTCCGATATCCCCTGAGATTTTATCAGTGCCTGTTCATACCGCTGCATATTTTATTAACCAATTGAGGTCAGGAAGGTTTTACTACCCATCAGGACCAGAGCTTTTTTGCTACTAGACACTGCACTATAACTGGCAAATGCACTGTCACTGTACACAAATTAAATTTGTAAAATTTTTCTTCCCACACAGATGGTGCTTTCTTTCATGGCATTTCATCACCACTGTTTTTTTATTATTGATTGTATAAACCAAAAAATAGCGAAAATGGAAAATTGGCTGAAATTACGGTAGATGCCAAACTCATGCAGTGTCAAAATCACAGCACGGGTCGGCAAGGGACGCATGCATGCCCGCCCCCGAAAGAATGGCTGCAATTTAGGAGGTACATAGCCCAAACTGAAGCTGCTGCTGCCCACTCGAATTACATCTGTGGGTGGACAGCAAGTGGATAACAGTACAGATGAATTTTACATACTGTATATACTCGAGTATAAGCAGAGTTTTTCAGCACTTGTGTTGAAAATGCCCCCCTCGGCTTATACTTGAGTCCTCCCGGCGCTGTCCTCATCTGCAGCCTCATCTCCTGTCGCTGTGATATGTCTAGTCACCACAGACATTCAGTGCCCCGCTGCCTCCTCCTGCGTGATAGGCTGAACACCGACTCACTGCTGGGAAACAGAGTCAGTGTTCCATCACGAAGGACAACGAGGAGGCGGGGCTTCGGTTCACTGTATGGACGCCGACTACAACAAATAAATCACAGCGCCGGCCGGGAGATAAGGCTGCAGAATAGGCACAGCGCTGGGATCAGGTACACGAGGCAGGGAGATGGCACAGTGATATTTTCCTGGATATTTTCAGCTTCATTCATAGACGTGCCAGTTATTGGCAAGGCAGGTGTTAAAATTGATTCAGCATGGAGTCCCGAGCACCAATCAGCAACTGTAGTAAAAATGCAAGGATACAGTTAAATAATCATATAACCTATTTTAATGTATACCTATGGATTCCAAACGAGTAAAAGCTGAAGGCCATTTATTATCTAAAATGGAATTTTAATATGTGGCATTATACTATGTGCAGGTGGACACAGTGAGGCTGAGGCATGCAGATGGGCGCAGTGAAGCTGCAAATGGACACAGTGAGGCTGCAGATGGGCATTGTTGACCCTCTTTTCCCCCCCACTTACAGTAGTTGGCGCATTCTCACCCTAGGCTTATACTCGAGTCAATACATTTTCCCAGTTTTTCGTGGTAAAAGTAGGTGCCTCGGCTTATATTCTGGTCGGCTTATACACACACATTATATTATATTAATATATATATATATATATATATATAAATAAAATGTTTTATGTTTAGCGAGATCCCACGTATTCATTCTATGGTAGTCTTCTCTTAATTTGACAGAGGAGCATCAAAATAGGATGCAAGATTGAACAGATAACAGTTTCCTCTTTAAAAAAGGAGATTTTACTTTATAAATGAACCATGTGCGACAAGAATGTGAAAAAGGATACACTCCAATAATCTTAGAAGACATTGATGTCTTGGCAGCATTAAGAAGACAATCTTTGCCAAGCTCGTCAGTGTTGATTGTGAGATTTTCATTGATGTATCGGACAGCTTCTCTTTTGGGAAAAGAAAAATATAGCAAACTTAATATACAAAATTAAAAGAGAAAATGGCCGACAGGATTTTCGTACATAAGGTTAATGCCCCTTTCACCTCAAGATTACACAGGCATTGCTTTAAGATGGCATCAAAGTCGTGGCAAAATCACAAGTTTGAAAGGGGCCCAACACTTACATTCTATATGCAAAGACTACCATTAAGAGTCTATAAAACGATAATAGGGTTTTCAGACTCCAAAAAGGTAATTGGAATGCTGCCTAATCTCTATAGGAGCAACCTCAAAAAAAAAATAAAAAAAAAAAAATATAGTACATTACATGCAATATATATAATACACAAGCTTAATGTATTCTAGTAAAGTTAGTCTGTAAACTAAAGGTCCGTTTTGTTAGGTTGTTACAGCATTTACAGCATAATCTAGAAATAGACCGTGGCCATCTTAAGTGTGGGCATCATGAAGCCAGACTGTATGACTTCCTGGATTTCAGCTTTGCATATCTCGCACAAGCAATGTAATAGGTTTCAGTCAGGTTTGCAAGGACTACTGGGAAACATGATGCCTATCCCAGAAACCCTTGCAAATAGCCTAGGCAAATAAGGAGGAGGAAGTAATGAAGGACTACAAAATAAAGGTATTTACAAGCAACAAATTAAATATTGTCCATTCTGAACACTATGAGATTAGAGCATGCAGCACAGACAAACATAAAAAAAATGGGTGGAACTACACTTTAACTGTTGCTCTGCATGGTCACTCCCACTCTGGGTTATGCCGTTTGGTTACATATGCATCAGCATTTCATATGGTTCTCATGGCAGTTTTCTAGCAATAAAAAAAATTAAGTTATGTATATTTCCCCCAAAAAAATAAATTAAAAATAAAATAAAGTTGATCGTTTAAACTTGCTTCATACTGTTTTTACCACTAAGGGCCAGTTCACACCAGAAGCAGTTCCGCTTGCTTTTCTGCACTAAAAATGCACGCACAGACTTTTCCATGTATTCCAATGGCTCTAGTTCACACCATGCAGTCAGTTTCCGGTGCAGAAACTGACTGCATGGTGTGAACTAGAGCCATTGGAATACATGGAAAACACTGTGCGTGCATTTTGTGCAGGAATTTTTTTTTTTTTTTATATATATATATATATATATATATATATATATATATATATATATATATATATATATATATATATATATACACACACACACATACACATATACATACATACACACATACATACACACACACACACACACATACCCCAATCATCTACCTTCATAGATAGCTGCACAGCCCTGCTGTCCATTAGAGAAAAGACCGCTCAACAGCTATAGACTCCAGATGCTATGAACACCAATGAGGTGTATATATACACACACATACACACATATATATATATATATATATATATATATATATATATATAAGATTTCTCCAGGTGCTGGGGCTATAGCCATTTTCATTGGCCGGTCAGGTGATAACATCATCACTCCCCTGAGCATGTGTAATCATGGCACACAGTCGCTGTACCACAATGTAAACTGAGCTGGAAAGACTGACAAGCAAGTTGGAGATTGGACATTGCATGTCTCGTGCAATAAAAAAAAAAAAAAGCGTATAGAGAGTTTACAAAGTGTAAGCTCACCCCTACACAAAAATGAAAAGCTCAACACCCACAACATCCCAAGGTCCCTGCTACACTTCTGTGGGCATGCCTACAGTCGCCACAAGGGTGCAGGGTATTAAAAGAGGACCGCCGCCACCGACCCAGAAAGGAAAAAAAAAAAAAAAGGAAAAATTAAAAAAAAATTAAAAAAAAAAAAAAAAGTCAGCCGCTACAAATACTACAGCTTTTATAGACACCTACCTGTCCAGGCAGCACACGATGTCGGCACCCCAGGCGATCTTCTGATCCACAATCGGGAGCAGCCGCAGTCATTCCTGGTAAGGGAAACCAGCAGTGAAGCCTTTCGGTTTCACAGCTGGTTCCCTACTGCAAATGCGCAAAAAACGCACTGCGCTTTCTAATGGGTGCAGCGGCTGAGGAAGGAGCTGAACTTCGAGACATGGACGCAGCCCCGTCTCCTGGAAGTGGGGACATGTACCTGTTAAAAAGGTGCCAAACATGGCATTGAGGTGGTTGGGGGGGCTAGTAGACAGGCAAGCGGAAGGTCCCCTTTTGAGAAGAAGCCTTAATTATGGAGGGACAGTTATACCAGGTTATAACAACCCCCCCCCCCCCCCCCCCACAAAAACCATTAAGTAAAAACAGTAAATCTGTTTTATAACATGAAATAGTTTATAGAAAGTTAGCATGATAACCCACTTGCAAGCCAGACGATATCCCCCAATGATGGATGTGGGGTGAATTTTCTGTTTCACCAGTTCATCAGCATTCTTCAGCAATTCTGCAGCAATAATTACCTGTGCAAATAAAACTGCTTTAGGTAATGAAATATAAAAGGGGCATTACAATGCTAACAAGACAAAACAACATTTTCAGTTTATCATAACTGGGGCTGGGTTAACACTGATAATAAACAGTCATACGACTTTCATCCTACTTTGCTCTGCGACATCAGTCCTACATCCATCCGACCTGAATGAACAGGATACTATGATCCGACTTTGTGATAGTCCGACTTGTTCTTTGACCAATCAAAACAATCCCAGAATGAGATAAATTCCTTTTACTGCTGCTATAATCACATATCGGATGTCAAAAGTCGAATGTAAGGATAAGGCTCCTACTTTGAGCCGACTTCAATGATATTGAATGGGCTGAAGTAGGATCAATGTCGGACCAAAGTAGTACAGGGAGCATTTTCAAAGTCGGACCAGTTAAAGCGGGGGTTCACCCTATAAATTTTTTTTATTTTTTTCCTCTAGCATAAAATTTGGCATAGTAGCGCGAGCTACAGTATGCCTGTATTTATTTTTTTAGCCCGGTACTCACTGTGCAATCGTATATTGAAGATTCCAACTCCCCGCGGGGAATGGGCGTTCCTATCCAGAGGGAAGGCGATTGACGGCCGGCTCTGGCACGTCACGCTTCTCCGGAAATAGCCGAAATAGGACTTGGCTCTTCACGGCGCCTGCGCATAGTCTGTGGGCAGGCGCCGTGAAGAGCCGAGACCTACTCCGGCTGTCTTCGGGGAGCGTGACGTGCCAGAGCCGGCCGTCAATCACCTTCCTTCTGGATAGGAAGGTCCATTCCCCGCGGGGAGTCGGAATCTTCAATATACGATTGCACAGTGAGTACTGGGCTAAAAAAATAAATAGGCATACTGTAGCTCGTGCTACTATGCCTAATTTTATGCTAAAATCTTGTTATGGAGGGTGAACCACTGCTTTAAGACTGCTCTCATAGGGAATCATTGATTTTTCACACGTCACAAGCTCTCAATGTCAGAGCGTTTGTCGGACCAGTGTGAACCCAACCTTAAGATGCTATTTACTTCCAGCCCTAAACAAACAAAAGTTGGCGCTATCCCTTCAAAAACTGATTTTCCCCACTTCAGGGTTCCATCGCTTCTTACACCAACCATAACATTTGAAAAGATTCGCCAGAGAAAAAAGTTAATCTTCACAGCAAAGAATAGGGAAAAAATATATATAAATTGTACAATTCAGAATCATCATCTCGGTTCAATCAGCAGGATCTGGGAATTGTGATATTTCTGGCGGTAGAGAATTACTAATCCTTTAAAGGGTCACTAAAGGAATTTTAATTTTTTTTGCTGAAATGACTGTTTACAGGGTATAGAGACATAAAAGTTAACTGATTCCTTTTAAAAATGATTACAAATAGATACAAAAATCAATCATATAATGTGCCTGCAGGTTAGTTTCACTTTTAAACTGTTTTCATGTTCCTGTGAACTAGAGAGACACACAGAACAAAAACAAAGAAATCCAGGGCAGTGTTTTGTTTTTAAAATGAATCTGATTGGTTCTGTTAAGTTTTAGACACACAGTAATGACAGCTTAGACCTACAGTGATAAGCTCCCAGTACGATGGTTATAAGGAAAAAGACAACCAGGAAGTACGGAGATCAGAGCAGAATTACAGCCACTTCAAAGCAAAAACGAACAATAAGGACATGAAACCAGTACTGCAGTAAGGTAAAGGAAGCTATTTAGCTAAAAAAAAAATCCTTTAGTGATCCTTTAAGTACAAAAGCAATATGTATTTCAACTGTGTAGCTAGATGCAAGCCTGAAATTCAGTCTTATCCATGCATTTTTAAAACCATAAGTAAATGTGGCAAAGGGCTCCCAAGCATCATCTATCATAAGTGGGAGTCTACCTGGATTGGTACCACAGCTGCACCTAAATGTATCAGTTTAGGCAATGTAATATTTAAGTAAACTTACTACTGATGTTGTCCCATCTCCTACTTCATTGTCTTGTAGATCTGCCAGTTCACAAAGGACTTTGGCTGCTGGGTGTTCCACTTCCAGCAACTTCAGAATAGTTGCCCCATCATTAGTTATAGTTACATCCTATAGGAATAATAACCCAAATTAAAAATATATTTGTTTCTGCACAATGCAATATATAGCCATGCCCACTAGGGTTGTCCCGATACCACTTTTTTTAGGACTGAATACATGTACCGATACTTTTTTTCAAGTACTCGATACCGAATACCGATACTTTTTTTTAAATGTGTCCCCAAATGCAGCCACGGCCCCCCACAAATGCAGCCATGGCCCCCCCCCCCATATGCAGCCATGGCCCCCTACCTGCATCCCAGCTGCCGCCTACTGGTTAATACGTGCGGGAAACATCACAGCTTTCATTTGAATAGCTGTAATGATTCGCGCTGCGTATAGACACTCCCCCTTGCTCGGGATTGGACAGTTCACCCGAGCAAGGGGGAGTGTCTATACGCGGCGCGAATCATTACAGCTATTCAAATGAAAGCTGTGATGTTCCCCGCGCGTATTAACCAGGCAGCGGGGATGCGGCGTAACGGTGGCGGCAGGGAGTTTGGTATCGGATCTGGCATCGGGGTATTTGCGGGAGTACATTTTGGATCACTGAGCCTGGATCCATCGGAGGCATACAGTCGTCTGAGCAGCCCGAGTGATTACTTCTGGGATAAGCAAGACCCGAGTTCTGGGGAGAGAGCACTATATGCCTGTATATAGCACCTTCAAGGTTAAGGGTACTACGGTACCTGTGTGGATATATAACCATTTTCTGAGTGAAGAAGTCATCAGTTCGGAACACCATTTCATCATCTTCTTACAGACTGTTATATCATCACTTTATTTTGATTTTTATCATCAAGTTTTGCACATCACTGTGCTTTCAGATGCATCTAGGTGCATAGATGTTCACACCTTTGCATTATTTATAGTTGGGACTCACCCTGCATACACCCGAGTAAAGTCACTTATTTTGTTTGTGCACATTACGTTTAATATATATATATATATATATATATACACACACACACACATACACACACACACCATTGTTGCGATTCACATCACACATTTGAAGCGCTTATTTACTTTTTCCTGTTTATTTTTTGTGTTATGTGAACACTTTTAGATATAGCTGCTTCAGATACACTGAGATTTACTTTATTATCATATTTGTTTACTCACAGTAGCGCATCGGATTTTTCATATATTATTCATAGGTCAGCAGATTTGCTGCGGCTTTTAAAAATTAACATTAAACAGTCTGTTAGATTTCCAAATACTGTATTTAAGCACATGAGCTCCGTTTTGTGTTGATCCGAAAAGGTTTCGATCCGTGACTCCTGATCCGAGGATCGATCCGTGAGTTTTTTGATCCGTTGCACCCCTAGTCCATAGGGGGATGAAGAGGTGTGAACAAATAAATAACTCAGAAACCATTTACTCCATGTTCTGGTACATTAGGGCATTGAAAGGAATAGGCTACCATTGCTCCAAAATGCATGCAATGCAGGTGCGGAGGTATACTGCATTGCAGGGCCATTAATTTCAGTAGAATGACATTGAATTAAAGCAAGGTGTGAATGGTGTGTTGCAGCAGGGAAACAGAAAGGTGTAAATGGGCCCTGATGTTTTCCCCACCAGCAGTTTACCATGCCTGGCTCAGAGACTTACACTAGAAATCTTCAGCACAGATGTATTTATTTATTTTACATGGGACCGATATAATCATTCTTGTTAATGAACACAACCTAAAAGCAGCAAAAGAAACCATCTTACGAAACATGTTCTGTTATTTAATTTATGGGAAGATGAAGATATCTACCCCTTCAGACAATAACAGATATTGATCTATCCCATTAGCATAGCCACTTATTCTAGGGAATGAAAAAGTGGTACTAAAATGGGACAATGGTAATAAAAAAAAAAAAGATAAAAAAAATTATACATACCCCATAATGACAACGTGAAAGTTTATTTGAAATCCTTTGCGAATTTATAAAAAAAAAAAAAAAAAAAAACACATGTACAAAATGTATTTACAGCTTTTGCTCAATATTTTGGCACCAAAGTATTTTTGAGTATGATGCTCCCGTAGTCACTCGTTTGTCATCTTGGCTCTGTGATTAGGGTTGTTCTGTTGGAAGATGAACCTTCGCCCCAGAGCGCTCTGGGGCAAGTTTTCATCAAGGATGTCCCTGTACATTGCTGCATTCATCTTTTACGTCACTCCGACTAGTTCCTGCCTCTGAGAAACATCCCCAAACTCCAGGCGGGTTGTTGTGCGTCTTTTACTAAGAAGTGGCTTCCATCTGGCCACTACCATACAGACCCAATTGGTGCAGTGCTGCAGAGTTAAATATTTTTGATCTCCGTCTTTTCAGACACGTCCCCAGCATGGTTTACTTCCGCCGTCCCGTACGCGATGTCATAACGCCACGCCCAGGCCTCCGAGGGTCAGAGATGACATGCGACCATTTGGGCCCCTGGAAATCTCTATGATCAATGTCCGACAGCTGCACATTTCTTCTCCAGCTTGCCAATCGCATGGGCAAGCCGGTAGAAACAACGCGGGCCGTGGGAGGGGTGGTGATGTCCCCTCCCGCCACCTGCAAAAACGATCAAGCAGCTAAACTGCTGCTAGGATTGTTCTTTTACCATTGCATTTTACCACCAATTTATAAACTAAACCAACAAAGAAATATTAAACCTTTTAAATGCTTACCCCAATATCATCCACCAACATTTTATCCAGACCAACCGGACCAAGGGAGCTTTTCACAATATTAGCAATGGATGCGGCTGCCATAACTGAAAAAAAAAAAAAAAAAACATTTACGGTATTAGCAATGGAAGCTGCCTCCATAACTGAACTTATTCTACTAAAATGTGATCTGCTAAAGTGAAGAAAAAACAGACACCTGGAACAAGCAAGCATGAAGTCACAGGTTGTAAATTCCAAAACAAAAAGTGTATATCTCTGTACTGCACATAATTTTTTGATGTTCAGTTTGTTTCACATAGGAGAAGCTAGACATCAACTCCTTTAGGTTGCAACTGGTTTATTTTCCCCATTAGCATAGCCACCAGTTTCATATAGGGAAAGAGTGGTACTAATATGGGGCAATATATATATATATATATATATATATATATATATATATAATAAAAAAATGCATTTGACAAGCGTTAATCAAATACCGCAAAAATGTGTAGAGAAAAACCGGGACGGCCGCACTCCAAAAATAAAAATGTGTTCCTTTTAATAAAAACTGGTCACAACATGAATGTCACAGCAAAAAAATCAGGAAAAGAGCCAACGCGTTACACTGTCATACAGTGCTTATTCATAGTTAATCAAATACCAGTGAGGTCAAAAGGTGGAATAACGGCATTGGTAAAACATTTTTTTTTTAAAAACACTTGGAAGACATCTGTGGTGCACTTGAGGTGAGCCCCCATTAACACAATAGGTGCACTGGTTCTCGTTACTGTTAGCAAGAGTAAAATCAGCCTTAGAAACAGGCATTTGAGACATGTTTTGGCGGCTCTCTGAAAACCTAGCAAAGCAGCCTCTAAGGCGCCATTCACACTTGAGCTGTCGCTTGTAGCAAAACGCCTATCGCTCAAAAAAGTACATGAGCTTCTTTTCAGGCTGCATTTAGCCTCCCCCCCCATAGACGTTGTCAATAGGAACGCCTGGAAACACTTGATTTGAGCGTTTTTTTAGCCAATCTTCTCCCCCTAGTGATTTTCCATTGGCTAAGCGCCTGACAATTGCAATTCTGCTAAAAAAATAAATAAAAAAAAAACAAACATCTGAAAGCAGGACGCTCTAGTACCCTAAAGCAGGGCTCAAAATTTCAAGCCCTGAGCTTCTAGCCAGGCCTCAAGTGTTACTCGCCACCAGTTGCCTCACCTAACCCATACACTGCCCCGCCCCTAATTCCACCCCTAAAAACGCCCTTGTAGATTATCTCTTGGAATGACACTGTTAAATGTTTTATGCCGAATCAAGTTACACAATTAAATATAACCAACAACAACTTTAACAAAATGGGACAGGGCACTGGGGCAAACCAGAGGGACATGGCACTGGGGCAAACCAGAGGGACATGGCCTTTAATACTTCTGCAAATATTGCTCTTCCTCTTATGTACAAGACTCCCTCCTCCTCTTCTGCCTTCTCTCTAGAACCAGGTCTTTTCCCCCCATTCTCTTGCTGTCTCCTCTGCAACCCCCATCCATCCTCCTCTCTCTCTTCCTCTCCTATTCTATCCACTCTCATAATCAGGAGCCCCTGTGTGCGGCTCCACACTTGCATGTCCCCACTTCCCCCTTTCATTGTCGGGCAGTGAGGAGAGGGGCTACAGCACAGCGGGAGGGAGTACAATCCAGCACTGAGATTCACACACCTGCATAGCCATTGACAACACAACGCACACTGACACCGCACAGCATACTGCCGCTGTGCTGCACTGCCTACCTGGGACACCCAGAGTGGTGATAATCGCAGTCCTCCAGCTCACTTGTTCCTTCCTGCTCCCCAGCTACATTGGTCAGGTTGGGAAGCCAGGCTCAGAGAGGTCATACTATCAGGTCCCATGGCTTAACGAGAATTGTAAGGAGAGCACCTCTGTACTGCTCTGCATGTGTGCGGCTCATCCGACTACTTTTCCTGGGCACGCACCTTTCCTCTTTGGCCGCCAATCGCAGCGGGGCTCTAAGTGTAGGCACAGATTGGACTGTTGGTCATGCAGAACTGCTATCACTCGCCCCCAGCTTAAATCCACTCGCCAAATGCTAGCAGGCGAGTGGAAATTTTGAGGGCTGCCCTAAAGGATCATTTGGGCAGTGGATAGAGGTGTTCACAATAGAAAAATATAGCATTTGCATAGCTGTGAAGCAAAAAAAGTAAGCTACACGTTGAGTCTGGGAGGAGTTGAAGCTTTTAATCTCTCCATTCAAGTCTATGGCATCACACTATAAATGTGCCTGTAGCATTTAGGCTTTATGTATTGATGCGAACGTACCCACGATTTCAAAACGCACTGTTAAAATAACAAATCACACATCAACATGTTTAGGAGCCATTCATTTCAACGGCACCTTAAAAAAAGTGATGCGATTGTTGCTCGATCGTGCATCGTCAAAAAAAGTTCAGAAACATCTTAAGCGATTTGGTTAGTGCGAAAGCAGTGCAATTTGTCGTGCAACTGAATCGCACTGCTTTTTAGGTCCCATTGAAATATATGGCATCTGAATACACGGATATGCGATTTGACATTTTAACAGCATGTTTTGAAATTGCGGCGATGAAGGGCATCTGCTGTCTGTGACCCTCTGTCACTTCCTATTCCTGCGACAGCCGCACAGGGGAGTGGGCATCTGCTGTCTGTGACCCTCTGTCACTTCCTATTCCTGCGACAACCGCATACAAGGGGAGTGGGCATCTGCTGTCTGTGACCCTCTGTCACTTCCTATTCCTGCAACAGCCGCACAGGGGAGTGGGCATCTGCTGTATATGACCCATTGTCACTTCCCATTCCTGCAACAACCAGAAAGTGGGGGGAGCCTACCTGTGGGGCTATACACAGCGATCTACCCCTAGCGGGTGGTGGGGGGGGGCAGGGGACAATCTAAACCCTCTCCTACCTCATCCAAATAAGAAAAAATAAAAAGGGGGCCATTGCTAATGTAAATATTCCACCACCTATGTATGTATGTATGTATGTATGTATATATATATATATATATATATATATATATATATATATATTTTGATCACCATCTTAGAATAAAGTTAATTTCAGCAGATCCTGGATCGTTTTTTACCCACTGTCAGGTATTAATCACAGACAATAAGAGGTGGGGAAACTACAAAGAGACCCCACGGTTCTGGTAAAGGCCACCTATACCCATCCCCCTCCCGGTCACAGAGAAGGCCAGAGGGGTGTCCCCACATGGCACTACGCACCCAGCATGCTCTCCCCTACCCCCCATTGTGAGGCGCGCTGACTCAGCCTAGGCCGCCCCTGTCATAGGCAGCACGTGTATTCACCATTCTGGCTCCTGACGACATCCCCGGAGCTGCGCTCTCCGAACACGGCTAACGGGCCTTCCATCTTCTTCCTGCTCGTATCCCGGCTACAGATCGCTACAACGTGCTTCCCCAACCGCCGCCCGTCCACAATGCACGCTGGGTAATCCCGCCCCCTTCACGACGGCTTAGCAACTAGGCCCCGCCTAATTCAGACACCCCTCAAGTACCACAAAAGGAATAGAAGAGCTGAGAAGATGGACGCGCTGTGCGTCAGGAGCGAATGGGTTAGGAGCGTGTTTACGTCATGGGATGGGGGCGTGACCGCCCATACAGCGCCGTACAACGTATAGAATGTTCTAGCGTGTATTGGAGGACGCGTGCATGTGTGCTCTGCGTACGAGGATAGGTTCTGATAGAAGCTTCACGGGAGCGCGCTCTCATTTTTTGTCTGCGACTGAGATAAATCCAAAATAATAATACTAACAAAAATCTCTGTGGTATTAATAATAGAAAATAACCGTCACTGTTATAATAATAGAAAATAAGTCTCTGTGGAAATAATAATAGAAAAAAAACATCACTGCGATAATAATAATAAAAAAATAACTGTCACTGTGGTAAAAATAATAGAAAAATAACTGTCTTTGTGATAATAATAATAGAATATAAATGTTTCTATGGGGCAAAGAACTACAAAGACCAGCGTGCTCGGGAGCAGGGGGGAATAACTGCCAGGAGAGAGAGATAACCACAAGGCAAAAGAGGAGACGGACGTGACCGGAGAGACTGCTGTATCCACTGAAGAACCATCCAGATGTAGCGCTACCCGACGAAGGAGCCGCTGGTTGATTTTGGGATCGGCCTGCTAGGTCACCTTGGCAATGTCTAGGGGTGTAATTTCTGAAAACAGTAGGAGTGAATGGAGGTCCAGACATTCAATAAAGGTTTTCTTATGCTTTATTGCTCAGGCCAAACACGGCCAACTTCAACACGATTTAGAAAGGTCAAGGTTGATGAAGGAAGAAGAGAACCATGCGGTATCAGGCCTGGATATAGAACTGAGCAATTCAAGTGCATAATCCACTTGTGGCAGGTGACGTGGCAAGTGGACAATCCACAACTTGTGGCAGGTGTCGTGGTCAGGTGACATGGCAAGTGGAAAATCCAGAACTTGTGGCAGGTGATGTGGCCAGGTGACGTGGCAGGTGATGTGGCCAGGTGACATGGCAAGTGGACAATCCACAACTTGCGGCAGGTGACATGGCAGGTGACGTGGCCAGGTGACGTGGCCAGTGGACAATCCACAACTTGTGGCAGGTGGCGCACTCGGCCAGCTCAGTGGCCTTTTTGCAGGACATTAGAGCAGCCCAGGGGGCAAATGCATTCTTGCAACCCAGCCCAGTCCGCCCCAAGGGCCTTGGTACACCTCTGGGTAGAAGTGACATGCGGGCCGCCGAGGGTCGTTCGCGGGCCGCGATCGGCCCGCGGGCCGCCAAGGGCCATTCGCGGGCCGCTACCGGTATGCCCTATGGCCAGTCCGGGCCTGGTGCCACCTGTCAGTGCCAATCAGTACCACCTGTCAATGCCCATCAGTGCAGCTTGTCAGTGCCCATCAGTGCCGCCTATCAGTGCTGCATATCAGTGCTCATTAATTTTACATATCAGTGCCCATCAGTGCCGCCTCATCAGTGCTGCCACATTAGTGCCCATCAGAGGCGGCTCTCTAATTAGACAAATTAGGCGGTCGCCTAAGGCCTCGCACTCACAGGGGCCTAATTTGTCTGTGATCAATACTAATGTTGTCGTCATCAGATCTCTCTATTACCCTTCTCTCTTTTTCTCACCTCCCCCTCTCTCCCCCCTCTTGCATTGGCTGAATATGTCTGATGGGTGAGGAGGGTGCCCTGGAAGTGGTGCTGATCACCTGTGTGCTAGATCCGTGCATTTTCTGCAGCCATATTTTTTGCTTGAATTATTTTTCCCATTATGGGCGTGAGTGGGGCCTCATGTCTAAGTTTTGCCTAAGGCTTTACAAAGCCTAGAGCCGCCTCTGGCTGCACGTACGGATAGAAGGCACACAGTGTGCACAACCTCAGCTCAGGTCACTTATTTTGCACTGAATAAGCATAGTGCAGCTCGCAATCCAGCCCCCCCTCCTTCCAGCACTGGTGTCGGCTTTCGGAGAAGGCTAGGAGGTCATGAGCTCTTCTTAGTGTGAGGAGGATTTTACATCTGCACGCCTGGAACCTGCATACAGAGGCGTATCTAGTGAAAATAGCGCTTATGGCAAGCACTTAAACTGCGCCCCTGTCGAAACATTTGAAATCCATCTTTCAGATAACCTTAACAAAAAAAACAGCTATCAAAACTAGTGATATTTATCATCCCTTGTGATACCTTGGGTAGTGACATATCCTCTTTATGGAGAAATCTGGTGTTTAGTAGATCCCCGATCCCTCCAAGGCCAGGTAAATGCAGAACCAATACTGGAAGTGATGAAATCTTCATCACTTAAGGCCTCAGTTTTCACAGAGGAGAGGGAGAAACTGATGTTCCTCCTTCTTCTTTGTGCGCTGCCAATCCGACCAGATAGAATGGGAGAGCCTGGGAGAACAGGGGAGGGCTGTGGCTGAACGCAGCAGGGATAGCGCTGCCATTGTCCATTAGCAAAGATGCTGAAAAGGACATCCTGTCTATGCTCAGGAGGAGGAAAACACCAAACCCCCCCCCCCCCCCCCCGCTTGCAAATTGTCCTGCGATTTGGGACTGGAAAGTTGCAGGGTAAGTCAGACCCAATGATTTCCAATGAGAACTGTTCATATCTGTGCAACTTTGAAGTAGTCCCTGCATTACTTTTGTCCCACTTTGATGTGACTTGAGGTCCATAGACCTCCAGAATACATAGGCATTGCTTCAAGTCGCTGCAAAATCGCAGCAAAAAATTGTGTCAGAATCTTGCGACTTTCAGACTAACGCAGTCTGAAAGTTGCACAATTCTACCGCAATTTTGATGCGACTTAAAGCAATGCCTGTGTATTCTGGAGGTCTATGGACCTCAAGTTGCATCAAAGTGGGACCAAAGTAATGCAGGCACTACTTTAAAGTCGCTGTGACTTGAAGTCGCACAGATATGAACAGTTCTCATTGGAAATCATGGGGTACAACTTGTCATGCAACGTTGAAGTCCCAAGTCGCAGGACAAGTAATGCAGTATGTCCGCAGTCTCTGGTAATCTTGTGCAGTATGTCCGCAGTCTCTGGTAATCTTGTGCAGTATGGTAATCTCTGATAATCTTGTGCAGCCTCTGGTAATCTTGTGCAGTATGTCCGCAGTCTCTGGTAATCTTGTGCAGTATGTCCGCAGTCTCTGGTAATCTCCTGCCCATTTCGAGTCCTTCATTACTAACAGTGTAATTTTTTACTTTGTTTGCACCGATCTGTAAGGCTGCGCTATATACCATGATTTGTGATGCTGGGGCTGTATACTCTGTGCTGTGATGCTGAGCTGTATACTCCTGACACTATGAGTGGAAGCAAGTGGAATACAGGGGACGGAGTGGGTGGATTCTATAAGGGGAGTGGAAGGGGAGTGGCTTATGAGAAGTGGGAGGGGCCAAATGTGGAAGGGCGGGGTCTTGCGCCCCCCCATCCTAAAACTTCACCAGCCGCCACTGATGCTTTCTATATTCGAAAGTATATTATAAGTGTATATTATACCTATATACTGCAGTGCACAGCAAGTAGCACACCTATACCAGTGCTTGAAAGGACTTTTGTGGACCTGTTAGGTAGCGATTTGTGTTGCTAAACTCTGTCCCTGCTCCAAACAGCACCCTGTCCCTACACTGACAAAAAGTATATGAATGTATTAGACACCTATATACTAGAGCAAGTAGCACACCTATACCAGTGCTTGAAAGGACTTTTGTGGACCTGTTAGGTAGCGATTTGTGTCGCTAAACTCTGTCCCTGATGGAAACGCCAACCTCTCCCTAAACTGACAAAAAGTATATGATTGTATTAGACACCTATATACTGCAGTGCACAGCAAGTAGCACACCTATACCAGTGCTTGAAAGGACTTTTGTGGACCTGTTAGGTAGCGATTTGTGCCGCTAAACTCTGTCCCTGATGGAACTGCCAACCTCTCCCTAAACTGACAAAAAGTATATGAATGTATTAGACACATATATACTAGAGCAGTGGTTCTCAACCTGGGGGTCGGGACCCCCTTGGGGGTCGAATGACAATTTGCCAGGGGTCACCGAATCCTGGGCTATTCCTGAAGCATGCACTGCTTTCCCAGCCTTTTCGCAGCCGATAGAGAGATATAGAAGGGAAAGAAAGGAGAAAAAAGAGAAAGTGGTACATCCTAAAATGTACCATAGGTGTTTTAATACTGTATGAGTGGAAGGGACTCAGGGAGCGATAAATTTCTGTGGGTAAGGGGCACAAATTACCTGTCTTGCCTTGGGTGCTGACAACTCGCGCTACGAAAATTTTACTGTTAGGGGTCCCCACAACTTGGAAAATTTTATCAAGGGGTCACGGCACTAGCAAGGTTGAGAACCACTGTACTAGAGCAAGTAGCACACCTATACCAGTGCTTGAAAGGACTTTTGTGGACCTGTTAGGTAGCGATTTGTGTCGCTAAACTCTGTCCCTGATGGAAACGCCAACCTCTCCCTAAACTGACAAAAAGTATATGAATGTATTAGACACCTATATACTAGAGCAAGTAGCACACCTATACCAGTCCTTAAAAGGACTTTTGTGGACCTTTTAGAGAGCTGTTTGAAAGAATACAGCCTGTCCCTGCTCCAAACACAGCACCCTTTCCTTATACTGACAAATAGCAGAATGTAAGATGGCCACCAGATCAGGTCTATTTATAAGGTAGGGGGTATGTCCATGTGCTGAAATGTCTCAATTGGCTGTCCTGCACCACCTGATGAATGTGTCATAGGTCAAAGTTCTTACCCATGTAACATTGCGGACCGCCGCAAACATCGCCAGGTGTCCGACGGTTTGGCGGACCGCGAACGACCAAAGTTCACCACGAAACGACCACCTGGCGAACCGGTAGGCCATCTCTAGTACAGACCCCCCTTTCCACTAAGAATAGGCCCCCCTCCCTCAGTACGGACCCCCTCCACTAACTATAGACCCCCTCCCTCAGTCTGGACCCCCCTCTCCACTAAGTATAGACCCCCCCACCTTCAGTACGCACCCCCTCTCCACTAAGTATAGACCCCCCTCCCTCAGTACAGACCCCCGCTCCAATAAGTATATACCCCCTCAGTAAAGACCCCCCACCAAGTATAGACTCCCCTCCCTCAGTACAGACTTCCCCCTCTTCAGTAAAAACCCACCACTAAATACAGACCCCTTCTCCATCAGTATAGACTCCCCTGACTAAGTATAGACCCCCTCCCTCATTATAAAACCCCCTCAGTACAGACCCATACCTCCCACCTTTTGAACTTCAGAATGAGGGACAATGGAGGAGTAAAAAGACATGCGGCGCACTACGTCACAGTAAATTGTGGGCGTGGTCAAGCGTCTAGCAGTGGGAGGGGCTTAAGTGATGTGGTTAAACAAAGCCCATACTTCCTTATACCTATAAAATATGCTTTGATTGCTTTGTCTGAGCCTAACTCAAAGAACTTCATTAACCCCCCTGGCGGTATTCCCGAGTCTGACTCTGGGTTAAATTTTTGTCCTGCGATCGGTAACCCCGAGCCAGATTTGGGCTCGCCTCACAGCATCCACAGGCAGGGTTTACTTACATTGTCCCTGGATCCAGCGATGCATCCCCGCTGTGTGAGCGAGTGGGTTCTTGCTCGATTCCCACAGTGTCCCCGTGTGCCGCCGATCTCCGTTCCCTGCGACGTTACGACGCACGGAGGCGGAGAACGGCGCCAAATTCAAAAAAGTAAACAAACACATTACATACAGTATACTGTAATCTTATAGATTACAGTACTGTAGGTAAAAAATACACACCCCCTTTTTCCCTAGTGGTCTGCCCAGTGCCCTACATACCTACGTACTTTTATATAATAAAAACTGTTCTTTCTGCCTGTATAAACTGGAGATTGTCCATAGCAACCAAAAGTGTCCCTTTATGTAAAAAATGGTTTTAGATCAGCTAGAAAACAGCGATAATAAATTATAATCACTTGCAGAATTGTGCGATATCGATTTGTGGGGAAATTCGTCATAAAAAAATAAAGTAATGACAGCGACAATTCTGCAACTGAGCAAATTTCAGTGATTTTGAGTTGATTACATTATTGAATAATTTTTATTATAATTATATTATTATTTGTTATAATTATTTATAATTATTTATTACATATAATTTATAATTTTGTTTTTAAAAAAAATTCATACCCGGGATGCCTACTAGACTCTTGTTTGGACAGATTTAAGTGAGTTATTCCTAAGAATTACAGGCCTACAGTATAAAACACAAAATTTCCTTGCAAAATAATTGTACCGCTTTTGGTACAAAATTCCAGACATAATCATACCGCCAGGGAGGTTAAAAAGTCAGAGACTCGAGGCGCATGCGCGGCAGCTCCTAAGATGGCCGCCGGCTTCTGTGACTCTGCTCCACCAAGGCCTAATACCGCTCACCGGAGCTAACTGAACGCCCCCTCAGCTTCCTAACCGGACCCATCGTGTGGGGGAACCTCCCCGGTCCCCGCGGATGTCACTTACGCCGGCCAGACGGGATCTGTCAGCGCAGATGGCGGCGATTCCCGGCCCCCTCAGCTATGTCAACATGGCGGCGCAACGAGGCCTACATACAGAGGCGCAGCCTGGGGACTCCATTGCAGACCAGGACCAGCTCCCACCGCCGTCGCCAGGTACTGATTTTCCCCCCTTGGCAGCTGCAGTTTCTCCCTCCTCCACCGAGTCCCTGCTGGAAAGGATGGGAGCTGGATTCCCCACTACCCCCATGACAGATCCCCACACAGGCATGCTGCTGGCTGTGTGTGCAGTGCAAGAGGAGGCCCCTGTCCCCACTGACTTTCCCTCAATGATGGCTGCTTTCTCCCAAATGCTTTCCAAAAGCCTGGCATTAAATGCAGCACAAATCACATCATCCATCCATGCAGACTTGCTGCAGCTGGGGATGAGGATGGACACTATTGAACAAAAGGCTGATCAGGCAGTGGTGCGTATTAATCAGAACTCCACCAGGTTACAGGAGGTCCAGGACCAATTGGAGACGGCATTTGCTAAAATCGACGACCTCGAGAACCGTTCGAGACGCTATAATTTTAGGGTTCGGGGGCTCCCGGAATCGGATAAAGAGGTACAGGTGGCGGTGAAATCCCTAATTAAAAGCCTCATTCCGGATATCGCGGAGCACCGTCTTGAATTTGACAGAGCACACAGGGCCTTGCAAGCCCCCCGATTGGATGGCCTACCCAGGGATATCATTGTGAAACCGCATTTCTATGCCGTCAAAGAGGAGGTGATGAGGAGAGCTAGGCGATCGGATAATCTCACTTTAAACGGCCACAATATCCAAATCTTTGCTGATCTGTCACCTTACACAGTGCAGAAGAGGCGCGCACTCAAACCGCTGCTGCAGGTCCTTATGGGAAAATAAATTACTTATAGATGGTCCTTCCCGCTCCGGGTGAATTTTTCCTACAGAAACAAAAATTTTGGTTTCTCATCCTTCCCAGAGGGGGAACGTCTGCTAATTCAACTAGGACTGATTGTTCTGGAACCGCCATCTTCGCAGTCCGGCAGGGGGACCCCTGGATCCACGAAGAGACCACCGCCAGCAAGCCCGCTGCAGCAGACCTGGCTGACACAAGCGTTTCAAAGAGAACTCTTTCACATGAGGAGCATCATCTGACGTATTACCAGTCCTGACTGGTCCGGACCATTGAAGAACTATCCGTCCCGTACTGGGATGGGGGGTCCCTGTTTCCCCCTCGGTCCCAACTATTGCCCTTGTGGGAACTGTTTTTCTATAACACGATCTGGTTGCCATTCTGAGGCCGATCGGAACTCTGATACGCATTTTTTTCTAGGGACTGGGGCTATTGTCTGGGACTCTGGGGGGGGGGGGAACTAATTTCGGGAGCTCTGGTGCTCCTGGGGGGTCTGTATTCTTCAACATGGTTTCTGGGGTTTGTTTACTTAAATGCAATTCAGCCTTGCATAGGAGGCTAGGGGAAAGTAAAGGTCACAGTTATGCCGAGAGAGGGAGGGGGGAATAGTTTTGGCTCTTTTATGGATAACGTATTAGTTTAAATGGGGTGGGATATGTCTATCCCACTGGCTCCTTAGGCTTGATCTAATTGTTGTTTTTTAAGCCATTTGTTATCTGCCCTGTTTTCTTTTTCTCCCCCCTCAGGTTAGGCTTTTTTGGGTCTCAGTTTCATTTTGTGGGCCTTGGCCTGCACGGAAGGGGCGTTCAGTTTTTGGGAATCATAGGCTCCCGGTTAGCCCTAAGTGATAGTTTAGTGGTGACGAGGCTGTGGTGGACCTCCTTTGGATCAGGATCACCTCTGGTGAAGCCAGATCCGTTTCCGGTCTCCCGGTTTTAGGGTCATACCGGTGCCCTAAAGCTTTTGGGGTGGGGGCAGTTTCGCCCACTTCACCCCGGGGTGGGGAGGGGTCTGGGGACCCCCGGAATAAGGTTATGAAATGTTTTCTCAGTATAAGATCGAATGTACTCTGCGGCAGCTATGTACTAATGTCGTTTTCTCTTCTCCCTTCTTTCTCTTTTTCACCTCTTTTACTTCTGGTTTCTCCACATTTCTTTAGGAGTGCTCCTAGGTTCCACGACGGATTCCAGTCCCTCAACACAGATCCTGGGTTCACAACGCTACGGGAGCCCGACCTACGTGGGGAATGCTCTCAACGGGACACAGGTAGGCTACATTGGTCTAGTAGGGCTCCCACACCTTTGATCCATGGCTGACACACATCCCCCCCCACCAACCCTCAAGATCATCTCCCATAACACTCAGGGCCTAAACTCCCCCGTTAAACGCAGGAAGCTTCTCCAGTTATACCACTCTATGCATGCAGACGTCCTTCTGCTGCAGGAGACACATTTCCCGTCCTCTTACGGACCCACGTTCCTCCATCACCGTTATGCCCAATTTTATCTGGCTTCGGCTGATAACAAAACGAAGGGGGTGGCCATATGCTTCGCTAGACACATTAACCTCTCCCTGGTGGAATCGATAGGTGACCCACAGGGTCGCTATATCCTGGTCTCCGGCCATATCGACGGGGAACTATACACTTTCTCCTACTACACCCCGAATAAGGGTCAAAGACCCTTTTTTGTCGCATTGTTACGCAAACTACAACCACACTTGAGGGGCACTGTCTTCCTGGGGGGAGACTCGAACACAGCGTTTGACTTCTCACTGGATAAGTCGGCGAACGGCACATCTAAACCTAAACGCCCTTCCAAACAGAGCTCTACTATAGCCAAGCTCCTTCACTCGGTAGGGTTAATAGATGTTTGGCGAGAAGCGAACCCACGCACAAAAGATTACACCCACTTTTCTGCCCCCCACAACTCCTATGCCAGGATTGACCACATTTTCTCCCACGCCACGACACTTCCATTACTGTGTAACTCCAGGATTGTAGACACCCCCCTATCAGACCACTCTATGGTTACTCTGCTTACTAGGAGGCCAACAGGCTCTAGAAATCCGCCTCGCTGGCGCCTGAATGAGTCGCTTTTAAGCGACCCGGTACAGTGTTCCTTTTTAGAGGAGGACATTAAGGAATACTTCCTTATCAATGCTACGACCGATGTTTCCCCTTCCACGGTCTGGGCGGCGCACAAGACGGTCATCAGGGGAAAACTGATACAGGTAGCGGCTAAACTTAAAAGGGAACATAGGGCTGACAATATTAGGCTTACAGAGAACTTTCACATGCTGAAAAAAGCACACAAACGCCAACCCACGGCTGATTCGCTTGCCCGACTGGACGAAGCTAGAGCTCTTCTTAACTTATCCCTGACGACTGCGGCCGAGAAGCACCTTCGGTGGTCCGGGGCTAAGTTTTACTCCCAAACTGACAGGATAGGCTCCCGTCTGGCCGCCAAACTGAGTCCCAAACAGCGGGCGCTTGCTTTCCCCAAAATCCGGGTTTCCACAGGGGAACTGACACAGAACCCAACTAAAATAATGGACTCATTCTTACGATTTTATTTGGAGCTATACAAACCTGCCCAAGCACCCCCTTCCCCGTCAGGGAAGGAGTTTCTGGACGATCTCCCATTGCCGTCCCTGACTGGGGAACATAGGGACATCATGGAATCCCCTTTCACTCAAGAGGAAGTATTCTCCACAATTAAGGCCCTCAAGCTAGGCTCATCTCCGGGACCGGATGGCTTCTCTACCGGTTATTATAGGAAATTTGGCACGTGCCTAGCCCCTCACCTGACGCGACTGTTCAACTCTCTCAGGGATGGAGCCCGACTGGGGACAGACTTAAACTCTGCCTATATCTCGGTCATTCCGAAACCGGATAAGGACCCTAGCGAGGTGTGTAATTACCGCCCCATTTCGCTGATTAATAACGATATTAAAATCATGACAAAAATACTAGCGAACAGACTGTCCAGCTTCATTTCCTCATATGTTCACAAAGACCAGGTGGGCTTCATCCCTGGGAGACAGGGAACAGACCAGATCAGACGCTCTATAGACATCATCTCCCTTCTTAAATCACAGTGGGACGGTGGACCGCAGCAGGAGGGTTTCTTGTTATCTATAGACCTACATAAGGCCTTTGACTCTATAGACTGGGCGTACTTGACGGGTGTCCTGGAAAGGTGGGGTTTTGGCCCTAACTTCCTGAGCCTCATTGGGTCGCTTTATTCCAGCCCCTCCGCTCAGGTGCGCCTTATGGGTAGATATTCTGAATCCTTCCCCATTGGCAGAGGGACCAGACAGGGATGTCCGCTCTCCCCGCTCCTCTTTGCAGTGGCCATCGAGACGCTGGCTGTGGCACTGAGATCGAATCCTGACATCAAGGGGTTATTCTGTGGGCCACGGGAACACAAATGCGCTCTGTACGCGGATGACCTCTTGCTCTTCGTAACATCTCCCCTTATATCCACGCCAAATATACTCCAGTCTCTACGGGTTTTCAGTGAGGTTTCTGGCTTGCGAGTCAATCTGGGCAAATCCCTGGATATTAATATCTCCGTTCCCCCGGACCTACTCAAACAGCTTTCAGATACCTTCGACTTCCATTGGGCTCCCTCACAAATTACGTATCTAGGCATCAAACTTACACCCCATATCGATGGCCTCTTTAAGGCGAACTACCTTCCTATGATCAGTAAGTGTAGAGGGGATATCGAGAGATGGGCCAGATGTGGGCTGTCCTGGCTGGGCCGGGTGAACGCGGTAAAAATGACCCTCTTACCACGTCTGCTATACTTATTCCACGCTCTCCCGATCTCGGTACTGAAACATTTCCTTAATAAATTCCAAGCAGAGATTATCCGGTTTGTGTGGGGGAAAAAGGGGTATAGGTGTCCCTCAGGCGTTCTCTATCGTTTAAAAACACAGGGTGGTATGGGGCTTCCTAACTTGTGGGGATATTATCAAGCGGCCCAACTGACACAACTTTTGACGGTCTTCTTTCAGGGATCGAAACCTGACTGGCTTGCAATGGAGAGGCAGGCCATCTCATCACATACCATTGATTATATTTTGGGGTGTGACTCCAAACGCAGACCAGCCATTTTATCGCCCACGTTATCTCACTCTGTAGCCCTCTGCTCCAAACTATTTTCGCGTCACGGTCTGATTTCCCCCCTGAAACCCCTTTCGCACATATTCCATAACCCAGACTTCCCACCAGGGATGGATATCAAGGCTTTTCGGTGGTGGACGGATAAGGGCCTGTACAGGATATGTCACTTTCTCGCTCTGGAGGGCCCACTCTCCCTGTCTCACTGCAGAAAACATCTGAACATGCCCACCAATGAACTCTTTAGCTTCTCCCAAATTTCCCACTATCTCCACACTATTTGGACGGACAAGTCGGTCCCCCCCAGGATAACGCCCTACGAACACTGGTGCGCAAACTCTAGGGATCAGAGGGGTGGGATCTCGTTGATTTATGTGGCCCTGATGTCTAAGACTGATAAGCCTTCTTACGCCTGGGCCTGGGAGGAGGAACTGAACACCTCGTGGAGCACTGCAGTATGTCACCGAGCGACAGATCGAGCATATAAAGGTATTCTCAATATATGCCTCATAGAAGCTAGCCTTAAACTGATGTTTAGGTGGTATTACGTCCCCTCCAGACTGGCGAGAATCTTCTCAGGGTCCTCTCCATTATGTTTTCGGGGATGCGAATTGGAAGGTAACATGTTACATACTTGGTGGTCCTGCCCCCGCATTAGATCCTTCTGGAAAAGAGTTTTCCGCACCATAGGTTCCATGCTAGGGAAAAGGGTACCTCCCCAGCCTAACACGGCACTGTTAAATCAGTGCATCCCAGGGCTGCCTAAACACTCCAGGACATTATCTTTTTACATATTATTGGGGGCCAGGATGACCATAGCTAAAGCGTGGAAGAAACCCGCAGTTTCTTTCCAGATGTTCAGGAGAAAAGTCTCCTGGATAATGACACAAGAACAAATAGTGGCCAAATGGGCGGACCAGACCGACAAATTTAGATCTATTTGGGAACCCTGGGCTTCCTTCTGCAACGTGTCTCTCCTACCTTCGGTACCGCCTGGAAATGGGAACACTCCAACCTGATCTTAACTATGTTTCTCTGTCACTTTCCTCTTTACCACGTTTCTCTCTCTCTTTCCCTCTCTCTCCCTGATTGCACCTCCCTTGGTGCTAGGTCATGGGTATGATATAAAGTTTCAGGTTATGCTCCACTTTGAGGTGTTGGCTCGGGAGCAGGCAAACTACCTCCCCCGAAGGGGCAGAGCGCGGCTGATCTATGCCGACCCTGGCCCCGTGGCCCGGGTTCTCGGGACGCAGCGTGATCCCTTTTAGGGGCGTCTGGAGAGCCATGGGTTATGGGCCTTGAGCGGTACTAACTTATAATTAGGAGCATTGATATGGCGCTCACGGTTTTAACACTACTGTTTGCCTGTTCTGGAGGATTTCACGAATACGTTTTTTGGGGATAGGGGATATATTCTCCTGGCTCGGGTATGTTAGATGGAATTGACTCATCTCTTGCATGTACCATTGCTCAATGTCATGTTGTTATTTGAAAAACTTTCAATAAAAACCTTTAAGGCCCCGTACACACAAGAGGATCGATCCGCTGAAATTGATCCGCGGACCGGTTTCAGCGGATAGATCCCCTGGTGTGTACAATCCAGCGGATATTTTTCCGCAGATTTTTTCCCCCGGGGATGGATTTCCAGCGGATCAAAATTTCTTAACATGCTAAGAAATCTATCTGGTCTGTACAGACTCACCGGATCAATCCATCCGAATCCATCCCCCGCATGCGTCGTAATGATTCGCCGCATGCGTGGAAGTCCTTATATCACAGCGTCGCGTACGTCGCCGCGTCATCATCGCGGCGACGGCGCGAGACGCGTCACCGCGGACGGAATTCCGCGGGGATTTTGATCTCATGGTTAGTACAACCATGAGATCAAAATCCGCCAGAGCATTTATCCGCGGAAACGGTCCGGAGGACCGTTTCCGCGGATAAATCCTCTCGTGTGTACTAGGCCCTAATATAAAAAGTCAGAGACTCCATAGAAGAGGTATGGACATAATACAGAAGATGGTCAGAGACTACAGACATGATACAACAGATGTTCAGTAACTGCAGATATCATACAAGAGGTGGTCAGAGACTGCGGACATGGTACAAGAGACATAATACAGGAGATGGTCAGAGACAGCAGACATGCTCCAAGAGACTGCAGACATGCTCCAAGAAACTGTCAGAGACTACAGACATGATACAAGAGACATGATACAGGAGATGGTCAGAGACTGCAGACATGCTCCAAAAGACTGCAGACATGCTCCAAGAAACTGTCAGAGACTACAGACATGATACAAGAGACATGATACAGGAGATGGTCAGAGACTGCAGACATGCTCCAAGAGACTGTCAGAGACTGCAGACATGATACAAGACATTGTCAATGGCTGCAGACATAATACAAGAGACTGTCAGAGACTGCAGACATGATTCAGAAAATGGTCAGACTGCAGACATGATATAGGAGATGGTCAGAGACTGCAGACATAGTACAGGAAATGATCAGAGACTGCAGACATGATACAGAAATTGATCCAGTCGTTGCCTGCCACCAGATGCAGTGTGCCACTTTCCACCCGTAGCCTGCCACCAGATGCAGTGTACTACTTGTCCCCTATAGCCTGCCACCAGTCCGACACAACAGAGCCCCAGGAAAGTGAACACCCCTCCTGCCGCTGGCTGCTGATGTGATTCCTCCCATGCGGGGGCCGGGGTTGTCACATCTTCAGCTCTGAGTGGTTCATGCTGGGACCTGTAGTCCTTCACTTTTAGGGGGTCACATCCCCCAAAAGTGAAAGACTACAAGTCCCAACATGAACCCCTGATATCTAAGGATATGATCCCCCCAAATTGAAGGACTACAGGTCCCAGCATGGACCCCTGACAATTAAGGGTGTGAGCCCATAGGTTTCACATGCTAATGCTGGGACCTGTAGTCCTTTACTTTTGGGGGGGTTACATCCCAGCATGAACCTTGCCCCGATATCTAAAGGATCTGTCCTCCTTCCATCCCTCGGAGGGTGTAATCTCATCTGTTGGTGTCCTTTCTTCTTCTGCCATCCCCTTATCTGCCTACCATCCTCTTATCAGTGCTTGCTCCAGGCTGACACACACTTGGGGCTCCTGTGAAGTGCTGACAGTTCAGCACAGAACACTGGCTGCTGGGGGAGAGCCGACTAAGAATTTTATAATTAAATAAGTTTTTATTTTGAAATAGAAAAATAGAAAATAATTTTAACCTTGATCTGTCATAGTGAGTGCATTGGATTGTACTTGCCTTTCATTAATCTCTCCTTCATGAACTTCTGCATGCTGCTGGCTGGACGATGCAGGGAGGAGGTGGGTGGAGCTAATGAGTAGGCGCGGAGGAGGAAGTTAAATCTTCCCCGCTCACGCACTGTGAATGCTGGGGCTCTACCTCTCTCCTCCTCATGACGTCACTGGTTGCTACATGCCACGTGGGCGGCAGCTAGCAACCATTTGGGCACTGAGCCAGCGGCTAATGTAAAAAGGGTCTCACCAGCCAGGGGTCCACCACAGAATGTCAGAGAGTGACAGCAGCGATGTGAGAGATATATTAGGGGGCATCAGATCGGTCCAGGGCCAGAGGGAAATTTCCGGGACACTGTATTGTCCCGGAATGAAGTTGCCCAGTACCCGGGATAGACCTGCTAATTGCGGGAATGTCCCGGGCAATCCGGGACACGTGGGCACCCTAGTATCAGCTGGCTGAGGACCTACAGCGGTGAGCGGGCACTTGCCTAGTAAGGCCCCATGCACACAAGACGCTGTTAAACGCGTGTTCAGAGGCAGTTGGACACTTTTTTCAACTGCCCCTGAACACATTCAATGTTATCCCATGTGTCCATGCACACAGTCTCGTTTATTGCCGTTTTTAGGCAGTTGCGTTTAACCTCGGTTTTCCAGAAGCAAAAAAATGGGTTCAGACGCAAAAATTTCCACGTTTCAGACGCAAAAGGCGGCTAAACGCGGTACTGGCCTTTTGCCGCGATTTCATTTTCTAATCGTTTTTAAAGGTGACCTATTTTTTTACATTCGAAATCTCAAAAATTATAGCAAATGATGAAAAACCATTAAAAAAATATAAAAAAAACTGTAATTGCTTGCATTGCATTGTGGACAATTAACAACTTGCGGCAGGTGACGTGGCAAGTGACGTGACAAGTGGACAATTCACAACTTGTGACAAGTGGACAATTCACAACTTGTGGCAGGTGACGTGGCAGGTGACGTGACAAGTGGACAATTCACAACTTGTGGCAAGTGAACAATCCACAACTGTGGGAAGGTGATGTGGCCAGGTGACATGGCTAGGTGACATGGCAAGTGGACAATCCACAACTTGTGGCATGTGACGTGGCCAGGTGATGTGGCAAGTGGACAATCCACAACTTGTGGCAGGTGATGTGGCAGGTGACGTGGCAAGTGGACAATCCACAACTTGTGCCACGTGACATGGCCAGGTGATGTGGCCAGGTGACGTGGCATGTGGACAATCCACAACTTGTGGCAGGTAACGTGGCCAGGTGACGTGGCCAGGTGACATGGCGAGGTGACGTGGCAAGTGGACAATCCACAACTTGTGGCAGGTGACATGGCCAGGTGACATGGCAAGTGGACAATTCACAACTTGTGGCAGGTAACGTGGCAAGTGGACAATCCACAGCTTGTGGCAGGTGATGTGGCAAGTGACACGCTAAATACAAGTACACTGCTGCTCTCTCAGCTGCTACTCATTCTGGTCTCACAAAATGGCTGAAATGGTTAAATAATACTGTTTTTTGAGCTTAGGAAGGGTCTTATGATGTTTCTTAACTAAACGCTTATAGACGCAAACGTGGTAAAACGCGAACCGCCGATACAATCGTGGCAAAACGGGCGTTTCTAAGCGCCGGTTTTAGCCTTTAAAAACATGCGTTCAGCAGAGTTTGTACCGGCGTCCCGTGTGCATGGGGCCTAAACAGGGGCGGACTGACCATTCGGTCATTTGGGCACGGACCGAGGGCCCGTGCCGCTAGGGGGCCCGTGAGAGCATCTGAATCCGTATTCGGTAAAACATACATCGTGCAGGGACTCATTCAGCAGGACGCGGCTGTGATAATACCTCTCACAGCGCGCTGCTCCTTGCCAGCTCCTCCTTCCCTCCCGTCCACCCCAGGTGCTTGTAGATGACATCACCTAGGACGGACAAGAGGAGAGGAGGGGTTGGCGGGAAGCATCGTGCTGTGAGAGGTATTCAGTGCTATTTTTGCTGCAGGCAGTGGGGTACCTCTGAGGGGGGTGGCGATCCGCCTCCGGGTGCCACACACTAGGGGCAGTGCTCAGGTGATGGCTGTGTGACAGGGTCCTCGGGTCGGGTGCAGACTGTACAACTGCCCGGGTGACACGCCACCAGACAGGAGCAGGAAAAACACACTGTCTCTCTCTCTCTGGTACAGCAGATTAGGGAGAGAGAGACAGCGGGGCAGCCTGAATAGAAGATGGGAATTTCTGGAGTAAACCAGCAGGTGATTGGTTGCTAGGTGGTCCTAGCAACCAATCATTAGCATTGTTATTATGAAAAGTTAACTTCAGTATTTCCCGCTCCCTCTGTTCAACACTGGTGTGTCTCTCCCTGTGCGTGAATAAGGTAGGAAGGGGGGAGGGTTGGTGACTGCAATATGCAGGGGGGAGGAGGTGACTGTGTAGCATGGGGGGGGGGGAGAGGTCACTGTGTAGCATGGGGAGGTGACTGTGTAGCATGAGGGGGGGAGAGGTCACTGTGTAGCATGGGGGAGGGGGAGAGGTGACTGTGTAGCATGGGGGGGTCCAAAGCTGGGGGGTTTATGTAATGTAAAGGGGTCCAGAGGTGCAGGGTGCTGTGTAATGTTAAGGGGTGCATGGGGCTGTGTAATGTTAAGGGGTGCAGGGGGCTGTGTAATGTTAAGGGGTGCAGGGTGCTGTGTAATGTTAAGGGGTGCAGGGGGCTGTGTAATGTTAAGGGGTGCAGGGGGCTGTTTAATGTTAAGGGGTGCAGGGGGCTGTGTAATGTTAAGGGGCCCAGAGGTGCGGGGGCTGTGTAATGTAAAGGGGTCCAGTTGTAAAGAGGGGGTACAAAATAGTGACAATGAGATATTGGGGAGTGCAGGGGGCACAGTGGGGTGTGTTTACATTTTAAAGTGGGGGGGTGCCAGATATAGAATCCGCCCTGGGTGCCAAATGCTCTAGGTACGTCCCTGTCTGGAGGTACCATGATGGCCACCATTGTGGGGGCGGGAGCGGGTGGCGCGCAAACAGTACAGGTGTAGGGGGCTCAGCCCCAATAGGACCGCAGGAGTTCCCTCGGTGATAGTCTCTCGTTCCTCCCTTATCCTCCACCCACTCACAGTGTCCCCCTGTGCCTTCTTCTTCCACGGCTGCTCTGAGAGACACTATCCTGTGTCTGGAGGATCCCAGTGCTCTGCTGTGTGCCCTGTGTTTTGGTTTGTGCCCTGCTATTTGCCCTACTGCGTTCCCGGTGTCCTGTGTTGTGCCCTGCTGTGTACCCCCCAGATGTGCCATACTGTGTGCCACATGCCCTGTGATGTGTCCTTTGCTCTGCTATGTGCCCAATGCCCTGCTGTGTGCCACCTGATGTGACCTCCTATGTGCCTTGTTATGTGCTGTGTACTCCCTGATGTGCCCTACTGTGTACCACATGCCCTGTGATGTGCCCTGCTGTGTACCGCCTAATGTGCCCTGTGACCCATGATGTTCCCTACTGTGTGCCCTGTGATGTGACCTACTGTGTGCCCCATGCCCTGTGATGTGCTCTGTGCCCTGCTGTGTACTCCCTGATGTGCCCTGTGCTCTGCTGTGTGCCCTACTATGTGTCACATGCCCTGTGATGTGCTGCATGCCCTGTTGTGTACCCACTGATGTTCCCTGTGCCCCCTGTGATGCACCATGCTGTGCTCAAAAATGTGTGTGCCCTGCTGTGCACAGCATAATAAACCCTACTATTTGCCCTGTGCCCTGCTGTGTACCCCCTGATGTGCTCTTTGCCCCATGATGTGCTTGTGATGTACCCTACTGTATGTTCCATACCCTGTGTTGTTCCCTGCTGTGCGCCCTGTGATGTGCCTGTGCCCTGCTGTGTGCCTTACTGTATGCCCCATGATTTAGGTAGGTAGGGCTTTGTGTGGGTGGGGGAAACAGGGGGCCCCATGATCTTCTATTGCCCGGGGGCCCCATGAGTTGTCAGTCCGCCCCTGGGCCTAAAGTAACTGACTGAGATTGATAGAGGATTTCTGCTATCCAGACTGTCACTGACACTTGTAGTCCCACGGAAGGGCTTCATTACACCTAAGTGTTTATACAGCCGGTTGTTCCGATTTAACATATCTTTAAAAGAGGACTAAGCATCTCACATCTTTCAGTTGCTGTTCATTTCTTTGTCTTTTTGGATCACAATTAAATGCACCACCGTACAATTCAGGACCACTAAGCTAGCTGAAGAAAAGAGACTGGAACAAGATAACATTGGCCCAGATTCAGGTAGATTTGCCCATTTATTACACATGCGCAGCGCAGCTCAATTGCTCTGCGCCAGCGCAATTGGGCGAGATTGCCACCTGATTCAGGATGCCTTTGTGTGTAAATTTGCGCCTGCGTAAGCAAGAATTGAGGGCGCAAATCCTGCGCAAGTGAAAGTGGGTGTGCCCCTATGCAAATGACGGTCTGTCCGTTGCGCAGTGGCTTGCGCCCGGCGCATCCTCGACGGCGCAATGCGCAGATCGAACGCTCCCGTGTGCGCATGCGTGCAACTGCGCCTGTCCTACTTCCTGGGCTACGCCGGCCCACCTGCTTGCACTGAGCAAATAAATAGGGGCAGACCTGCGCAGGTCCTGTGCAAAATTACATCCTGCTTTTTCCACCCCCCCCCCCCCGAGCAAGGTAATTTTGCCCTTTCTTTGCGATGGCACCTCCTCAGAGGGTAAAAAAGAGGAAAAATAATTTTAATTCCTCTGAGATGGAGATTATGCTGGTGGCACTCACTAGACATACTGCTGCCCTGTATGGTGCCCAGCGCAAAAACACCACCATTGCCCAAAGGAGGGCAATCTATGATGCCATCACTTTGGACGTCAATGCGCTGGGCAATGAGGAGAGGACCTGGGACGAGATCCAAAAAAAGTTAAATGACATGCGGCGTCGGGTCCGTGATAAACTGGTGATAATCCGCAAGCATGCCAGGGGCACGGGAGGAGGACCAGCCTGCCCATTACGTTTGAATGTGGAGGAGGAGGTGATCGCCCAAAGTTTCTCGCTGGAGCAGGTGGAGGGAGTCCCAGGATATGATTCCACTGTTGGGGACTTGGGGACAGGTAAGTGTGTTTTATCTCCTATTTGCTGTGTATCATGGGAGAGGGTAGAAGGGAACATGTGAGGGGGTAGAAGGGAACATGTGACAAGTGTGTTTTATCTCATATTTGCTGTGTATCATGGGAGGGGGTAGAAGGGAACATGTGAGGGGGTAGAAGGGAACATGTCACAAGTGTGTTTTATCTCCTATTTGCTGTGTATCATGGGAGGGGGTAGAAGAGAACATGTGAGGGGGTAGAAGGGAACATGTGCCAAGTGTGTGGCTCCACCAACATGTGTTTTTTTGTGTCATCCACAGATGTTGAGGATGAAGCTGGGCCATCGTCGGCTGCAGGGCGACCCACGCCATCCCCACATCATCATGGGGTCCAGTCAACCCCCATGCAAGTACTGGGCATGTTGGTGGTGGAGGAGAGCGCCCATAGGCCAATCTATGGAGGAGGAAGTGGTGGAGGAGTCGATTGACCTCCACCAGGAGGACTCTATATACCTCCAGGAGGATCCCACCATCCCTGACCAACCAACCACCCCCCCCCTGACCATCACGTCATCCCCCTCCAGTGTCCCTCCCACCAGTGTCCCTCCCACTATTGTCCCTCCCACCAGTGTGGCTTCCTCCAGTGTCCCTACCACCAGTGTGGCCCCCTCCCCTTCTTCTCCCTCAGGACGTGCCCCAGCCTCTCCTCCCAGGAAGGCTCTCTCCAAAACGAGGGATGTACCCTCCGGCCTCCGAGAAGGGCTGCAGGAGGAACAGGGCCGGCAGACCCGCCATATAGGGGCCATGGTGGGTGATCTGAGGCGGGTGGCGGACAGCCTGGCCTCCTCCTCAGTGCAGCAGGCCCTCACCCTGCATGCTGACCTGGGGAAAAGAGACAGCGAGAGCCTGGAGGAAGTCAGCGCAAACTGTCTAGCCATGGTCACCTGCATGGTAGAGCAGCAGGGCGCCACCGCTTTGCTGACAGCGGAGGTGAGCAGGTTGGCAGGGGCGGTGGAGGCCAACACTGCTGCTGTGCGGGAGGAGGGGAGACGAACCCGCCGGCAACAGATGAACACTACCACCCGGCAGCTGCGGATGTTGGCACAAACCAACAGTGTGCTCACCTGCCTGGCCAATGCCATGGAGGGCAGGCAGGCACCACCTGCCAGGAGTGAGGAAGTAGGGGATGATGCTCCTCCTCCCCCTCCATCCCCACCCCATGCTCCATCCTCAGACCAGGCTCCACCACGTTGACTGAGGAGCCAGAGCCGGGGCACCCTTGGCACCAGGATGTCCAAAAGAAAAAAATAATAATTTTCCTGTGCCTTTTTTTTTTTTTTTTAACATATCGCTTGGTGCTCAGATTATGAGCTTTTATATTTTCATTTTATGCTCAGATTATGAGCTTTTATATTTTTATTTTATGCTCACATAATGAGCGTTGTAATTTTTATTTTATGCTCAAAGTTTGAGTTTTTATTTTATTTTGTAGTCCCTACACACGGTGAGGAGTGTATACTACAGTGTGACTGGTGTGTGAATGGGGGGGGGTGTCACTTCTGCTGGAAAAGGGGTGTCACCCTCTGCCATGTGAAAGGTGTATGAATGGACAGCAACATAATTGGAGCCTTGGCGCGGCGTTGCTGCTCCCTAATACCATGCGGTATCCTTGGGTCGAATCCAATTTTTGGTGCATGTGGGGTGTGTGTGCTAGGGACCACAGTGGTGTGCACGCGTGTATTCTACTTGTGACATGATTAATGTGTGTGTTTAACGTGCAAAGAGACGTTCCACGAGACCACTCCTGACTGCTCTTCCCTCAGTAGACCGGGTAGAGTTTCTTGGGGGGGGGGGGGGGTTGTGTGTATCAGGGGTCAGGTCATCACATATGTCAATCTCCAGGCCCCTTCTCATGGCGAAGTTGTGCAGAATACAACATGCCCCGGTGATCTGGCACACAAAGTTTGGGGAATACATCAGGGTACCCCCAGACTTATCCAGGCATCGGAAACGGGACTTCAGGAGGCCAAAGGTGCGTTCCACCACTGCACGGGTACGTGCATGTGCTTCATTATATCTTTCCTCTCCTGGGGTTTGGGGGTTCCGGAATGGAGTCATAAGATGGGGTCCCAGTGCATATGCAGCTTCACCTGGAAGGGAAAAGACAGGAGGATGTTAGTCATGCATGTGCCCCTCGTGATGTCTGCATCATGGGGGGGGAACAGTCATACCTGACAGCCATGTCACTCACCAACCAGCCAGCTGTCCCCATACATGTTCTGTTCAAATTCAAATTCTGCTCTGACGGTATATGAAGCTGTCATGACAGGACCCAGGGAGTTTGGCACGGACGTGCCATATGAGGCATTGGGCATCCACTATCACCTGTACGTTGATTGAATGCCAATGCTTCCTATTGCAGTATATGTGCTCTGTCTCACGGGGGGGCTGTAGTGCCACATGTGTGCAATCAATGGCCCCCACGGTGCGTGGGAATCTGGCAATTTGATAGAAATCTGTCACTGCCTTCTGCCGCAGGTCCTCCTGGGTGGGTTTGATGAATTGATTGGCCATGCGTCCAGTGGCGTCACTAGGGTTGGTGTCACCTGGTGCGGTAAAATATGGTGTCACCCCCCCCCCCCAATTACTTTTTCAAAATATTTTTGACCCTACCGTTTGCTCTCTGTTCTCCTTTCTTCCCATTTTCTCTCTCTCTATCAATCTTTCTTGTTCTTTCTATCCCCTTCTTCTTTCTCTCCCTTTTTTTTGTTCCCCCCCGCCTCTCTTTCTCCAGGGCCAGAAATCACATCTCATGAGCCATCCCCCTACAACTTTTTTTTTACCCTGAAAAAACATGGACAATCTACTAACAGAATGCATTTGAACGGATTGTTGCAAAACACTGGTCAGTGTTAAAAGGAGATGCTGTTCTGGGACCGACATTACCTGATCGACCGCAATTCGTTTACAAGAAAACCCCTGCCTTGCGTGATTTGATCGCACCGGGGGTCATTGACCCGCCTATTGTGCCCAGACCGAGATTATTTAATTTTCTTTCTGGTTTTTATGCATGTGGCAGATGTGCCACGTGTAAACATGCGAGAAACAATATTAAGAAACGTAAAACCTTCAGTTACACTGTCACCAGTAATGAGTATACTATTAAAGAGCTTGTTACTTGTGACACCGAAGGAGTTATATACATGCTACAATGTGATTGTGGGCTCCAATACGTAGGTCGTACCTCACGTGCCCTACATGTTCGCGTTGGCGAACATATCAGTTGCATTAAACGAGGTGTGAAAACACATAGCGTGTCAAAACATTTTAGACGTTATCATAACCGTGATCCTAAATGTCTGAAATTCTGGGGTATTGAGAAAGTGTCCCGACATTGGAGGGGGGGGCACTTTATCCGCCAGTTAAGCAGACGAGAATCGTACTGGATCTTTGAGCTCAAGGTTGCCTCGCCTGGGGGTCTTAACGTTGAGTTTGATTTAAATTGTTTCATTTCTAACCGGTAATTAATTGATTAATTTTTAATTTAATTTTTATAGTAATTTTTATAGTAGTGTTGTCTGTATCAATTTATCTCTGCTTCAATTAGTTTAAATTATTGTTATCAGCCACTGTCAAGTGATGATGATCGAGGTTGACGTCCGTTTTTGTATATAAATTTTTATATATATTGTATAATTTTTATGTATTTTATATGAATTTTTTTATATATATATTTTTAATATATTTTAGCTGGCTTCTCTGTACAATTTTTATAAAAACAAGTTTTTAACTTTACGGGGATTGCATATAATTTTTATATCCAGCTAATTAATTATTCATGAGAGCTATTGGACTTTACTGTTTGGTTTTTCTTTTTTCCTTTCCATTCAGTTCTTGGTCCGGTATTAATTAATTATGCTTCTCTATTTTATTGTATACTGTTTATTACTGACTCGGTGCCCAGTCCCGGATGTGTAATTCCAGTTTATTTTTCTTTACTGGCCACATCCTGAGACTTTTTTGAGTGGCTGCCGAATCTTAATTGGATTAGCATTATGGCTTTTGCACCGGAAGTTGTTGGTCATTTAGTTACCTATTGGCCACATTTACTATTAATTCGATAGGCCGGTTATTTTGTGTACTTCACTATAGGCGGCCTTTGCCCCGGATGTTGTTGGCCATTGAGCACTCTCATTGGTCACATTCGTGAGCGTTTTGATTGGCCGCTCACTCACGCTTTTATTATATATTCTATGTCATTGGGGACGTCCGGCGTTCTCTCTCACCCGACGCTGAGGAAGTCCCGCCCACGGGACGTAACGCGTACGAAGGGGGAGGAGTTACGCACGGACGTCACCCTCGATCATCGCCGCTGTGTTTGGATTTTTTGCTGTACATGCTGCTTTGCTCGCACTCGGCTCAGAGTGATTTTAAATGTAAGTGTACCACTTTTCCTTATTAAAATATCCCCGGTACATACAGAGAGCACTTAGATGTTTGTGTGTTTTTCTTTTATGGTGACCTGTGGATATCTATTTGATATGGTGACATGCTGGAGACTGGAAGCTGGTCTTGACAGAGTTTTGGATGCTGATATGCTGATATGCTTTGTGACTCTTTATGGGTCGAAGCAATGAGGTGAGAGTCCATCTTTACCTTGGTGGTGGATTTACCTCTGGTGTCTCCTCTTCACTCTCACCCCTGCCGGATTTATTTATTCAAAGGACACTTTATTTTGCACTTGGACACTTTATATTTCATATTTATATATTGTATTTAGATTGTATTTTTGCGCTGCACTTTTCTTCTTTTTATACTTTGGGAATTGTTTTATGAATACATTCACAGTGCTGGCTTGCATTTTATTTTTATTTTATTGTTATTTCCCAGCGCTGAATTTTTTCTACTTTCACTTTTGCATTTCTTTACTGAGAACCTGAAATGACAGCCTGCTGTCCGACATTTTGGAGAATAACATTTACATTATACACACTTCAAACAAATTTTGTACAAAAAAAAAAAAAGGAGGGGGAAGTATGATGCACCAAACTGTTAATCATACTGCCCCATAGCGGCCTGCAATGCAGAGTGTCTGGAGTGCCAAATTGCTCCGGCTGCTCTTTGATTTCATGCTGATTTAGTGGGAATTTGCCCTAAAAGGGAAAGAGGGGTGGAAGGTTAGAGACAGAAGGGGGGAGAGAGAGAGGAGGGTGGGGGTGATAGAGAGGGGGATGAAAGAGAGAAAGGGGGTGGGGTGAGAGAGAGGTAGATGGGATGGGACAGAGATGGTGGGGTAAGACAGAGTGGGAGGGGGTGGGGTTGAGACAGAGATGGAGGGTGTGGTGGAAAGTTTGAACTTCATATTTTATCAAAAGATGAATGTAGGTTTTACTATGACAGGGCCACGCTTGTACTGTAGAAGGCATCTCCTGTCGTGGGAATCAGTAAAAGGTGTCAGGTATTAATTAAATTAGCTAAATCTTCCTTTTGTCTTGAAAGGAAGCTCTGATAGTCTGAAAGGCCCCATCACAGTAGGGGCCCTTAGCATGCTAATGGAGCAAATGGTCAAACCACGCATCAAAGGAACGTTTGACATACCCTAGACTGATAGGTTTTTTAGATTAGTACATGCTAGAAACATCTTTAGGAGGCTTGGAAGGCAACCAATCAGGATTCGGATGGAATTCGGAACCAATGAATATCTAAGTTTGAGATTCAACCAATCCGCTCGTAAGGCAATGTTACACCAATAGCATCCTAAGGATTTTGAATCCTGGAGGGAGGGGGGGAGAGGAGGGCAAGGGAGCATAAAGGTCAGAGAGAGAACTCTGAGAGCTCTCTCTTGCCCTGCAGATGTGGACCTGAACAGTGGTGATGTAAACCCTTGTCCTCTCTCTCTCTCTCTCTCCTTCCCCCCCCCTCACTCTCTCTCTCTCTCTATACCTCTTTCATTCTCTCTCTCTCTCCTTCCCTCTATCTCTCTCTTCCTAAACTTAATCTCTGTAACTTTTCCTTTCCTATGAATTGTCTTGAGATACTGATGTATTCATTTCAGCCATCTTACTGTTTGTATAATTGTGTGCCTGGGATATCATCTTGGTTTTGAAGGTGGTATCTCGGTTATGTTACGAGTTGTAAATATGGGATTAATACAAGTGTCTTCTCTGTATCAATAAATGTAAACTTTTTCTCTTTTTCGCAGCGCTATTCTTTGTTTTAATTTTTATATAGACAAAAAGGTTCTTATAGCTTATTTTAATTATTTACGTGCGATATTAATATTTCTCTGATTATTAATTATGTACGTGCGTTATTATTTTTTCTATGACAAAATGGTGCCCCGTGTAGTGAGGAGGGTTTAAAGTTTGGATAGATATGATTTATTGTATGGTAGACAGAACTGGTTTAGGTCTATTTTGTTTTAACCTGTCTGAATACCTAACAAACTTACTCTTCAGAACTTAACTTTTTTTTGTCTATGCGAATGTGTTGATGAGACTGATTTTGAATAATGTAGATATATAGAATGAAATTGCAACAGGGAGCAGTGCGGATATTTTTTTCTGACCGCTAGGTGGGCCTTCGTTGAATTCCGCGTCGAGTATGCAAATTAGCTAGATACGCGAATTCCCGAACATACGCCGGGCCGACGCAGTAAAGTTACGTCATTTGCGTAAGTCGTCCGTGAATGGGGCTGGTCGTCATTTACGTTCACTTTGAAACCAATGACGTCCTTGCGGCGTACTTTGGAACAATGCACACTGGGAAATTCCACGGACGGCGCATGCGCCGTTCGGCAAAAACGCCAATCACATCGGGTCACAGTAGATTTACAAAAAACACGCCCCCTGATCCAAATTTGAATTAGGCGGGCTTGCGCCGGCTGATTTGCGCTACACCGCCGCAACTTACGGAGCTAGTGCTTTGAGAATACAGCGCTTGCCCGTCTGGGTTGCAGAGGCGTAGCGTAGAGCGGATACGCTACACCCGCACAAATTTACACTGCTGACTTTGAATCTGGCCCTGTGTGCCTCTTTGCAGTTGACCCTTTGAATGAGATTAGGCCAATCTTTGTGAGTGAAACACACCTATGCTTTTGTAAATAAACAGTGGGGCGATGGCGCCGCTATAATGATTAATATTCAATAAGGTGTGGGTGTAGTGGTTATTAAACCTATGTGACTCAGTTGGTGAACCTCCACCAATAGTTGGTGTCCAAGAAACCTCCACGATAGTAGGAGAAATAGATGAATGAATAAAGTCAGGACCCTGTGCAGGCCAGCAAAGAGAAGTGACTTGTGATAAAAAAAACATTTAAAATTAGAAATAAAGCAGTTCAAATGAATATCCAGGTTGAGGCCTCTAGGAACTAGAGACCCCAACCTGTGTATCCAACGGGTCTCATTTTGTGAGACCTGGATCTTCTTGTTGCCCCCGCCAGTGGTCTTTAATAATGTCAACCCCATAGAACGTGAGGCAAGATGGATCCTTATGATGTTTTTCCTCAAAATGTCTAGAGAGACTATGTTTTGGGAATCCATTACGTATGTTTTGGATGTGCTCACGTGTTCTTACACGTAAGGGTCTGGTGATACGGCCCACATACTGGAGTCGGCAGCGGCACTCTATGACGTAGGTCACATGGGTGCTATTACAAGTTATACGTTATTTTGTCTGGAATTCTCTATTGGGTACATGGGACTTGAATGTTGTTTTTCTCCGAGGCTGGGGTTTATTTGTTTTACACGGTGGGCATCTCTGGCATCCGTGGAGTCCTTCAGGTTCTGGACAGGTGTTCGCTTCCCTGGGGGGATCGAGTGCATTGTGGACGGGGTGTGTTAGTGGTGTTGGTGCTCTGCGGTGGGTGAGTCTGGGTCGTGATGGCAATACCGCTACTAAAGTTCTGTGCTCTTTCAAAATGGGCCAATACTTTTTGAAGATCTTTTCCAATTGTTGGTATTGGTTGCTGTATACTGTGATAAAGGCCAGATCCATGGTAGGTGCTTAATGAAGCTTTTTCTTGTTGAGCAAAGCTTCCCTATCCATCTCACAAATGTTAATTTTCAGTTGTTGTCAGCACCTATGCTTTTGGGCTGCGTTTCCACTGGTGCAACTCCAATGTGGCCTGATTCAGGGTGCGATTTGGAAATGCAGCTTTAGTGCGACTGTGGTGTGGCTTTGAATGCGTTTTTTTTGATCCAGAAGTCGCATCAAAATGGTGCAGGTACCTTTATCGGTCGCTGCAGCATTGAGCCACATAGATTGGAATGGGTGCTATTGAATTCAATGGGCTGCGAGTTGTAATGCGACTTTGGGTCCAAAGTCGCATGGCAAATCGCATCAGTGGAAACGGAGACTAAAATCAAACTGAATTATCTGGATGTATGTGAATCTATTCCTCTGTTTAAACAAATAACTGGGGATTGTAAGCGGTGTAATTGAATCTGGAAACACTGGCTATATTGTAACTAAAAAAATCATAGTGTAATTAGGGGTTCGTCAGTTAAAATTGCCTCCTGTAGTACAAGCCATCATAGGGTCTAATCATGCTTAACGCTTGGGAAGCCCTGTGGTACAGTAAGCATTTCTTTTAGAATACTTTGGAAAGTCTACGGGGAGGTTGAGCCATTTGGTTTGGAAAATCTCCGGGCTAATTTTTTGAAGGACTATAATCAGTACATGGATTGTTCTGGCAAGTAGTGAAAAAAAATCGGTAAAGGTGGACGGGGGAGGTACCCGCCGACCCAATCATGTCAAAGTGTAGCTAGCTTTGGAATAAGCGCCCTCTAAGGGTTGCGGAACAGCTCAAGGTCCTACATTCGTAAAAAGATGGGAAATCGAATCGCTTCAAAACAGAGTTACCGTGGGGAACCTTACCACTTGACTCCGAGGGAAGAAATGATAGATAAATATGGACCTTGGGTTGTGAAATATATAAATGATTGGAATCGCTAGACTGGAAACGGTATTTTTAAGAGAAATGCGAGATGCTTGGAGCACAGGGATGGTAGGATAACAGAACTGATGAGGTGAGTATTTTTAATAGGGAATCCACATTCCCAGAGAGCCTAAAACTTGAAGTGATAAACAGAGGTTATGGGTTTAAGTAGGATATAGAACATGTGGATCTGTGTAAGGTCTTGAGGTCATATTTGACCTAGCTAAACAGGTTTTGCGGAAATGTGTGAGATCCTTCTATTCTGTGAGAGTGTGTGACGTGTGTTCTCTGCTGCTGACAGCCCAAATTACCCCCCCTCCTTTTTTTTTTCTCCAGGTCTCCTTTTTTTTTTCTCTAGGTCTGGGAGAGTGGAAAAAGAGATCTTATTGACTTGCAAATGACCTGCATTCTGTAATGGTGAATTGAAAAGGGCAATTACAAAAATTTGTTTGTTTTTCTTTACAGAAGGTTCTGCGAAAACGTTGTGATGAAGTATGACTTGCAAGACAAAAGGGAAACTTATAAAAAATGTGTTTGTTTTAAAACTGCTCATTTTTAACCATGGCGAATACATTTTTTAGGGGGGAATTATTGGTATACCATAGAACGAAAATCCATATGGCATTAATATGTATTATAGTAATACATATTAATGAAACGTTGAGCTCAACAATTTTTGGTATTTTAAAAGAAAGTGCACGGTTTATGTAATATAATGTAATGTATACTTGTGTTTTATATGCTAATGTCTTGTTACAGATATATAACCATTGTTTTTTGTTTCCAGGTTAAGAAAAAATTGAATGTTTATTACTAAACTTTTATTTTGTGTTTTATCCCTCAGAATCGATAACTGTGTTTTTCAGGATTTCAGAATAAGAGGAAATCTTTAGGTTGGTTAGTCGGTCGGGTTTCACAAGGTTTAGGTTTTCATGACCATTATCTAGTTGGAACGCCTAGTGGTCAGTCCATTTGGCTATGTTTTTGGACCACCTAGTGGGGGTTACATGTGCTGATCCACTGAATAGCAGAACCAACTAACTGAGGTCCGTGTATTAGTTTTTTATGAAAAATTGAGTAAGACTGCAAGGGATAATTGGCACTCTAACACATATATTAGGCTAAGTAGCATTCAGGGGTACCACACTTAGTGTTACAAGGGTTTTGGGGTATTCTCCAGCGGTTGAAATGGATCGGCCATAGATCCGTGGCATATCTGTTTTCTTATTTACCGAAGATCAGCCATGCTGACACGTGTAGTTCCATAGATCTAATAGGTAAAATCCTGATGTTACTTTGGCCAGACTTGTGTTTTTAGGACTTCTTAAACTCCCCCCCCGCTGTTAAGCCTGGCTGTACAAGGTTGCATTGCCTCAGTGCTACAAGGAATTTTTTTTCTTAGTCTATTGGTCAGTTGTGTCTGGTAGCACCCGTTCCCTTGAGCTGGATACACTATATGCAATTCTTGTTTTCCAATTTATTTTAGATTTACCAGCAGACATATAGTACGAGGGCCTGCCTGGTGGCATACGTGTTGAAAGTGCATAGGTCTGGCCTCGTATTGTATAGTTTAGGGTTGTGTCGGGAGAAAAGGGGTGCAGGAAGATCGCATGGGGTGATACCAGCTCTTGGCTGTTCCAAGGGCCCTCACTTCCAATATATATGTGGGCATGCAGTATTCTCCTCAGTTAATATCCATATGTGTCCTTTCTATCCTAGATTACGTGTGTACCTTAATTGGTGGTCTGTGACTTGCATGCCAAGAATATCAGTGCCCCAGGGTGGCACTAGACTCCTGTCTTTCATGGGAGTCCTGTCTGAAGGGTGAAGGCAGTTTGTTTTGTAGGGGTGAAGGATAACATAGTCTAATTACTGAATTGATAGAGGAGGGAGAAAGTGTGCAGCCTCTATGAGGGATCGGGTGTACCTGGTGGCAGGTGGTTTTCAATCCGGGTATCCAGACTATTTCCCATAGTAAAGAGAGGCTCAATGGTGACTGTCTTGGGAGTGAGAGATGGGTCATTGGGTACCGTAATCACCATAGAGCCGGAGATAATCAGGAACACATTGGGAGGCCCTGGGCTACATATCAGGGAAGGGTTAGGAAAATCCAACTCGTTCTATTCTCATCCATAAGGGCAAGGAAGGAACTTTGGGCATGGACGGAACTTTGTGCATATATCACGGTAAATTGATGTACTATTTTATTGGACTCTACTGGGTTACACCCTGGAGTCCATCCTGTTCTGAGGGTGGTGAGGCCAGACAGGAATTGAAAGAAATGTTGAAATGGGTGACTAGTATGACATAAATGTATGTGGTGCAGGTACCCAGGAGACTGGACCTATGCATAATAGGGTGTCTGTTGGCCAAACTAGAGGGTGCCAGGTGATACATCAATGGGGTGAAAACTTCCTCGTAGAGGCTGGCTCTCAAGCTTAGCAGTCCTATAAAGAAGCTTTCGGTTACCGGACATGGGAGAGGTACACCTAGTTGATGTCTCACCTGAGAGGTTGAATCCCTGCACAAGTAATGCCAGTAACTACATACAAGAACATGCCCCGTTAAATAAAGGGAATACACGCGGGCTAACAGGGTACAGAGTGGTTGATAAGACTATTACCCTGTATGTGCTGAGTATACACTGAATCAAGTGATTGTTAAGTGACCAGTGGCTTTCTCCCAGAGATGTGCAGACACAGCATAAGGGTCACGCAGGACGCTTATTTCTGAGGAGTAACCCAACAGAGGAGGGGTGTATTCAGCACTATATAGGGGGAATAGGAGCTGGGATGGGTGTTAGTAATAGAGTGGACAGCGGTCTCCTGAGGAACAGACCCGCAGCCATGGCTTCAGACAGTAAGCACGGCTTTGTTGCTCAGAGAGATTGGTGACAGTTGTGACAACATGTAACAAAGTTACATGAAAACCCAGTTTAATATGGCTCACGATTTTATCGACCATGTTAAGAGGTTGGAAGAGAGTATGAAAGGGTATAGAACAAAAATATGTCATTGTCTCTGGCGTACATGCAGGGGCAGGCGGAGTTATTGACCAGTATCAGGCTGATTGTACAAATCTCTGTATGATGGGCGGTCTCCTGAGGAGTTTGCATCACCACTCAGTAAGACTTTGACGAAACTCGTCGCTTACACTAATCCAAAATGGTAGTCAAAGGCCGAGATTGGGCTGTACTGGTTTGGATTGTGAGAGATGAGGTGGTGTATGATCCCATATATGGAAGTGCAGATTCGGTCTGTAGATATGTTGGCATCAATGAGCTTACTGACTGGGGATTCTATCTTGGTGCATTCGGGGCTAAGTGACCCACATGTGATCAGAGGGTACGGAAGCTAAGAGCAGGTTGATATTTCCCCCTGTCAGAAGTGTGACCACGATGTCTTTTGCATTCCAGGTCAATACACGGTGGTGAATGAGGAATGTTGGGAATGTATTTCACTGTGGGTTCTGGATGGGGAGATCATTACGGGGGAGGAAGCACCTAGGTATAATTTAGAACATGGGCGAGTTTTGTTTCTTTGTCCTAGAGGATACCGAGGGGGTGTTAGTCATGGAACTAGGGTGTTCCTTGGACCTACCTGGTGGTAGTGGGGCATGGTCACTGAAATCAAGTCACAGGGATGGAGTTTTTGTGGGTTTTGTCATTGTTTCAATGGTATATGTGCTGTTGGACTCAATACCGAATGATGGTATCACATGTCTAATGATGCACGGTTATCAGCACTAGGTTGAATTGTACCAAGCTGGGCACGCTACCTCGGGGAGTCTATTGTACCTATTCTCTTGTCCTTGGGATGGATATAGACGGAACCCCGGGTTATACCCCGAGTTACCCTGAAGAAAGGTTTATAAGCAAACCTGACATCCCCTTTGCACTTACTGAAACTTCCGTTGGGATTCGGGGAGGAAGTCAAAGATAGGTAGTTAAACTTTGGGCAACAGGATTTAAATGGTGCCAACAGTTTGTGAAAGGCATGAATAAAAAGGCCGTCCCAAGGGGTTTGTAAGCTAAGGGGAGGGGGCGGAAAAAAAATGTAATAACTGCTGGGAATTATCGGACATGGAGCTGGCTGAGAGAACATTTTAGGTGGAGGTGGGGTAGGCTTCCTGGAAAGGGTAGCGCCTGGCTGGACATATGGGGGGGGCTAGAATATTCCCCCATTAGAGCAAAGAGAGACCTAATAGATACTGCCTTAGGAGCAGGAGGTGTTGTCCTGAGTAGCCTAAACACAAGGGAAACAGGATAGGATCATGAGACAACAATGCTGGCACAAGGGAGGATCGTGTCTCCTGGATGCCGAGGAATTGTCCCAACCTTATGTAAAATACTTGGGGCAAGGGTATTGGTGCTGGTATCAAAGGTCCAATGATGCCCTATATTCTGCCTATGGGTTGAACTGTACTCAACGGGGTACATTACCTCAGGGAGTTTACTGTACATCTTCCCCGGTCCTGGGAATAGATATAGCCGGGACACCAGGACGTACCCCTGTTACCCCAGAGAAAAGGCTTGATATCAAACCTGACACCCCCATACATCTACAGAAACTTCCTCGGGGATTTGGGGGCTGAGTTAAAGGCTTGGCTGGTAGAGTTTGAACAACAGGATGAAATATTAAATGTGCTAAGAGATTCTGAGGAAAAAAACACTATACGACTCACCCATGATCAAAATAAGTTGATCCAAGTATCCCACGCTTTAGAGGCAGACGCTAAGATTTCCTGGTGGGAGAGTATATTTGGGTATAGTCCTACCGCTTCAGCTTTCCTAAACATTTTGCTCCAAAACTATGAGAATGTGCACCTCAACGAGGTATCTTCTCTCAAGAAACAGAAAAGCCACTAACTCAGAAACAAATTTCTGAAGAAGCCTGTTCCAATCCAGACCAATACAAATGTACCGTTTTTTAATACTCCTCGGTTAAATTTTTATCATGTTCGTGTAATTTTTTTAGTAATTTTTTATTTCTATTTTTTTTTATTTATTTTTTTCATTTTTTTTCCATTACAATTTTTTTCACTTTTCCTTTTTATACGTTTTTGTAATTTTTTTTTAAAGTTATTTTTTTATTCATTTTTTCTCTCTCGGTTTTATTTCAATTGTTATTAATTTTTTTAATCAATTTTCTCATTTCTCATTTTTTTTTTTTGTCAGTTTTTATTCTTTTTTTTCTCTCTCATTTTTCTCCCTGAAGTGTTATGGTTATAATTTTTTGCTTTTAATTTTTTTGAAGTTTTTTCATTGTTATTGTTTTTCTTCCCTCTCATTCCATTCAGGTGAGAAAAGTTCCAAAAGGTTTGAACTTTTTCCACCTGAAGGGGGGAGTAGTACATAGACCTGGAGGGAAAAGAATAAATAATGCATTGTTTTTAATTGCCCTTTTGTTGGAGAATTTATTATTATTCTTTGGTTTGGGGAAGAGCCTCTAAAACATTTTTTAGTAAGAAGTACAGTCGGGTTTGACTAAATTCTAAAAAGTTTGTTGGCAACCATTGTTTAGTCGCTCCTTTTTAATATTTTTTTTATGTTTTTAAACCGACTTGTACATTGTTAAGTCACCAGGATCATGTTCACCTGTTGATCACCAATAGGGCAGAAAAGTCTATTTTTTTTTTGTTTTGTTTTGTTCTTGTTTTTTTTTATTTTTTTTTATTTATTTTTTTTGGGAGGACCCTAGAACTATATTTTTTTCCTGTTGATCTAGGAATAAGCCTCTTCAATTTGTAATAATAAAGTGCGGTCAGGTTTACCCAAATTCTACAAATTTAAATCATATCTCTCTTATTGTACCTGACCAGCAAAAATACCACCAATTACTAGTATGAGAGAGGAGTAGTTTTTTAAACGGAACAATGTTTTATTTTTTATCTCGCTGTCAGCTAAAATTGACAGGGCAACTAGGTATTAGGTTTTTTGAATACCGATTCAATGCTCTTTAACAATCTAAAGTGGAATGTAAACTGGAGATCTTGGTTGGAGCAGCATTAAATCTGTAGTTTTTATTTTTTTTCTATTTTCCTTATTCTTTTTCATTACTCACCTCTCTTCCTTTCCTCCTTTAGTATTATGCTCTCTAAGTTTTCATTTTTGGCTGCTATCATACATCTTCTCAGGATAACGTAACTAGGACATCAAGCATATCATTTTGTTTTAAGGCTCGTGAGCATTAATTCTACCTCCCCTAGTCTACCTACTGCTTTAAAGTCGTAAAAGTCACCCCACTGCTCCTGTCTGACATTCCTCCAATAACTGTACACTGACGTTCTCCTTTCTCCTTTTATATTCATACATGGCTGTCCGGAGGCCCACCCAACCACCACCTGAAGAAGCAACAACAACCAAGTCATTCTTTTTGAGACAAACGTGCCACGAAGAAGACTCTCCTGAACTTTCCTTCATCCTGCTGAAAAAGTGCTGTCTCGCGGTCCGATCCAATTGTGACAATCATAACACCATATTTCCAGGATACAGGACTAAATATGTAAGGATCCCGCCATCAATGTTGGAGTTCCACTCCTCCAATGCAGAGGGGTGATGAAACATTGCAGTACAGACACTCATGGTTCGGATCTGAAGTCTCAAAGGCACCAGGACTGTCTCAAGTCTACATTGATGAGTTACGGCGAGTTCAAGAAATGAAGAAGCCGCAGTGGTGGTGGGGGGAAGGGTCAGGGCTTCTGGGCCGTGGTGAGGGGGTACCGGATCCTTGAAGGAGGACATAAGTTCAAGAATGAACTTCAGGGGAGACTGTGGTGGAAAGTTTGAACTTCATATTTTATCAAAAGATGAATGTAGGTTTTACTATGACAGGGCCACGCTTGTACTGTAGAAGGCATCTCCTGTCGTGGGAATCAGTAAAAGGTGTCAGGTATTAATTAAATGAGCTAAATCATCCTTTTGTCTTAAGGAAGCTCTGATAGTCTGAAAGGCCCCATCACAGTAGGGGCCCTTAGCATGCTAATGGAGCAAATGGTCAAACCACGCATCAAAGGAACGTTTGACATACCCTAGACTGATAGGTTTTTTAGATTAGTGCATGCTAGAAACATCTTTAGGAGGCTTGGAAGGCAACCAATCAGGATTCGGATGGAACTCGGAACCAATGAATATCTAAGTTTGAGATTCAACCAATCTGCTCGTAAGGCAATGTTACACCAATAGCATCCTAAGGATTTTGAATCCTGGAGGGAGGGGGGGAGAGGAGGGCAAGGGAGCATAAAGGTCAGAGAGAGAACTCAGAGAGCTCTCTCTTGCCCTGCAGGTGTGGACCTGAACAGTGGTGATGTAAACCCTTGTCCTCTCTCTCTCTCTCTCTCTCTCTCTATACCTCTCTCATTCTCTCTCTCTCTCTCTCTCTCTCTCTCTCCTTCCCTCTATCTCTCTCTTCCTAAACTTAATCTCTGTAACTTTTCCTTTCCTATGAATTGTCTTGAGATACTGATGTATTCATTTCAGCCATCTTACTGTTTGTATAATTGTGTGCCTGGGATATCATCTTGGTTTTGAAGGTGGTATCTCGGTTATGTTACGAGTTGTAAATATGGGATTAATACAAGTGTCTTCTCTGTATCAATAAATGTAAACTTTTTCTCTTTTTCGCAGCGCTATTCTTTGTTTTAATTTTTATATAGACAAAAAGGTTTTTATAGCTTATTTTAATTATTTACGTGCGATATTAATATTTCTCTGATTATTAATTATGTACGTGCGTTATTAATTTTTCTATGACAAGGGGGTGGGGGTAAGACAGAGGGGGGTGGGGGTGTGACAGAGATGAAGGGGGTGTGACAGAGGGGGGGGGAGTGGGGGTGAGACAGAAGGGGGGGTGACAGAGGGAGGAGGGGTGACAGAGAGGGAGTGGGTGGGGGTAAGACAGAAGGAGGGGTGACAGAGAGGGAGGAGGTGGGGATGATACAGAAGATGGGGTGACAGAGAGGGAGGAGGGGTGACAGAGAGGGAGTGGGTGGGGGTGATACAGAAGGAGGGGTGACAGAGAGGGAGGAGGGGTGGGGGGGACAGAGAGGGAGGGGTGGGGATGAGACAGAAGGAGGGGTGACAGAGAGGGAGGAGGGTGACAGACAGAAGGGGGGTGACAGGGAGGGAGCAGTGGGGGGTGAGACAGAATGGGGGGTGACAGAGAGGGAGGGGGTGGGGGTGAGACAGAAGGGGGGTGACAGAGAGGAAGGGGGTGAGACAGAATAGGGGTGACAGAGAGGGAGGGGTGACAGAGAGGAAGGGGGTGAGACAGAAGGGGGTTGACAGAGAGAGAGGGGTGACAGAGAGGGAGGGGTGAGACAGAATGGGGGTGACAGAGATTAAGGGGGTAAGGTGAGACAGAATGGGGGTGACAGAGAGGAAGGGGGTGAGACAGAAGGGGGGTGACAGAGAGGAAGGGGGTGAGACAGAAGGAGGGTGACAGAGAGGGAGGGGGTAAGGTGAGACAGAATGGGGGTGACAGAGAGGAAGGGGGTGAGACAGAAGGGGGGTGACAGAGAGGGAGGGGTAAGGTGAGACAGAATGGGGGTGACAGAGAGGAAGGGGGTGAGACAGAAGGGGGGTGACAGAGAGGAAGGGGGTGAGACAGAAGGAGGGTGACAGAGAGGGAGGGGTGACAGAGAGGGAGGGGGTGAGACAGAAGGGGGTGACAGAGAGGGAGGGGGGTGACAGAGAGGAAGGGGGTGGGGGTGAGACAGAATGGGGGTGACAGAGAGGGAGGGGGTGACAGAGAGGAAGGGGTGAGACAGAATGGGGGTGACAGAGTGGGAGGGGGTGACAGAGAGGGTGGGGGTGAGACAGAATGGGGGTGACAGAGAGGGCGGGGGTGACAGAGAGGGTGGGGGTGACAGAGAGGGCGGGGGTGAGACAGAAGGGGGGTAAAAAGAGAGAGGGAGGGGGTGACAGAGAGGAAGGGGGTGAGACAGAAGGGGGTGACAGAGAGGAAGGGGAAGGGGGTGAGGCAGAAGGGGGGGTGACAGAGAGGGAGGGGGTGACAGAGAGGAAGGGGGTGAGACAGAAGGGGGGTGACAGAGAGGGAGGGGGTGACAGAGAGGGTGGGGGTGAGACAGAATGGGGGTGACAGAGAGGGCGGGGGGTGACAGAGAGGAAGGGGGTGAGACAGAAGGGGGGTGACAGAGAGGGAGGGGTGACAGAGAGGAAGGGGGTGAGACAGAAGGGGGGTGACAGAGAGGAAGAGGAAGGGGGTGAGGCAGAAGGGCGGGTGACAGAGAGGGAGGGGGGTGACAGAGAGGAAGGGGGTGTGACATAGATGGGTGAGACCCCCCCTCCTCCTCCTCCTCACCTTTCCTGGCTCTTTACCCCTTAGCTGTTTCGGTGTTACATGCAATACATGCACAGCGCCGCGGCCGGCGGTGGACTCTGTGGACACAAACCCCCCCCTTCCTATTATCTCTCTCCCGCGGGCGGCGGTGGATTCTGTGGACACCCCCCCGCACCCACCCGGGCCCTACCGCACCTGTTCCTAGCCGCGTCTGGAGACATCACAGCAGGTGCCAGGGCAGCCAGGCAGGTCACACGTGCAGCCGTTGAGCAGCCGCCGCGCCGCTCGGGCGAAGAAACTGAAAGTACTGTGTGTGACGTGACTAACGTCACATCATCACGCAGTGCAATGTGACAGGCAGCAGGCAGGCACAGGCTGAGCTCTGCTGAGGCTCATCACTCGCTGGTCTGGCTGGCTCAGTAGGAGAGGGGAGGAAAAAGTAAAAAGTCCAGTCGGAGAGACACACACGCGGGCATGTCATAATTTTTTTTTTTTTTTTAAATCCTCAATGTCAGGATGGTGTCACCCCTGTAGCGGGTGTCACCCGGTGCGGACCGCACCCCCCGCACCCCCCTAGCAACGCCTCTGCATGCGTCTCAGGATTGCAGGGATAACCTGGTGCACACATCTGCTCATGGAGGATTGTGACATCCCAGCCACAATTCCACCTGTGCGCTGAAAAGATCCACTTGCCAGGAAATGCAGGGTTGCCACTACCTTGACTGCATGTCCACGATGTGTCTTGCTGGTGATGTCATCATGCAGGATTGTGGCTAAATCCAGGATGACTTCAGGGCTGAATCTAAACATGCGATACACCTCCGAATCCCCCTGCGCACTCGGTATATCCTCTCCCGTGCCCTCCTACGAGTCGGTTCACTCAGTAGTATTGCTAGAACCATAGCTGCCCCTGGCATGTTGGCACACAGATGTGAGGTCCTGCAAGTGTGGGTGCTCTGCTTGCTCAGCTCGTCCGTAACGGTGCTGCTGTAGTTGCTCTCCAGCTGACCTGTGGACGTCTGTTGCCAAGTTGCCCCTGCTTTTATGAGGAGCAATTTTGCCTGGGCCAAACAGCTTGCGCGCTTTGTGCGCAAACTGCGCCTCACACGCGCAGGTTTTTGAATCAGCGTTAGTTCCTCATTTGCATATTTGCAAGTTGCACCCAGCGCAAAAATGCACATTACATGCGCCGGGGCAGAGAAACTGCGTCCGTAGAAAAAAGCCTAATTTCAGGCTTAGCTTTTTTTCTGGGTCATCCGCATATTTGCCTGGGCGCAAATCCGTACTTGCACGGCGCATATCGAGATTGCGCCCGTGCAAGTTGTACCTGAATCTGGGCCATTGTCATCACTTTATGGTTCACTAGGCCGCATAATTCATAGCCCATGTTACATTGAACTGCACTCTAGAGGGAGCCATTTAGTAACCTAAGGTTGAAGCATATGTTCTAATTATTGTATTCATTGCTGTTTATTGATTTGTGCGCTTGGCTCATTGTGGGAAGATGGTCCAGTACAATTACAGAAGTGCTGTGGGACTTGCTGCACTGTGTCCTGGTCCACATATCCATTGCTCAGTTGTTTCAGTGTAAAGTGATAGCCATTGCAAGCTTGAATATACGTTTCAGTTAATGCTAATAATTCGTGTTCATTTTCCATTGAATGTATAATACCTTTTAAGTGCTATACTGCGACAAAAATGTGGCCCTGGACTTTATCCAGACCGGCCCAGGGCACAACACATCAGGGTACAGTGCACATCAGAGTACAGAGCCCAATACATCAGGGCATAAGGCACATCAGGGTACAGGGCACAGCATATTAGGGTACAGGGCACAGCATATCAGGGTACAGGGCACAGCACATCAGGGCACAGCACATCAGGGTACAGGGCACAGCACATCAGCGTATAGCACATCAGGACACAGCACCTCAGGTTTCAGGGCACAGGTCACAGCACATCAGGGCCCAGCACATGAGGGCACAGAGCCCAGCACATCAGGGTACAGGGCATAACACATCAGGGTACAGGGCACAGCACATCAGGGCATGTCAGGGCTCAGTACATCAGGGTACAGGGCACATCACATCAGGGCACAGTACATCAGGGTACAGGACATAGCACATCGGGACATATCAGGGTACAGGGCATAGCACATCAGGGTACAGGGCACAGGAAATCAGGGCACAGGACATCGGGGCACAGGACATCAGGGCACATCAGGGCATGGGGCACATAGCACATCGTGGCACATAGCACATCAGGGCACATAGCACATCAGGGCAAGGGCACATCAGGGCATGGAGCACATCAGGGCACATTATGGAGCACATCAGGACACATTATGGGGTACATCAGGGCACGGGGCACATAGCACATCAGGGCATGGGGCACATGGCACATCGGGGCACATCAGGGCACATTATGGGGCACACCAGGGCACATGGCACATTATGGGGCACATCAGGGCAGCACATGGCACATTATGGGGCACATCATGGGACACATGCAGAGTAGCGCAGAAAGCGTCTGCAATAAGTTCTCTCTCATGTTACGCTGCTCCCCGACGGCCTCTCCTCTCTTCTCGTCTATCCCAGATGATGTCACAAGCAAATGGGGATGGACAAGAAGAGAGGAGGGGCTGCGGGGAGCAGGGAGACATGAGAGAGAACTTATTGCAGATGCTTTCTGCGCTACTCTGCATGCTGGCTAAATCTCAATCTACTTGTCAGGCGCCACCTGTTGGCGATTGACGGGTAGATGGCCGCAGACCTCCAATGCAATAGGCAAATTAGGTGGCCGCTGAAACCGGCCCACTGAGCCATCGGCCCACCGGGAAACTCCCGGTAGTCCCAATGGCCAGTACATCCCTGGGCTGCATCCATCTTTGCTCGTCTTCCTTCTGGGGCTGCATACTTTGGCTGTGTGACTGGCCGGAGACGCGTGACAATGCGTGGGAGCTGCTGGTCAAGGCACACACTTCTGAAGAAACGGCACGTGAATCCGTTCCTTCATAGCGCATGCACCGATGACATCATCAGCGCAGTAAACAGTGAGTCTCTCCTAAAGGCTATATTTACTAGACATGTGCACACTGAAATACAGTATTTAGTTTCGGAATTTCGTTTTCGTCCGAAAAATAAATTAATTTAGTTACTCCCGAAATCCGTTTTTATTTATTTTGTTACGTTAAAAAATGCATTCGTCCGAAAATCCGAATGAATTAAGGTCGAATCTGTCATTGAAGGCTTATGGTGTCTGTCGAATATTTTAAAGCGGGCGTTTTCCGCAGGAATTTTTTTTTTTTTCTTTCTATGCATCTGCCGCTCTTACAATACTTAATAGTGTACTCACGTGTCCTATTTAAACAGCCGTCCGCATTGTCATTCTGCGGTAAAAGATAATTTATAAAAATATTTCCTGAACGCTCCCATCTTGCTGGTGGGCATTCTGAAGCCCACAAGCAAATCCTTCCGGGATACGGTGAATGCTGATCACAACGGCCGGTGTACTGAAAAGGTCACACCCCGTTGTGACGACATCCACGTGTCAAATCACGCGGGTGCTTCTGGTAGACTAGAGAATCGTCTCCTGGGCAGCATCACGCTGTGCTCCCAGGAGACACTGGGGCGATCGCAGCTAAAGCGTCACGCCCACTCCCACGGGAGCAAAACCAGGAAGTGCCTGGTTCATTTAACAAAAACAAGGTATGGAATTGATTAATTTTTTGGACAGAAAACTTTCTATATAGACACTAATAGCAAGATTCAGGTAGCCGGGCGCATCTTTGAGGCGGGGTAGCGTATCGTATTTACGCTACACCGCCGTAAGTCAGAGAGACAAGTACTGTATTCACAAAGCACTTGCCTCCTAAGTTACGGCGGCGTAGCGTAAATGGGGCCGGCGTAAGCGTGCCTAATTCAAATGAGGATGAGGGGGCATGTTTTATGTAAATGATTGGTGACCCGACGTGATTGACATTTTTTACGAATGGCGCATGCGCCGTCCGTGTACATATCCCAGTGTGCATTGCTCCAAATACACCGCAAGGACGTATTAGTTTTGACGTGAACGTAAATTACGTCCAGCCCCATTCACGGACGACTTATGCAAACGACGTAAACATTTCAAATTTTGACGCGGGAACAACGGCCATACTTAACATTGACTAGGCCAGCTATTTGTTCGACTAACTTTACGCTGGAAAAAGACATACGTAAACGACGTAAAAAAAATGCGCCGGGGCGCCCGTACGTTCGTGAATCAGCGTATCTAGTCATTTACATATTCTACGCCGAACTCAATGGAAGCGCCACCTATCGGCCAGCGGAAAAATTGCACCCTAAGATACGATGGCGTAGGAGACTTACGCCGCTCGTATCTTAGCCTAATTTAAGCGTATCTGGTTTCCAGAATACGCTTAAATTTAGGACGGCGTAGATTCAGAGTTACGTTGGCGTATCTACTGATATGCCGGCGTAAAGCTATCTGAATCTAGCTATAAGCCCGTGTGATTAACCTTGACTTCAAATCCGGGTGAACCTCCGCTTTAAGAAGATTCGACAGAGCAACTAAACTGTACAACGCCGCAATTGTACATTTCCGGTCGAATGTTCCGCCTACAAGCTATAGAAGAATTCTAATGTTGTATGACACTAGTAATAATTATATTTATAAATTATTATTACAAGTCAACCAACTTTCAAATTCTTCTATAGCCTATGGGCCGAGCAATTGACCGAAAATATACGATCACAGCGTCGTACAGTATAGCCGCTTGTCGAATCTTCTTAGAACTTTCGACAGACACCATAAGCCTTCAATGACAGATTCAACGTTTGTATGATTTTCGCTGCTTCGTCGAATCTTCGTTATTCATGTTGAATGGTCTACCCCAACACTGTCTCTATAATGTCGAATCTTTTCTCTTTATGTCGAATCTTTCCTCTCTATGTAGAATAATCTTGGACTAATAGAGTTAAGGTTAGGTACATTCGACCGCAGGTTCGATAGACACAGATTGCTATTGTCAGCATCATGTTGAATCTCCTATCTATATGTAGCGCTCACCCCCGAAGGAGCCGCTGGATAGTTTGGGATCGGCGTATTAAGTTACCAAGTTCTCTTGTCTAGGGGTATCATTTGTGAGTGTGGATAAGGAGCAATGTCCAGACAACAGCGTGGATTTTCCAATGCTTTATTCCAAGGCCAACATAGCCAACATCAACATAGCACACGATAGAGAAAGGGTTGATGAGCAAGAGGAAACTGCGGTATCAGGCCTTGGATATCAAAAAGCATGGAGAGCAAGCCTGCTCTCAGTACAAATAGCTCAAACGTCGCCACTCCCGCCAGAGTGGGTAAAGTGTCCCCGGACAGGTAGTTAAGTTTAGCCTGGCAGCCGGTGGGTCACTTGCAAATAGAGACACTGGGAGGAATCAGGGCCTCTGGACAGGCCTGGTAGGTATTTGAAAATGGTTAAAGATTAGGACTGACAAATCCTCCCAGTAAGCGCAATTTAGGGTCACCTGTCGTATGGCGTGGTGACCGGATCCCCGATGGTACGTCCCAACCTCGCAGATAACCTCTGTATCTAGGTTCTCCCGAGCAGACTCTCCATCGTACAGCTCCCAGCTTAGGATCTGGAACCCAGCAAGCCGCTGGGGTCCCTCTCAGCATCAAGGTGAAACTCCGCCCGGTATGTAGCTTCGGTCGGGCGAGCCTCGATGGTGGGGCCCATGGATGCGCGCACCCTGAAGGTGGATGCCGCACCTGGACTCGGGCCCCGCATAGCACAGTTACTCATGGCGGCCGCCCCAGATATTCCCCCCCGCCAGCATGCCCAAAAGAGTGAAAACTCCTCTGATTGGCTGCTGGGGAAACATAGCTCCGTCAGAACCCCTCTAGTGCCAACTGTCGTCCAGGGGTGATAACACACCCCTGGCACGCAGACTGACCCATGAGGCAGTCCCAAACTGGCAACAGCACCAACTAACAATTTGTGAGTGGGAGCAACTTAAAGCGGGGGTTCACCCTTAGAGGGCACTTTTCCCCCTTAGATTCCTGCTCGTTTTTACTAGGGGAATCGGCTATTTGTATTAAAATATGTGCAGTACTTACCCGTTTTCGAGCTGCATCTTCTTCCGTCGCTTCCGGGTATGGGCTTCGGGAATGGGCGTTCCTTCTTGATTGACAGTCTTCCGAGAGGCTTCCGACGGTCGCATCCATCGCGTCACGATTTTCCGAAAGAAGCCGAACGTCGGTGCGCAGGCGCAGTATAGAGCCGCACCGACGTTCGGCTTCTTTCGGCTACGAGTGACGCGATGGATGCGACCGTCGGAAGCCTCTCGGAAGAATGTCAATCAAGAAGGAACGCCCGCTCCCGAAGACCCATACCCGGAAGCGACGGAAGAAGATGCAGCTCGAAAACGGGTAAGTACGGCTCATATTTTAATACAAATAGCCGATTCCCCTAGACCGAACGAGCAGGAATCTAGGGGAAGAAAAATTTTTTTTTTAGAAATAGGTGAACTCCCGCTTTAAATCTCCCACTCCACTAACTTTAGCGTAACGCCCCACTTACTAGAAAAAGGGGGGGGGGCGCTACATATATCAAACTATTGTAGCAACGAAAACGAAAATAAAGCATTTTTTTTATGTCGGATCTTTCGGATTCTGTGCGTTCGTTTTCGTTTGTTAAAATTATAATTGGGGTTGTCCCGATACCGATACTAGTATCGGTATCGGGACCGATTCCGAGTATTTGCGGGAGTACTTGTACTCCCGCAAATGCCCCCGATGCCAGATCCGATACTTCCACCCTCCGCCATCGCCGCCGCTACGCCGCATCCCGCCGTTACGCCGCATCCCGACGCATTACCGCTGCCGCCGCCGCTTAGTTAATACGGGTGTGGTGACCGGGGAGGGTGAGCCCCACGGCCACACACATGCACTTGATGGTTAGCTACTTGGTTCTTGGGGCTAGGAGCCCAGGGTCAGGTGGTATTAACCCTTAGTGAGGGCCAGATGGTATTAACCCTCTCTGTCACGTGACGCCACTGTAGTCTTGGAATACCCCGGGAAACTACAGCTCCGGGGGCCTCCGTATCCCCGCTAGTTAGGATGGTAATAACACAGTCCACAACAGGGGTTAAAACAACGAAGGCTTTACTGGCATGAAGGCAGGTGTCAAAATCTTCACAGCGTTTAAACAGAGTGTCAAAATGTTCTGCAGGCAGTCTCTAGAGGACCACACAGCTGATAATGCTTGAGCTTAGCTGATCATATATATACTCGGCTGCAAAAGCCGGATTAGTAATTCAGGGCCTATGCTTAACTAGGCTGAAAAATAGATACACTTACTGAAGTGTCTGTAGACTTGAGGCTTTTCGCCGGAATAACGGATTGATCCAATAAATGAGCTGAAGTACTGGTTCTGTAATGTTTAGGGATACTCCACTCTTTGCTGTATTTTCTCCTGAACTGGAGGCTTCTGGCCTGCACTGCTTCTCTGACTGTGTTTTGCTCTGCTCTGCCAGGAACTGTGTGTAGTCTAGACTGGCTTAAACAGGAAGTACAATCCCTTATAAGGGCCTGATGAGACTGAAGCTCATTGGTTGAGAGCTGTGGATCATAGAGACTGACCTGTAGTATAACACAACACAATAAGGTCTTGTCTAGCACTTAGTCCTCCCGACTCTAATACACTCTGACTGAACATGAGATGGTAATACACTCTGACTGAACATGAGATGGCTGACTAAACCTCTTAAAGCTATACACACCTAATAAACGTATTATCAACCATAACAGTATAAATCACATCATAACTAGCTGAGTCCCTGCAGGGGAGACCCCACAAGCCGAGGGCCTCAATATGACAGGGCCTACAGCAAATACCTGTACTGGGACACCACAAACCCCACCACTAAACAGAAGTCGTCCTCGACGATTAAGGCACTGACGGATTGAGGAACGAGGTGACCTTGGGGCCACTAGAAGTCCTGAGGCATTTGTACACCAATGTCCGTTCCAGGTTCTTTGGGAAAAATAAACATATACGAACAGGATCATATGATAAGTCCTGAGGCATTATACACATAAATGTCCCTTGCAGGTTTATTAGGTAAAGTGAGATCATTATTTTGTGCAGGGTAAGTGGTTAGACAGGTTAGACCTGTGGTTAGACAGGTCAGTTAGTGGTCAGACATTAATGGAGAGTGGAATGTGGATAGATGGGGGGAGGGTTATGGCAGGTGACAAGAAAGTTCCCATGTTGCAAACAGCCATTGGAAATAATAGTGCCATTTGTACTACTATAAATTATATGAAAAACACCAGAGAAAAATGTAACAATACATTTAAGTATTTGTTCACCAATGCCAGAAGTCTGCCAAGCAAAACAGGTGAGCTGGAAGCTCTGGTGCATGAGGAGAGCTATGATGTAATCGGTATTGCTGAAACTTGGCTTCAATCCTCACATGACTGGGCTATTAATATTCCTGGCTATGCTCTCTTTCAGAAAGACAGGGTAAAAAGGTAAGGTGGAGGGATCTGTCTCTATGTGAGAAGTGACCTCAAAGCAAGCGTGAAAGAGAACCTGGTTGATGGAGAGTGTGATGAGGCTGAAGCATTATGGGTGGAACTGCATACAGATGTGCGTAGTTCAAAATTAATCATTGGAGTTTGTTATAAACCACCCAATGTTAATGAGGAGGTGGAGACTCAGCTCCTTGCACAGATAGAAAGGGCTGCAAGGTCTGGGACGGTGATAATAATGGGGGATTTTAACTACCCAGAAATTGACTGGATTAATGGCACTTCTGGGACAGTTAAAGGACAAAAATGTAAAAACCTATTGCAGGACAATTTTATGGTGCAGTTTATTGAGGCCCCAACTAGGAATGATGCCCTGTTGGACCTGATCATCTCAAACCATGCAGAGCTTATTACTAATGTTCAGATAAAGGAACACCTGGGTAGCAGTGATCATAACATGATTTCATTTAATGTTAACTATAAGCAAGAAATACATACAGGAAATATTAAAACACTCAATTTTAAGAGAGCAAATTTTCCAAGGATGAGGGCTGCTCTCCAGGACTTGGACTGGGAGGGACTATTGGCACAGATGAACACAGAACAGAAATGGGAATTATTCAAAAAGACTGTGTGGAACCTCACTGCAAAGTGGGCAATAAGTTTAAAAGGCTAAAAATAAAACCTATGTGGCTCACGGTCAAAGTTAAAAAAGCTATAAACAATAAGAAAGTAGCTTTTAAAAAATATAAAAATGAAGAAACACTAGTGTTGTTTAAATGTTACAAAGAATATAACAGGATATGCAAAAAGGAAATCAAGGATGCAAAAATTCAAAACGAACGACAGATTGCAAAAGATAGTAGGACAAACCACAAAAAATTCTTTAAATATATTAATAGTAAAAAGGTGAAGTCTGAGCATGTAGGCCCCTTACAAAATAATCTAGAGTGGGTGACTGGGGACAAAGAGAAGGCAAATTTATTAAATGTTTTCTTCAGCTCTGTGTATACAATGGAGCATGGGGGAGCTCATGTCCATAATGGGGGTGGGAGTGACACAGCCTCAAATCCACAATGGCTCAAAAGTGATATGGTCCAGAAATATTTAGACAGAATAAAGGTGGATAAAGCACCTGGACCTGATGGCAGGCCATCCACGGATTCTAGGTGAGTTGAGCTCTGTCATTTCAAAGCCACTGTATCTAATATTTAGGGACTCATTAAAGACAGGAATAGTACCACTGGATTGGCGCAGGACCAATGTGGTGCCCATATTTAAAAAGGGAACAAAGTCTTTACCAAGTAACTATAGACCTGTTAGTTTAACTTCTATAGTTGGGAAGATACTGGAACGTTTAATAAAAGACCACATGGATGAGTTCTTGCTGGAAAAAAACTATTTAAGCAGCAGACAACATGGATTCATGAAAGACAGAATTTGTCAGACAAACCTGATTTCCTTTTTATGAAGAGGTAAGTAAAACCCTGGACAGAGGCGTGGCTGTGGACGTGATATATTTGGATTTTGCAAAAGCGTTCGATACAGTTCCGCACACACATGTGTAAGGTAAAATGAAAATTGGTGGAAAAATTGCGCTAAACATAAATAATGTGAAACCTGTAGCGGCCAGCACCAACAAAAAACAATGTTGTGTACAAAAGGTGAGAAAGAAAAAAGTGCAGCGCTAAATATTGAGTGAAGGGATTCAAACAATACGGTAAGTAGTACAATTCAATGAAACAATTCCAATAGAATTGGACCCAGGAGACACTCGCCAGATGATGTGGTGAGTGAAAAAAAGGGGAAAAAAAATATCTGAAACAATGTAATAGTGTGGAAAGCCACTAGGAGGTGGTGTTCCTGTTGGAAATGTGTGCAACACACTATAATGGGTGATGTGACACCTATAAGTGATAACAAATGGGGTGAACCAACCACAAAGTCCAAGCAAAAAATATATATATATGGCAATCCGATGTCGGACTGATATGTACAGTCTTTGAGAGATGGAATTGGTCGGAAATTCTTATGAAGGAAAAACAAAACGGCCACTCAAAAATAACTGATGTAAGATTGTCCTCTCTGGTATGCCAATCAGACGATCAGTGTAGGTGGTGAAAACCTCATCAACGATTCACAGTGATATCCAAAAAGATAAATAAATGGATACTCTTACCAGAATATGTGGACATACACGTCAGCGACGGTATGTCGATCAGGCATGCACGAACTCCTAGGCAAAGATGGTATTGATGGGAAACGTTCCAATATGTCAACCTTTAATCCCTCCCTAATGTATCAGACCCTCCCACTAAACCATCTTTCTTTCCAGAAATGAAAGGTTTTCATGCATGTAGGAGATGCAATGTCTGCCTTTTGAATGCGTTTACCAGCAGAAGGATAGACAGTTTTACATCTACGGTGACATCCACCATCTATCACATGAGGGATTTTGTAACCTGTGACACACGTTATGTCGTTTACCTTCTTACTTGTCCATGTGAGAAACAATACGTGGGCAGGACTATACGTACGTTTGCTATTAGAGTAAACGAACATATAACACGGATTAGATTAGGCAAAACTAATCACAGTGTGCCCAAACATTACCTGGAACATCACCACAAAAAAACAGAGGGGACAAGCTTCCAGATCATTGGAAAATTTACCCCCCATTGGAGGGGCGAATCCAAGATCAGGGGCGTGTCCCAGCTCGAGATGTTCTGGATATATCAGTTACGTTGTTTTTTCCCCCATGGACTCAATATAGAGTGGGATATCAATGCCTTTATTAATAAATCATAGTTTTGCACTGTATTCCTATCCCCTTTTTTGACTAGGGTACGTTTTCACATTTCCCCTAGTGTATAAGTTTAGTCATCCATCCCCCTGCATTTGCATAGTAAGTTGATGTATGGTTTTCACCACCTACACTGATCGTCTGATCGGCATACCAGAGAGGACAATCTTACATCAGTTCTTTTTGAGTGGCCGTTTTGTTTTTCCTTCATAAGAATTTCCAACCAATTCCATCTCTCAAAGACTGTACATATCAGTCCGACATCGGATTGCCATATATATATTTTTTTTGCTTGGACTTTGTGGTTGGTTCACCCCATTTGTTATCACTTATAGGTGTCACATCACCCATTATAGTGTGTTGCACACATTTCCAACAGGAACACCACCTCCTAGTGGCTTTCCACACTATTACATTGTTTCAGATATTTTTTTCCCCTTTTTTTCACTCACCACATCATCTGGCGAGTGTCTCCTGGGTCCAATTCTATTGGAATTGTTTCATTGAATTGTACTACTTACTATTGTTTGAATCCCTTCACTCAATATTTAGCGCTGCACTTTTTTCTTTCTCACCATGTGTAAGGTAAGGTCTACAGGATTGGATATATCAGTTTGTAAATGGATAGAAAACTGTCTGAAAGACAGAATTCAGAGAGTCGTGGTTAATGATTCTTACTCTGAATGGTCCAAGGTTATCAGTGGTGTACCCCAAGGTTCAGTGCTGGGACCCTTACTTTTCAATATATTTATAAATGATATTGGGTCTGAGATCAAAAGTAACATTTCTGTCTTTGCAGATGACACCAAGCTATGCAGTGGAATAACGTCCTTGCAGGATGTCTCCAATTTACAAGCCGACCTCAATGCTCTGTCTAATTGGGCGACTAAGTGGCAGATGAGGTTTAATGTTGATAAATGTAGAGTTATGCACTTAGGGACTAAGAATATGCATGCATCATACATACTAGGGGGAGTACAACTGGGGGATCTGTAGTGGAGAAGGATCTGGGGGTTTTAGTTGATCATAAGCTCAATAATGGCATGCAATGCCAAGCTGCGGTTTCCAAAGCGAGCAAAGTCCTTTCTTGTATTAAGAGAGGTATGGACTCCAGAGACAGAGATATAATTTTGCCCCTGTACAAATCATTAGTAAGACCTCATCTGGAATATGCAGTTCAGTTTTGGGCACCAGTTCTCAAAAAGGACATCGGAGAACTGGAGAAAGTGCAGAGAAGGGCAACCAAACTGATAAGAGGCATGGAGGAGCTCAGCTATGAGGAAAGATTAGAAGAACTAAATTTATTCACTCTTGAGAAGAGGAGAATAAGGGGGGATATGATCAACATGTACAAATATATAAGAGGTCCATACAGTGCTTGAACTTGGTGTTGAGTTATTCACTTTACGGTCAACACTGAGGACAAGGGGGCACTCTTTACGTCTAGAGGAAAAGAGATTTCACCTCCAAACACGGAAAGGTTTTTTCACAGTAAGAGCTGTGAAAATGTGGAACAGACTCCCTCCAGAGGTATTGGAACTGATTGGCACATAACCAAAGAAGACGTTTTGATCAGAAGGGAAGAGAGGATCATCTTCGAACATCAGGAGTGGCCTCTCAGGCTCAACTGGCTTGGTGAGCTGCACTTGTGCTGGCTGAACTGGCGGTGGAAGACTTGGTGGTGCAGAAGGAGGCACCAACACAGGCAGGTTCCCTTTGTGGCACAGCTTGATCCGGTTTCGGTGGACAACTTGTGGTTCATATCCGGCTTTTTGAACTGAGTAGACATCAGAGTCCGGATAAGGGATGGAAATCACTGTGTATGGTTCAGTTTCCCAAAGAGAGTCCAACTTATGGGTTCTAGGATGCTTCTTCAGCCAGACTTTATCACCAACTTGCAACGGCTGGGCAGAGGCATGGCGGTTGTAGTCCTGTTGTTGCCTATAGTGTGCCTCGCCTATCTTTTTGTTGACTATCTCTCTCGCTTCCTGAATCCTTTTCTGATGTTCCGAGACCCACTCCGAAGAGGCTTGGGGGGAGTGGTTGAAAGGTGCTTGAAGTCCAAAGACCCTGTCTTTAGGCAGTTGACCGTGTCGGCCCATCATGAGGTAAAATGGAGTATAACCAGTGGAACAGTGGATAGTATTGTTGTAGATTTCCAACAATTCAGGCATTAGTTGAGGCCACTCTTCAGGTCGGGATACAGAAGCCGCTCTCAGCATGTGGATAAACACCTGGTTGATCCTCTCACAGAGTCCATTCCCTTGCGGATGATAGGCAGTGGTCCTGAGTTTCTTACAAGCATGGAACTGGCACAATTCTTGAAACAGTTGGGCCTCAAAGGCCGGACCTCGGTCGGACAAGGCAGTTTCAGGACATCCAAGTATCTGTACCCAATGGGTGTAGAACATCTGGGCTGTTGTCTTGGCTGTTAAGTCTTTGACTGGCACAACCACTACCCACTTGGAATAGTAATCCACCATGGTGAGAGCATATGAATACCCGGACCGGGTAGGTGACAGCTTGACATGATCCAAGGCGACCAATTGGTTGGGCCTCTCGCTCTGAATGGAATGGAGAGATGCTCGCGCATTCTTGCGACCATTCTTGGTGATATTGCAGACTGCACACTCACTGCACCACTTTTCAACGTCGCTCCTCATTCCAATCCAGTAGAACCGGCGTCGGATGGTGGCTTCTGTTTTATGGACCCCAAAGTGTCCTGACTGGTCGTGGTAGGCATTCAATACCATGGCGGCATCTCTCCGAGGGATCAGAATTTGGTGTAGCCTTTCACCCGACACTGGGTACAAGAAGTTCCTGTACACCATTCCTTTGTGCACAAATAGTATTTTCCTCTGACGCCACAATCGCTTCAATTCATAGTCATTCTGGCCCCGTCGTAACCGGGGAGGTACCCTCCTGGTCAATAAATACTCCTGCAGATCTCCCATAGTCTGACTTTCTTCCTGTAGGGTCCTCCAGGTATACAGGTCTTCCTGGATTGCTTTAGACCCAGATTCACTCCCCTCGCGGGTGACGACCACATCCTGATTCACAAATCTTTGATAGAAGGGAGGCATCTCCACATCTTCCCACTTGTCCTCTACTGGGGGATCTTCGCCAGGAGCCACGCGTGATAGCACATCCGCATTAATATTAGACTTGCCACTTCGGTACTTGATAGAGAAGTCATAGTTGGCCAGTCTGGAGGCCCATCTTTGCTCAAGAGCACCTAGTTTAGCGGTGTTAAGGTGAGCCAGGGGGTTGTTATCGGTGTAGACCGTGAATGAGGTGGCTGACAAATAGTCCTTAAATTTTTCGGTGACTGCCCACACGAGGGCCAGGAGCTCTAACTTGAAGGAACTGTAGTTAGAATCATTCTTCTCAGCCCCTCGCAGATTCCGGCTGGCGTAAGCTATCACCCTCTCTTGTTTTCCCTGCATCTGGGACAACACTGCCCCGAGTCCTTCAAAGCTGGCATCTGAATACAGTCGGAAAGGCTGAGTATAATCCGGATAGGCCAGGATGGGAGGCTCTGTCAATAGATGTTTTAGAGCCTGGAAGGCCACCTCTTGCTCTTTGGCCCATTCCACAGGCAGCTTGCCATTATAGTTCCCCTTCGCCGTGCCTCGCAGGAGAGAGGTCAATGGCTCGGCAATTTGTGCAAAATGAGGAATAAAGCGGCGGTAATATCCTGAAAATCCTAAGAAGCTCCGAATATCCTTAACGGTGCGTGGGATAGGCCAATTCTTGACAACTTCGACTTTAGCTGGATCAGGTTGGACCCCTTCGGCACTGACGACGTGGCCCAGGTAATGTACTTGTGGCTTGAGTAGGTGGCACTTGGAGGGTTTGACTTTCAGACCATGCTGGATCAGTACTTGGAAGACGTCGGACAGGTGAGTCAAATGTTCCTGATAGGATTTGGAATACACAATCACGTCATCCAGGTAGAGTAGGACACTCTGGAAGTTAAGGTGTCCCAGACATCTCTCCATCAGCCATTGAAAGGTAGCTGGGGCATTGCACAGCCCAAAGGGCATACTTTTAAATTTGAAAAGACCCATGGGGATGACAAAGGCTATTTTCTCCCTGTCTTCGACGGCCATGGGCACCTGCCAGTATCCGCTGGTCAGATCCAATGTAGAGAAGTAGGCCGCAGAACCCAGCGCGGAGAGTGACTCCTCAATCCAGGGGAGAGGATATATGTCTTTATGGGTGATGTCGTTCAATTTCCTGTAATCAACACAGAAACGGATGGTCCCATCCTTCTTCTTAACTAACACCATGGGTGCTGCCCAGGGACTCTGGCTCTCTTGTATTACATCTGCCTCCTTCATGTCGGTTAACAGTTTCTTGATGGTTTGGTACATGTTTGGTACATGCCTGGTGCCACAGGCCGATGCCTTTCCTTGATGGGGGGTTTATCGTCAGGATTCGATGCTTAATCATGGAGGTTTTTCCAAAATCGGTTGGGTGTTTGCTGAAGGCACTCTGGCACTCCTTCACCACCTCGATGACCCCTTCGACTTGTTCTGGTGGGGTGAGAGATCCTCCTATTTGCAGTTGGCGCCACCAAGGTTCTGGAGAATTTTCGGTAGCCCCTGACACGGTTTGGGCACTCAGCTGTTGGGCCGCCTTCCGTGAAGAGAGTATGTCACTGGAGTCCAAGAAAACAAGTTGGGCCACTGGAGTGTACTTTGGTAGGGTGGTGGCTACGCCGGACAAATTAACTAGGCGGACTGAGACCCGTCCATTCACCACCGTCACTAGGCTCCTTGCAGCTCGGACCAAAGGAAAATCTTCAGATTGTATGGGCTCCAGTAAGGCCTGATAGTCCTGATTCCTTACACCAGGGCGCGCCCGACACCACAAAATTGTCTCTGTGTTCGGCTGCAGGGTCACGGGCCTCATGTCTTGGATCTGAACTTTACCGATTTCTCCTCTCCGGTTCGCGAACTTCTGTTCTGCTTTCAGAATTTTGAGATGGTGTTGCGCAGTCCTCTGACCTGAGGAAGACATGTGGGGGAGAGAGGCATGCAAGGCATCCAAAATATCACTGAAGCAATGTCTCATTATATTCATCCCCAATATAAACTCTGTGGCCCCTGGTACCGTGACATTAGTGACAATTATACCTTGACCTCTAAGTGTGTGACCTCTCAGCTGAATAGTGGGCTCCCAGTACCCATGTCTGGGAATTGGTTTCCCGTCCCCTGCCAGGACACTAAAATCCATATCATCTGGTTCACACAATGAATCGACATTCCAGTACCTATAGAATAGGCCCTTAGAGATGGTAGACACCTGCGAGCCTGTATCAATCAGGGCCTGCAGTTGGACACCATCTATGGTAACATTTACATAGGGGCAGGATGCAATGTATAAGGACTGTCCTGAGTATATTGGCTCTTCTGCTGGACCTGTGATTCGTTTTCCTGAGGGCCGGTCCTTGACCTCAGGGGACGCCCGTTTAAAGCCCAGCATTGCATCTTCCAATGACCGGGTTTGTCACAGAAATCACAGTAAGGCCTACTAGAGGGTCCCGAGCGAGGCCCGCTAGAATGGGGAGGAGGGGCAGGAGTAGGTCTCCTAGTCTCTGGAGGCTCTCTAAGTACCCGAGTGGTGCGATTAGCCAACTCCTTTACCACTTGGGTAAGCTGGGCAATATCTTGTCTAACCTCTTGAATCTCAGTAATTGTAGTGGAGGCCGGGGGGACAGCCACGGGTGCGGGGGCTGGTGGTAACAGTGGTGCAGGGCACGCCGCCGCACCCATGGGTTCCATTTTAGGGTCAGGATGCTCCTCGGGGCTTGCCCCCTGCTCTATAACTTGAAGGGCTAGGCGCTTAAAGGCAGAAAAAGACATATTGGGGTTCTGTACAGCTAACATCTTTAATTGCGCCTTGTCCCATTTATTTTGGACCCCTTCTATGAATCTATCCATCAATAGTTTGTTACCCTGGTCAGGGGTGATATTGTCCAGTTTCTGGACTGCCTCCAGGGCATTCTGCAAGGCTACTGCATATGCCCTTAGTGTTTCCCCCGGCTTTTGTCACCTCTCGTACAGCCTGAGGCGGACCTCTGAGGGTGAGTGGGACTCAAATACCTGATGTAATCCCTCGAAGATCTGATCTACTGTAGTCTTCTCAGAAGTGGGCCAGGTACGGACTTCCTTACGTGCAGGTCCCTGCAACTGTCCCATGAGCAACAGCACCTGTTGGTTAGGGGGGAGAGAGTAGAGAGAGAAAATGCTTTGGAAGCTCTCCTGGAAATCCTTGAGGGAAAAGGGATCCCCTCTGTAGTTAGGCAACACAGGCTTTCCCAGGAAGAAGGGGGGGCCCCACTGTCATGACGTCGTACTGGAGGTGATCCCGGAGGGGTAGCTTGTGCAGGAGCCGCAAGAGGATCTGGTATATCACCTGCATCTGGTGATCTTGGGGCTGACATGTTGTAGCCTTGTTTGAGTGCGCTGTCACTTTAAGAAACTTTGAGTGCGCTGTCACTTTAAGAAACTTTGAGAGCGCTGTCTTTGAGAGCGCTGTCTTTGAGTGCGATGTCGTTGAGTGCGCTGTCTTTGAGTGCGACGTCTTTGAGTGCGCTGTCTTTTATTGCCGGACACGTTGCTATGGCTGCGCCCGGCAACTTCCTTTTTTTTTGGTCCGGTCAGCAATTGTTTCCTCTGTGCAACACAGAGTGGATTCTCTAGTTCCGGCTTGCACACTGAAGAGGCGTCACCGCCGGGGCTTGACTGGGCGGAGCTGCGACCGCTCCCGCTCTCGGGAAATGCTGGAAACAATTTAACCCCTTCAGGTACAGACTTTCTCCACTTAATAATGGCAGCTAACAGTCTTTCCTTCACCTCCCCCACCACTTGTATATGCGCCTCGCTGAGTAAATTACTTTCAATGACACAGTTCAGATTCTGGGGGGGGGGGAGGACTTGCTTTAGTGGCTGAATGGTTAAGGCGTACACCTGTATCCTGTTTGTGACGCCAGAAAACGATGTGGTGACCAGGGAGGATGAGCCCCACGGCCACACACATGCGCTTGATGGTTAGCTACTTGGTTCTTGGGGCTAGGAGCCCAGGGTCAGGTGGTATTAACCCTTAGTGAGGGCCAGATGGTATTAACCCTCTCTGTCACGTGACGCCACTGTAGTCTTGGAATACCCCGGGAAACTACAGCTCCGGGGGCCTCCGTATCCTCGCTAGTTAGGATGGTAATTACACAGTCCACAACAGGGGTTAAAACAACGAAGGCTTTACTGGCATGAAGGCAGGTGTCAAAATCTTCACAGCGTTTAAACAGAGTGTCAAAATGTTCTGCAGGCAGTCTCTAGAGGACCACACAGCTGATAATGCTTGAGCTTAGCTGATCATATATATACTCGGCTGCAAAAGCCGGATTAGTAATTCAGGGCCTATGCTTAACTAGGCTGAAAAATAGATACACTTACTGAAGTGTCTGTAGACTTGAGGCTTTTCGCCGGAATAACGGATTGATCCGATAAATGAGCTGAAGTACTGGTTCTGTAATGTTTAGGGATACTCCACTCTTTGCTGTATTTTCTCCTGAACTGGAGGCTTCTGGCCTGCACTGCTTCTCTGACTGTGTTTTGCTCTGCTCTGCCAGGAACTGTGTGTAGTCTAGACTGGCTTAAACAGGAAGTACAATCCCTTATAAGGGCCTGATGAGACTGAAGCTCATTGGTTGAGAGCTGTGGATCATAGAGACTGACCTGTAGTATAACACAACACAATAAGGTCTTGTCTAGCACTTAGTCCTCCCGACTCTAATACACTCTGACTGAACATGAGATGGTAATACACTCTGACTGAACATGAGATGGCTGACTAAACCTCTTAAAGCTATACACACCTAATAAACATATTATCAACCATAACAGTATAAATCACATCATAACTAGCTGAGTCCCTGCAGGGGAGACCCCACAAGCCGAGGGCCTCAATCTGACAGGGCCTACAGCAAATACCTGTACTGGGACACCACACGGGCGGGGAACATTACAGCTTTCATTTGAATAGCTGTAGTGTTTCCCGCCGCGCCGCAAATAGACACTCCCCCTTGCTCGGGTGAACTGTCCAATCCCGAGCAAGAGGGAGTGTCTATACGCAGCGCGGCGCGAAACACTACACCTATTCAAATGAAAGCTGTAATGTTCCCCGCCCGTATTAACCAAGCGGCGGCGCGGCAGCATGCAGGTAAGGGGGACATGGCTGCATATATGGGGGGGACATGCCTGCATATGGGGGGACATGCCTGCATATGGGGGGACATGGCTGGATATGGGGGGGACATGCCTGCATATATGGGGGGGACATGGCTGGATATGGGGGGGGGACATGGCTGCATATATGGGAGGGACATGGCTGGATATGGGGGGGGGGACATGCCTGCATATATGGGGGGGACATGGCTGGATATGGGGGGGGGGACATGGCAGCATATATGGGGGGGACATGGCTGCATATGGGGGGGACATGACTGCATATGGGGGGACATGGCTGGATATGGGGGGGGACATGGCTGCATATGGGGGGACATGGCTGCATATGGGGGGGACATGGCTGCATATGGGGGGGACATGGCTGCATATGGGGGGGACATGGCTGCATATGGGGGGGACATGGCTGCATATATGGGGGACATGGCTGCATATGGGGGGGACATGGCTGCATATGGGGGGACATGGCTGGATATGGGGGGGGACATGGCTGCATATGGGGGGACATGGCTGCATATGGGGGGGACATGGCTGCATATGGGGGCGACATGGCTGCATATGGGGGGGACATGGCTGTATATGGGGGCGACATGGCTGCATATGGGGGGGACATGGCTGCATATATGGGGGGACATGGCTGCATATGGGGGGGACATGGCTGCATATGGGGGGACATGGCTGGATATGGGGGGACATGGCTGGATATGGGGGGGACATGGCTGCATATATGGGGGGGACATGGCTGCATATATGGGGGGGACATGACTGCATCTGTGGGGGGACATAGCTGCATCTGTGGGGGGACATGGCTGCATATGGGGGGGACATGGCTGCATCTGTGGGGGGACATGGCTGCATCTGTGGGGGGACATGGCTGCATCTGTGGGGGGACATGGCTGCATATGGGGGGGACATGGCTGCATCTGTGGGGGGACATGGCTGCATATGGGGGGGACATGGCTGCATATGGGGGGGACATGGCTGCATCTGTGGGGGACATGGCTGCATCTGTGGGGGGACATGGCTGCATTTGTGGGGGGACATGGCTGCATTTGGGGACACATTTAAAAAAAAGTATCGGTATTCGGTATCGGCGAGTACTTGAAAAAAAGTATTGGTACTTGTACTCAGTCCTAAAAAAGTGGTATCGGGACAACCCTAATGTAATTACTCGAAATTTGGACAAAAATGCAGTCGGACGAAAACGAACGCACATGTCTAATATTTACAGTACCTATAAGTAAGCCTTATTCTAGGCTTACCTATAGCTACAAGTGTTACAGGGAGGTTTACAACCTCTTTAAGTTAATTTAATTGGTAAAGGTTCCCTTTAACACCCCAGAAGCCCCACAGTCACTACCCAGCTTGCACAACACCCTAGCAGTAACCATCGCTGTACGCTAGAGGGAGACGACGAGATACGCACAGATCACGTGTCGGGCCGTAGGCGGGGCTGTCATGTGATGGTCACATGACGTTGTCTTGCGCTGGCTGTGTATGTGTGCGGTGGGGTTGTGTTCTTGATTCGGCCGCAGCATGAGACCCCGGGGAGCCGTGTTGGTAGCTGTGCTCCTGATCATCATTACCACCAGCGGACAGTCCTCAGGGGGAGCACCCAAAGAGCTGTGCGGGTAAGAGGAGATCACTGCTGTCTGTGTCCTGCAGATCTGTCATCGGTGCTGGCCATGACAATGCACAAGCCTCATAGAGGAAGCTTCCCAGCTACTACACAATACATGTGTCCCATCCACCATGGCCTGTGTGTTGTTAGATCGCTGCCTACTGTCATGTGTGCTGCTCTGCTCAGAGGGACAACTCACAAACCCACCATGCCATGTTGTTTGGTTGATGTGATCTTTATTTTATGGTAGCGTGTTTTATATATGACCGTCCTGCCAGCTATGGCCATACACCTCACAATCTGATTGTACAATCTGCTTTAGATTTATCAAAACTATTAGGCAAACCTAAACAGTCACTTTCCTTTGTGTTCTATAAGGCCATCACGCTAATATGTTGGTAGATCTAAAGGCGATTGCACAATCACGTTGTATAGCGTATGGACAGTAAAAATGTCCCCCAATCTGTTTTCTTTTCTAAAAGCTCCCCTGTAATTTTTACCATTTCCACTGCAACATTGGGATAAAGTCAGCAATGTGATGCTTTTTTTGTTTTTATAAATCATTACAAACTAACCAGTTTTCGCAAAGCTTGCAGGGTCCATGGCTGTTGTGGGCATCTGAAACCCGCCTTTCTTAAAGTGGAGGTTCACCCGGAAATGACAATTTTTAACCTTAGATTGATACTCATTTTGTCTAGGGGAATCGGGTAGTTTTTTTTAAAATCGAAGCCGTACTTACCGTTTTAGAGATGCATCTTCTCCGCCGCTGCGGGACTGGGCGTTCCTACTTGATTGATAGGCTTCCGACGGTCGCATCCATCGCGTCACGATTTTCCGAAAGTAGCCGAACGTCAGTGCGCAGGCGCCGTATAGAGCCGCACCGACGTTCGGCTACTCGTGACGCGATTGATGCGACCGTCGAAAGCCTGTCAATCAAATAGGAACGCCCAGTCCCGAAGACCATACCTGGAAGCGGCGGAGAAGATGCATCTCTAAAACGGTAAGTACGGCTTCGATTTTAAAAAAACTACCCGATTCCGCTAGATAAAATGAGCATCAATCTAAGGTTAAAATTTTTTTTTCGGGTGAACTCCCGCTTTAAAGGGGTTGTAAAGGAAAAAATGTTTTTTCATAATAAGCATCCTTTACCTGCAGACATTCCTCTTTTCACTTCCTCATTGTCCGTTTTTGCTCAGAAGTTGCTCTATTTCTTCTCTGTTCTGTTCACTTCCTGCTTGTCTGATTTTACTGACCACCGTGAAGGGAGGCTTTACTGCGGTGGTCAGTGACGAGCTCACCCCCTCCTGGGAACTACATCTGTGTGGCAGGACAGGACGCTCTCTACATGTTAGAGACTTCAAGGAGGTGTGAATTACTGGGCGTGCCGCAATGCATACTGGGAAATGTAGTTCTTAGATGAACGAGCGCTGCAAACCAGGAAGTGAATAAGAACAGAAACTAGAACGCCGGAGGTGATATAGATGAAGGAATTTAATAGGTATTTACTCGTTTTTTAACAGAATCATTACACTATTCTGTCTGTCTACCTTGCAGACATTAATTTTAGCCAAAAAAATGTTTTCCTTTACAACTCCTTTAATTTCTGGGATTTGGTGTGTCTGGCTACCCAGCATGCACCTCCCGATCTTGCGCAGTAATGCCACTGCGCAATGATGTTAATAACAGAAAGTTAGGGGCCATTGCTATGGTAACCTAATTCCATTCAAGTAATTTCCAGTCTGGATCTTGTGATGTAATCGCCTAGCTGGCCGAAGTTGGATGTGCTGCACAAAAACAGTAAAAAGGTATTTCGAAAAAAAGAAAAACAACTTGTGCCAGTTAGAATATCAGTGAGAATGGCCATGGGAGTGACTGCAAATAGGGGGGAAAAAATGGGTGGAACTCCACGTTAAGCCTAGTACACGCTGAGATCTCTGGTCGGAGCTGATGTACTAACAATCCGATGTTGGTACATCGATCTCCCCTGCTGTTCTATTGAGTTCTGACAGAAGGAGGGCACTCCCCTGCCAAAACAATCTGGTCATACTCCTTGGACCGGTGATAGCGATTAACTGTCCTGGCCCGGTCGCATGGAATCGCACATCCACCGCCCTGGATGCAAACATGGTAAAATTGCAGATATTCAGCGGATGTTCGATTTCATCTGAACACCTGTTGTTTATGGCCGCTGGTAGCCTCTTAGTCTTGCCGTCAGAATTTGCAATACAACCTTGAACACAAGTGTGACTGGGGCCTTCTCTGTATTTGGCATATATCAAGAAATAGGGAATATGACTAAGTGGATAGCACTTCCGCCTGGCAGCACTAGGGTTGTAGGTTCGAATCCCTACCTGGAGTTTGCATGTTCTCCCTGGGCTTGTGTGGGTTTCCCACGGGTACTCCAATTTCCTCCCACACTCCAAAGACATGCTGGTAGGTTAATTGCATCCTGTCTAAAATTGGCCCTGGAATGTAAACACACCAATAAATAGTGAGTGCCTAGAACATGGGTGTTCAACCTGCGGCCCTCCAGCTGTTGCAAAACTACAAGTCCCATCATGCCTCTGCCTGTGGGAGTCATGCTTGTAAAATCGTCAGCCTTGCAATGCCTCATGGGACTTGTAGTTCTGCAACAGCTGGTGAGGGCACAGGTTGAGCACCCATGGCCTAGAACAGGCATGACTCCTAGAGGCAGAGGCATGATGGGATTTGCAGTTTCATCACAGCTGGAGGGCCGAGAATGCCCACCCCTGGCCTAGAACCATGAATCTGCTTACCCACAAGGTGATCATACAAAACCTTGTATATAAATAAACTTCTCTTTATTGTCCCTAGTATGTGTGAGTTGGGGACCTTAGATTGTAAGCTACCTGGGGGCAGGGACTGATATCAATGTACAATGTATATGTAAATAGACGCTGCTATGAGTACCTGTAATAAATAATTTAATAATATTAGGGCTGTTACTGTTTAATATTTTCGTGTTCGATTAATCTTTTTTTTTTTTTTTTATTTAACGATTTTAATCGACTAATTTTGATTAATTATAACACACATACATTTTTCGGATAACCACCATATATAGTCCCCACTGTCATATCCACAGACATCCCCTCCCCCCCACCACTGTCATATCCACAGACATCCCCTCCCCCCCACCACTGTCATATCCACAGACATCCCCTCCCCCCCCACCACTGTCATATCCACAGACATCCCCTCCCCCCCCACCACTGTCATATCCACAGACATCCCCTCCCCCCCCACCACTGTCATATCCACAGACATCCCCTCCCCCCCACCACTGTCATATCCACAGACATCCCCTCCCCCCCACCACTGTCATATCCACAGACATCCCCTCCCCCCCCCCCCACCACTGTCATATCCACAGACATCCCCTCCCTCCCCACCACTGTCATATCCACAGACATCCCCTCCCCCCCCCACCACTGTCATATCCACAGACATCCCCTCCCTCCCCACCACTGTCATATCCACAGACATCCCCTCCCTCCCCACCACTGTCATATCCACAGACATCCCCTCCCCCCCACCCCACCACTGTCATATCCACAGACATCCCCTCCCTCCCCCCCCCCACCACTGTCATATCCACAGACATCCCCTCCCTCCCCCCCCCCCACCACTGTCATATCCACAGACATCCCCTCCCTCCCCCCCCCCACCACTGTCATATCCACAGACATCCCCTCCCTCCCCCCCCCACCACTGTCATATCCACAGACATACCCTCCCCCCCTCCACTGTCATATCCACAGACATCCCCCCCCCACCACTGTCATATCCACAGACATCCCCCCCCCCCCACCACTGTCATATCCACAGACATCCCCTCCCCCCCCCCCCACCACTGTCATATCCACAGACATCCCCTCCCCCCCCCCCCACCACTGTCATATCCACAGACATCCCCTCCCCCCCCACCACTGTCATATCCACAGACATCCCCCCCCACCACCACTGTCATATCCACAGACATCCCCTCCCCCCCCCACCACTGTCATATCCACAGACACCCCCCCCCACCACTGTCATATCCACAGACATCCCCTCCCCCCCCCACCACTGTCATATCCACAGACACCCCCCCCCCCCCCACTGTCATATCCACAGACATCCCCTCCCCCCCACCACTGTCATATCCACAGACACCCCCCCCCACCACTGTCATATCCACAGACATCCCCACCCCCCCCCACCACTGTCATATCCACAGACACCCCCCCCCCACCACTGTCATATCCACAGACACCCCCCCCCCACCACTGTCATATCCACAGACACCCCCCCCACCACCACTGTCATATCCACAGACATCCCCTCCCCCCCCACCACTGTCATATCCACAGACATCCCCTCCCCCCCCACCACTGTCATATCCACAGACATCCCCTCCCCCCCCACCACTGTCATATCCACAGACATCCCCTCCCCCCCACCACTGTCATATCCACAGACATCCCCCCCACCACTGTCATATCCACAGACATCCCCTCCCCCCCCCCCCCACCACTGTCATATCCACAGACATCCCCCCCCCCCCCCACCACTGTCATATCCACAGACATCCCCTCCCTCCCCACCACTGTCATATCCACAGACATCCCCTCCCTCCCCCCCCCCACCACTGTCATATCCACAGACATCCCCTCCCTCCCCCCCCCACCACTGTCATATCCACAGACATCCCCTCCCTCCCCCCCCCACCACTGTCATATCCACAGACATCCCCTCCCTCCCCCCCCCCACCACTGTCATATCCACAGACATCCCCTCCCTCCCCCCCCTCCACCACTGTCATATCCACAGACATACCCTCCCCCCCCACCACTGTCATATCCACAGACATCCCCTCCCCCCCACCACTGTCATATCCACAGACATCCCCTCCCCCCCCCACCACTGTCATATCCACAGACATCCCCTCCCCCCCCACCACTGTCATATCCACAGACATCCCCTCCCCCCCCCCCCCACCACTGTCATATCCACAGACATCCCCCCCCACCACTGTCATATCCACAGACATCCCCCCCACCACTGTCATATCCACAGACATCCCCCCCCACCACTGTCATATCCACAGACATCCCCTCCCCCCCACCACTGTCATATCCACAGACATCCCCCCCCACCACTGTCATATCCACAGACATCCCCTCCCCCACTGTCATATCCACAGACATCCCCTCCCCCCCACCACTGTCATATTCAGACATCCCCCCCCCCCCTCTGTCATATCCACAGACATCCCCTCCCTCCCCCCCACCACTGTCATATCCACAGACATCCCCTCCCTCCCCCCACCACGGTCATATCCACAGACATACCCTCCCCCCCCCCCTCCACTGTCATATCCACAGACATACCCTCCCCCCCCCTCCACAGACATACCCCCCCCCCCCCACCACTGTCATATCCACAGACATCCCCTCCCCCCCACCACTGTCATATCCACAGACATCCCCTCCCCCCCCACCACTGTCATATCCACAGACATCCCCTCCCCCCCCACCACTGTCATATCCACAGACATCCCCCTCCCCCCCCACCACTGTCATATCCACAGACATCCCCTCCCCCCCCCACCACTGTCATATCCACAGACATCCCCTCCCCCCCCCCCACCACTGTCATATCCACAGACATCCCCTCCCCCCCCCCCCCACCACTGTCATATCCACAGACATCCCCTCCCCCCCCACCACTGTCTTATCCACAGACATCCCCTCCCCCCCCCACCACTGTCTTATCCACAGACATCCCCTCCCCCCCCCACCACTGTCATATCCACAGACATCCCCTCCCCCCCCACCACTGTCATATCCACAGACATCCCCTCCCCCCCCCACCACTGTCATATCCACAGACATCCCCTCCCCCCCCACCACTGTCATATCCACAGACATCCCCTCCCCCCCACCACTGTCATATCCACAGACATCCCCCCCCCTCTGTCATATCCACAGACATCCCCCCCCCACTGTCCTATCCACAGACATCCCCTCCCCCCCCCCCACTGTCATATCCACAGACATCCCCCCCCCCACTGTCAATGCAGATTAGTGCTTGCTTAGTCTTACCAGAGAAGCCAGCCGAACACAAGCAGTTGAGGCCGGCTGATGACGTCAACGCGCCGCTCTAGGCTCACCTAGGCCGCCTCTGGGTGGACCAAGATGGCCGCCGCTCTGGGAGCTAGGCAGCAGCGGAGATCAGGCGGATCACTTTGGTGTGCCGATCCGCATATGGTGACCCATTCGGATCATGGATCATTTATGATCCGTTGCACCACTAGTAGCGATCAAAACATTTTTGATCATTAATTTTTTTTTACGATTAATCGAGAAATGTAATCTTTAATTTCCACAGCCCTAAATAATATGATTAATAGGTTGCAATAATCACTGGTAAATTGTACACTGTCACTAGAATTCACCCTATAGTACTAATCGCAAATGTGAATAGGGCCTAAGGGCTCGTGTACACCACAATCCCCGCATTTGAGCAGCTCCGCCTGTGCATTTACATTAAATTTTAATGCATTTGCAGTGTGCTTTTATTACATGTTTGTTTTTTTAGATATATATTTTTTTGTAATTTGGCTTGCATTTGTAGCATGAACATGTGCGTTTACATTTAATTTTAGTGTGTAATAAAACCGGACATGCTTTGGTTTATTTACAAGTAATCACGCTGTCATTGGATGGCATGATCACATGGTAAAGGCCGCTGTTATTGGTCCTTTACCCAGATCTGGGAGACTTGACGGTCACGGACATTCCTGGGTGCGCACCTGTTATCCGACGTTGCTGTAGCCGCCATTTGGCTATGGTGCAGTCGGCAAGCGGTTAAGGTTTCGAGGCTGATGTTTGGTAACTCGGACCTTCAGCTCCCTCCACATATTTTCTATGTTTGGAGACTGGCTAGACCACTCAAGGACCGTAATGTGCTTCTTCTTGAGCCACTGTTTTGTTGCCTTGGCTGTGTGTTTTGGGTCATTGTCATGCTGGAATACCTATCCAACGCATTTTCAATGCCCTGGCTGGGGGAAGGATGGTCTCACCCAAGGCCCTGTCCATCGTCCCTTTGATGCAGTGAAGTTGTTTTGTCCCCTTAGCAGAAAAACACCCCCAAAACATAATGTTCCCACCTCCATGTTTGACGATGGGGATGGTGTCCTTGGGGTCATAGGCAGTCTTTCCTTTCCTTTCCTTTCCTTTCCTTTCCTTTCCTTTCCTTTCCTTTCCTTTCCTTTCCTTTCCTTTCCTTTCCTTTCCTTTCCTTTCCTTTCCTTTCCTTTCCTTTCCTTTCCTTTCCTTTCCTTTCCTTTCCTTTCCTTTCCTTTCCTTTCCTTCTCATCATTCAGATGTTCATTAGCAAACTTCACACAGTCCTGTACATGTGCTTTCTTGAGCAAGTGGGACATTGGGGGCACTGCAGGATTTTTTTGTTCCCATTTGCTAATTATCGCACCAACTGTTGTCATTCTCTCACCAAGCTGCTTGGCGATGGTCTTGTAGACCATCCCAGCCTTGTATAGGTCAACAATCGTGTCCCTGACATCCTTCGATAGCTCTTTGGTCTTGGCCATGGTGGAGAGATTGGAATTTGATTGCTTCTGTGGACAGGTGTCCTTTATACAGGTAACAAGCTGAGATTAGGAGCACTCCCTTTAACCACTTCCCTACCGCGTCATTGTGAAATGACGGCGGCAGGAACCCCTCCTCGATCCAGGAGGACGTCATGTGACGTCCTGGGCTTTGCGGGTGGATATCTGAATGATGCCTGCAGCTAGAGGCATCATTCAGATATCCTTCTCTCCTGCCGGCGATTCTGCACAACGTAAGAACGATCATAGCGGCGATTCCGCCGCTAGATCGTTCTTACAGGCGGCGGGAGGGGACATCCCCCCCCCTCCCGCCGCCATCCGGTGCTTCTCCGGGCTCTCCCGTGCCATCGGGGGCCCGGAGAACGAATCGTCCGGCGCTGGCAGGAAGCATAGAGATGACTGGTGACCAGATGGTCACCAGTCATCTCTATGACCGTCGGAGGACCCGGGCGCGATGTGATGACGTCACGCCCGGGTCCCCGTAAGTAAACAAAGCCGCAATTGCGGCTGCTAAGCAACAGCAAGCATGAGATCGGTGAATTTTTTTTCACCGATTTCATGCTTTCCAGCCTGGAGGAGAAATGTGGGGTCTTATTGACCCTGCATCTCTCCATAAAGAGGACCTGTCACACACATTCCTATTACAAGGGATGTTTACATTCCTTGTAATAGGAATAAAAGTTATAATAAAAAAATAAAAATAAAAAAAAGTGTAAAAAAAGAAATAAATATGTAAAAAAATAAATAAATAAAAAATATTTTTTTTAACGCCCCTGTCCCCAGTAGCTCGCGCGCAGAAGCGAACGCACACGCAAGTCCCGCCGACATATGTAAACGCCGTTCAAACCACATATGTGAGGTATCGCCGTGTGCGTTAGAGTGCCAGCAACAATTCTAGCACTAGATCTCCTCCTGTAAATCTAAACTGGTAACCTGTAAAAAATTTCAAAGCGTTGCCTATGGAGATTTTTAAGTACCGAAGTTTGGCGCAATTCCATGAGTGTGCGCAATTTTAAAGCGTGACATGTTAGGTATCTATTTACTCGGTGTAACATCATATTTCATATTTTACAAAAAAATTGGGCTAACTTTACTGTTTTGTTATTTTTTTTAATGCATGAAACAATTTTTTTCCAAAAAAAAGGCGTTTGAAAAATTATTGCGCAAATAGCGTGCAAGATAAAACGTTTCAATGACCATCGTTTTATTCCCTAGGGTGTCTGCTAAAAAAACATATATAATGTTTGGGGGTTCTGCGTAATTTTCTAGCAAAAAAATTATGATTTGTACGTGTAGGAAAGAAGTGCCAGAATAGGCCTGGTATGGAAGCGTGTATAACTGCCCTGTATGGAAGTGGTTAAGAGAGTGCTCTAAGGCTGGGTTCACACTACTACACTACTTTCATCCTACTTTGCTCTGTGTTCAATGTTTCCCTATGAGAGCGTCTTGTAGCGTCCTACACAAGTCGGTCCGACTTTGAAAATGCTCCCTGTACTACTTTTGGTCCTACATTGATCCTACTTCAGGCCCATTGAATATCATTGAAGTCGGACCAAAGTAGGAGCCTGTTCATGAAAGTAGGATGGATGTAGGACCAATGTAGGATAAATGTAGGACCAATGTAGCAGAGCAAAGTAGGATGAAAGTAGTGTAGTAGTGTGAACCCAGCCTTAGTCTCAGCTCCTTGCCTGTAGAGAAGACACCTGGGAGCCAAACATCTTGCTGATAGGGGATCAAATACTTATTCATTAAAATGCAAATCAATTTATAACTTTTTAAATACATTTTTCTGGATATTTCTGTGATTCTGTCTCGCTGTTAAATAAACCTACCATTCAAATTATAGACTGATCCCCCCTTTTTTTTTTTTTTTCAGTGGGCAAACGTACAAAATCAGCAGGGGATCAAATACTTTTCCCCTCACTGTATATCTTTACACAAATGTTTTGCCTTTCATTTATTTTAATCTTTTTAACTAAATGGGTTGTTTTTTCAAAGTGATAGTTTTACAATGACTTTCTAGGGTGAGGTTCTGCCAATCCAGCCAGTGTCTATTGTTTTTATGTAGTTTAGAATTACAGGGAGGTGAATAATCCCATCAATCACCATGTAACGTTATGGCCCTATTGTGTTTCTCTGGTTAGTGGGCATGGAGTAGGAGTGGAGGAGGGGACTGCCATTTACCACTGTGTGTGTGTGTGTGTGTGTGTGTGTGTGTGTGTGTGTGTGTGTGTGTGTGTGTTTGTGTATATATGCCCACATGTATCACTCTATAGTCAAGGAAATTAACAGTTTAGAAGGGAATTGAAACTGTAGCATGCTCAGTAGATGTAGCAACAGCTGGTCTACACCATCTCAGGCTACAGCGGGGACAGAGACAAGGAGGTAGGGACAGTGAACAGTAGTGGTGCAACGGTTCGTCATTGATCCATGATTCGAACGGGTCAACGTCTGCGGATCGGCACACCACGAGATCCGCGGATTGAGCCCATAGGAAAGGCCCGCGGCTTCTGCCTAGCTCCAGAGCGGCGGACATCTTGGTACACTCTGCGGCGGCCTAGGTGAGCTTCCCAGAGCGGAGCTGACTGGCGAGATGTGGACATTGCAGTGGGGATTTTATATGGTGGTGATCCGATTTGTGGCTCTGATCTGAGGAATGATCCGAACTGTGAGTTTTTTTTTTTGAACCGTTGCACCCCTAGTAAACAGCAGAATCAACCAATTTTTTTTTTTTTTTTTTTTTTTTTTTTTTTTTGCAGAATACAGAAAATAAATTCAATAGTGACTGAAGGAGTATGAACAGCATGTAATGCAGCATGTACTGACAGTTATTAGACACCTTTCACACTGGTGGTGTTTTTTTGGATGCTTTAGCACTTTAAGCGCCTGAAAAATGCCTCATCTGCAGTTATGAGTGCTTTAACACTGCAGCACTGTGCTGGCAGGATGTTAATAAAAAAAATAGTCCTGCAAGCAGCGTCTTTGGAGCGGTGTATATACGCCACTCCTCCACCGCTCTTGCGTGTTAAAAATGAATGGACACCGCTGCCGAAGCGCCTGCAAAACACTTTGGCAGCGGGGCTACATGGGCGCTATTAACCCCTTTCCTCGGCTGCTAGTTAAAAGTGCCGCTAAAACTACGGTAAATCGCTGCTAATGGTAGCAGCGCTTTACAGCTAACGCCGCCATGGCTGCAATGTTAAAGGGCTCTTACTGATGTAGGTTTATTGACGCTTTAAAGCCCCAAAATGGTTGTGATTTGCAGTGTTTGTCCTTCTGGGGAGATTTACCTTTACATCATGTCCCCGAGACTAAACTGGAAGTAAGAGAAAATCGCCACTGGGTATTTACATGCCTTCAGGGATAGATGTGTGCCCCTGGATTTAAACGGTCTGTACCCGGGGGTGCACATCCATTCCTGTACGGAAATGCTTTTACCAGCACACAGCCTGTCATTGATTTGTACAGGTGTCTGTCAGAGATATACACTTCTACTCATGGTGTATGTCTCTGTGACCATGTGAGCGAGCATTCCACACAGGTTTAACGTTTCTCACGTCTTTCACACCTTGAATACTGAACTGAGGGAATCGAAAGGTCTTGGTGCTGATTAAACCTTGCCACGGTTGTGGCGGTTTCCTGTGTCTCATCTGTCAAATGTCAAGTGTTGGCTCACCGTGTTATTCTAGTAATATCGGTACGGTAGTTTGAGAAACAGAGATAGTAGTTGAAACGACTTTTGCCTTCTGTTCAGTCATGTATTCACTATTATTCTTGGGAGATCTGGAGGCTGCAGACCACTTGATGCTAAGGAAGCAAATGGGGATCTGTCTTGTGTAGTTACATCTGTCATTAGTTCTAGAAGGTATAATACACAATAGGGTTGTCCCGATACCAGTATCGGTATCGGGACCGATACCGAGTATTTGCGGGAGTACTCGTACGCCCGCAAATACCCCTGATACTGAAATAGAATACTTGTTTCCCCCCCCCCCCCCGCCGCCGTCACCGCAAAGCCGCCGTTAATCAGCGTGCGGGGAACATTACAGCTTTCGTTTGAATAGCTGTATCCCCGCCACGTATAGACACTCCCCCTTGCGCGGGATTGGACGGATGATCTGTCCAATCCCTAGCAAGGGGGAGTGTCTATACGCGGCGGGGGATACAGCTATTCAAACGAAAGCTGTAATGTTCCCCGCACGCTGATTAACGGCGGCACGTGCAGCATCATCAAGGTATGTAGGACATGGTTGCATTATGTGGGGGACATGGCTGGAATATGTGGGGGACATGGCTGGAATATGTGGGGGACATGGCTGGAATATGTGGGGGACATGGCTGGAATATGTGGGGGACATGGCTGGAATATGTGGGGGACATGGCTGGAATATGTGGGGGACATGGCTGGAATATGTGGGGGACATGGCTGGAATATGTGGGGGACATGGCTGGAATATGTGGGGGACATGGCTGGAATATGTGGGGGACATGGCTGGAATATGTGGGGGACATGGCTGGAATATGTGGGGGACATGGCTGGAATATGTGGGGGACATGGCTGGAATATGTGGGGGACATGGCTGGAATATGTGGGGGACATGGCTGGAATATGTGGGGGACATGGCTGGAATATGTGGGGGACATGGCTGGAATATGTGGGGGACATGGCTGCATTATGTGGGGGACATGGCTGCATTATGTGGGGGACATGGCTGCATTATGTGGGGGACATGGCTGCATTATGTGGGGGACATGGCTGCATTATGTGGGGGACATGGCTGCATTATGTGGGGGACATGGCTGCATTATGTGGGGGACATGGCTGCATTATGTGGGGGGACATGGCTGCATTATGTGGGGGGACATGGCTGCATTATGTGGGGGGACATGGCTGCATTATGTGGGGGGACATGGCTGCATTATGTGGGGGGACATGGCTGCATTATGTGGGGGGACATGGCTGCATTATGTGGGGGGACATGGCTGCATTATGTGGGGGGACATGGCTGCATTATGTGGGGGGACATGGCTGCATTATGTGGGGGGACATGGCTGCATTATGTGGGGGGACATGGCTGCATTATGTGGGGGGACATGGCTGCATTATGTGGGGGGACATGGCTGCATTATGTGGGGGGACATGGCTGGAATATGTGGGGGACATGGCTGCATTATGTGGGGGGACATGGCTGGAATATGTGGGGGACATGGCTGCATTTGGGGACACATTTAAAAAAAGTATCGGTATACGGTATCGGCGAGTACATAAAAAAAAAGTATCGGTTCTTGTACTCAGTCCTAAAAAAGTGGTATCGGGACAACCCTAATACACAATAGGTAAAGTTTGGCATAAATTCAACAAGGTGTTGGAAACATTCCTCAGAGATTTTGGTCCATAGAGACATGATGGCATCACACAGTTGGTGCAGATTTGTCGGCTGCACGGCCATGATGCGAATCTCCTGTTCCACATCCAAAAGGTGCTCGATTGGATTGAGATCTGGTGACTGTGGAAGCCATTGGTGTACAGTGAACTCATTGTCATGTTCGAGAAACCAGTTTGAGATGATCTGAGCTTTGTGACATGGTGCATTATCCTGCTGGAAGTAGCCATCTGAAGATGGGTACACTGTAGTCACAAAGGGATGGACATGGTCAGCAACAGTACTCCGTGGCATTTAGACAATGCTCAATTGGTACTAAGGGGCCCAAAGTGTGCCAAGAAAATATCCCCCCACACCATTACACCACCACCGCCAGCCTGAACTATTGATACAAGAAAGCATGGATCCATCCTGCCATGTTGTTTACGCCAAATTCTGACCCTACCATCAGAATGTTGCAGCTGAAATCGAGACTCGTCAGACAAAGCAGCGTTTTTCCAGTCTTCTGTTGTCCAATTTTGGTGAGCCTGTGCAAATTGTAACCTCAGTTTCCTGTTCTTAACTGACAGGAGTGGCACCTGGTGTGGTCTTCTGCTGCCATAGCCCATCTGCTTCAAGGTTCGATGTGTTGTGCATTCAGAGATGGTATTTTGCATACCTTGGTTGTAACAAGTGGTTATTTGAGTTACCGTTGCCTTTCTATCATCTGCAACCATTCTCCTCTGACGACATCAAGGCAGGGCTCGACAAATCCCGGTCACCATGGCGGCTAGAAATAGTGTCCTGGCGACTTGGCTTGAAAGGTGGGCAAAAAAAAAAATATATATATATATATATATATATATATTATATTTTTTGTGAGCTGGTGCCATCTGGTGGTGAGCCGTTGGTATTACAAGTTAAACAGCAATTCTAATGTAATTTTTCACTGCCATCTTCTTCCCTCTAATTAGAACCCCCCAAACATTATATATATTTTTTATCCTAACACCCTAGAGAATAAAATTGCGATCGTTGCAATACTTTCTGTCACGCCGTATTTGCGCAGCGGTCTTACAAGCGCACTTTTTTGGGAAAAAATTACACTTTTTTTAATTAAAAAATAAGACAACAGTTAAGTTATCCCCATTTTTTTTTTTAATACTATGAAAGATAATGTTACGCCGAGTAAATTCATACCCAACATGTCACGCTTCAAAATTGTGTCCGCTCGTGGAATGCCGACAAACTTTTACCCTTTAAAATCTTCATAGGCGACGTTTAAAAAAAAATCTACAGGTTGCATGCTTTGAGTTACAGAAAAGGTCTAGGGCTAGAATTATTGCTCTCGCTCTACCAATCGCGGCGATACCTCACATGTGTGGTTTGAACACCGTTAACATATGCAGGCGCTGCTCAAGTATGTGTTCGCTTCTGCGCGCAAGCTAGTCGGGACGGGGTGCGTTTTCTGGCTCCTAGATTCCAAGCAAATTTGTCAAACCCTGCATCAAGGCATTTCCATCCACATAACTGGATATTTTCTCTTTCTTGGTCCATTCTCTGTAAACACTAAATATGGTTGTGCATAAAAATCCCAGTAGATCAGCAGCTTTTGAAATACTCAGACCAGCCTGTTTGGCACCAACAACAATGCCATGTTTAGAGTCGCTTAAATCCCCTTTCTCCCCCATTCTGATGCCCGTTTTGAAATTCAGCAAGTTGTCTTCACCACATTTAGAGGCCCAAATGCATTTAGTTGCTGCCATGTGATTGGCTGATTAGCAATTGGTGTTGCCAAGCAATCAAACATGTGTACCTAGTACAGTGGCGTGTGTATTTACAGTATCTCACAAAAGTGAGTACACCCCTCGCATTGACAACCCTGAAGAATTTACACTTTGCTACAATGTAAAGTAGTGACTGTACCCCTAAGTGAAGATGTCCAAATTTTGCCCAAAGTGTCAATATTTTTTTGTGTGGCCACCATTATTTTCCAGCACTGCCTTAACCATCTTGGGCATGGAGTTCACCAGAGCTTTACAGGTTGCCACTAGAGTCCTCTTCCACTCATCCACAATGACATCACAGAGCTGGTGGATGTTGGAGACCTTGCGCTCCTCCACCTTCCATTTGAGGATGCCCCACAGATGCTCAATAGGGTTTAAGTCTGGAGGACATGCTTGGCCAGTCCATCTTTTTTACCCTCGGCTTCTTTGGCAAGGCAGTGGTTTGGTTGTCTTTGAGGTGTGTTTGGGGTTATGTTGAAATACTGCCCTGTGGCCCAGTCTCTGAAGGGAGGGCATCATGCTCTGCTTCAGTGTGTCACAGTACATGTTGACATTCATGGTTCCCTCAATGATCTGTAGGTCTCCAGTGTCGGCAGCACTCATACAGCCCCAGACTATGACACTCCCACGACCATGCTTGACTGTAGGCAAGACACACTTGTTTTTGTAAATGATGCACTAAAGGGCGCTCCCAAAACAATCACTATAAGTGCAAAAGGTGATCTATGCAAATAATATATATGCGTTTGTGACCGTGTATAGACGTGTTTTAGTGAATTGCTTCACTTCAAACACTTGTTGCACAAATGTTACAGAAAATATTGATTCATATGTTTTTTATGTTTTTGATAGCTCAAACAAATATATCACGAAAAGTTCAAAACAGCTCCAGAAATCTTTTTAGATGATTCCGCTCCGACATCATGTGAAAAATAAAATCTGTGTTCCAAATAATCGTGACTTTTCACCCAAAGGGACGACAAAATGTGCTCACCAGATGGCTCTGGCCAGCAAGTGACCATAAGGCCTCTTTCACATGTACGGATCCCATGCTTAGCGGGGATCGCTCTGTTGATCCCCACTGAGCCGGCAGATGACAGGGCGGTCCCCGCACACTGTGCAGGGACCTGTGGGGGGGGATCGGATGAACACGGACAGTCAGTCCGTTTTTCACCCGATCCGCTCTGCAGACAGATGGAAAAATAGGATTTTCCTCCGTCTGCATAATCTGAGTATTGTGGATACCGATGAGATCGGGTGTCAGCGGATGTTCATCCGCTGACACCCGCTATCTCATAGGGATTAATGCATGTCCCGTTTTCATCTGTAAACGGATGGATGAAAAAGCGTACATACGGTCCGCATGTGTGAAACAGGCCCAAGACGAGAAGTAATTCCTGGAAACCATTCATCCATCTCCTTCCAATCGATCGTTCACATGTGTGGTGAACTTGGTCAAATGAACCCGGGACCAACCAGATCAAATCCATAATGTCTATCCTCCGCTCCAATCTCCCACATTTTCAAATCAAGCTCCACCAAAAAGAGACAGGGAAGGCAGATATCGTGTAGTAACGCTTGTTTATTGTCACATACAATTTTTTCAGCAGGGGTGTGTATCAGTATGTCGGGAACACCTAGTGTGGTCGAAGTCTGTTCAGACAGCGCTATCTGACCAGCAGTGTGTACTGTGTATTCGGCAACCCCACAGCGGAAGTGACATGGAGTGTGTGTCAGACCTAGCTTCTATGCATTTCGCGTTCCAGCACGCGTCATCTGGAACAAGCTGTACACTTACTACTTTACTATAGCAAAGTGTCATTTCTTCAGTGTTGTCACATGAAAAGATATAATAAAATATTTACAAAAATGTAAGGGGTTATTCACTTTTGTGAAATGCTGTGTATGTATGTATGTATGTATGTATGTATGTATGTATGTGTTTTTATATATAAATATACTCGCACACTAAATTAAAGTCCAACTCCAAGATATTGGCAACCCCCCCTCTAAGTAAACGCTCGTATAAAAAAAAAATATGTTTCGACGGAGCTGTGGGGCTGGAGGAAATATCGGTTGATTACAAGTGAGGTCACAGCGCTTGTGCTTCAATGCGAACCATGAGTCCCCCTGCCATGATGGCAGATGAGACATGTAGTCTCTTCAGTCATAGGTCTCTGTGACTGGATGATGTGACTGCGTGGGAGGAGCCAAGCACAGCTGGTTGTTAATAATAATAATAATAATAATAATAATAATAATAATAATAATAATAATAATAATAATAATAATAATAATAATAATAATATTATTATTTAAAGCGGTAGTTCACCCTCTCGTACTTGATGTTACCATCGAGACAGGCATTGTAGCGCGAGCTACAGTATGCCTGTCCCGATTTTTTTAACCCCGTACTCACCTCGTAGTCGTCCATCGTAGATTTCGGCTCCCGCGGGGAATGGGCGTGCCTATGGAGAGGGAGGATGATTGACGGCCGGCCCTGGCACGTCACTCTCCCCGAAGACAGCCGGAGTAGGTCTCGGCTCTTCACGGCGCGTGCGCACAGGCTATGCGCACGCGTCGTGAAGACCAAGCCTATTTCGGCTATTTCCGGAGAAGCGTGACGCGCCAGAGCCGGCCGTCAATCATCCTCCGTCTCCAGAGGCACGCCCATTCGCCGGTATCTTCGATGGACGACTACAAGGTGAGTATGGGGGGAAAAAATTCGGGACAGGCATACTGTAGCTCGCGCTACAATGCCTGATTTAAAGGTAAAAGAAAAAAAAAAATTTTTTTTCCCGTCGATAGGGTGAACCCCCGCTTTAAGCAGGGATGATTACAGAGCTTTAATTATTTGTGTGGTGTGTGTGTGTGTGTGTGTGTGTGTTTTTTTTCCTGCCTAGAGTGCAAGTCCCATCATGCCTCTGGGAGTAATAGTAACTGCCAGCCTTGCAATGCCTGATGGGAAATGTAGTTCCAGAACAGCTGGAGGGCCCGAGGTTGCCTACCCCTGCTTTAAATGTGATTTATAAAGTCTTGTGTTTATTAAAAAAAAAAAAAAAAAAGTTTGTTTTGCACAGAGCAGCCAGGATCTGCCTCTTTGCTGCTCCGGCCTCCTGTCGAGTGTCCCTACAGTAAGCAGCTTGCTATGGGGGCACCCGAGCCGAGCCGCAGCTCCCTGTGTCCATTCAGACACGGAACTGCTTTTTGGGCCCCCTTTCCCCTGACTTGTTCCCACAGCTGTCAGTCAGTTGGCCAATGGCGCTGCAGCTGTGTCTCAGCCAATCAGGAGGGAGAGTCCCGGATGGCCGAGGGATTTGTGGACAGAGATGGGGCTCAGGTAAGAATTAGGGGGTGCTGGGACAGCTTATACACACAGAGGCTTTTTATCTTGATGCATAGAATGCATTAAGATAAAAAAAAAACCTGCCTTTACAACTTCTTTTAAATATGTACTTCAGTTATGTCACATAAGATGCAGCGCAATATTAAAAAAAAAAAAAAAAGTGCTAGTACTTTCTTTGATTATTTTATATTTATTTTTTTGCACACAAAGCAATTTATTGTAATGAATAAGCTGCCTGAAACAAGTCACCAAAAAACACATTTTGCACTGTCTCACCTGCACAGATGTGAACAGAGCCTAATTCTGGGAGTTTTACTACTATTATTTTTTTTTTTTTTTCTGAGAATTGTATTATGTGATATATGTTGCAATTTTTTGCATTGCTCTTAAAATACTGAAGTGAAATTAGAAGTTTTTAATAGCTTTGCGCATTGAATAATGATGAATCTCTCTTCCCTTTTGAGTAGTTGCAAATCTTGTGACCAGAGTGGTTGGAGCTTTTTTTGAAGGATTAGAATGATGATACATGGAGTTTGCCTATCATATGTCATCATATCTTAAACCAGACTACACTCAGATGTTTTATCTGATCTCCACATCCTGCGTATAACCAGCTAATTCCCATCTCTGGCTTTTCAGAACGTAGGTTTTTTTTCTTTGTTTTCTCACTCTGTACAAATGTGCTACACTTCCTTTTTTTTTTTTTTTCTACAGGTTTTCGTAACCTATAATAATAAGATGATAGATGGGCGGTAGAAGGCCATAGTATGCTGTATCTGTACGCCTATCCAAAAGTCTTTTTTTTTTTATTTGCAGCTGCCATTCATAAAGGGGTGTAAGATGGGTGTAAGTTGGGTGTCAATTGCTTCATCAATTTGCCAGTGACACCTGGCTTTCTCAGTGGCTACCTGTCCTCATGAACTAAACACCTCTTTAGAAGGATATAGGAAAAGATGGTGTCAATGTGACCCCATAAGCCACCAGATGTAGCGCATCCCCATCCTCCATGTAGATTTAAAGGGTATGTAAAGGAATTTTTTTTTTTTTTTTTAAATAACAAACATGTTATACTTACCTCCACTGTGCAGCTAGTTTTTGCACAGAGTGGCCCCGAACCTGGTCTTCTGGGGTCCTTCGGCGGCTGTCTCAGCTTACCCTCGCAAGAACTCGTCACCTTCATGCGAGCGAGCATAGTGATGAGTTCTTGCGGGCGCGCTCCTGTGATACAGCCGGCGGCCATAGCCGTTCACTATCACTCTGCCCTGCGCTGCTTTTCATCAACCAATGAATGAGCTGAGAAGCCTGGCCGAGAAGCAAGCGCGTTCACTGGACTTTTGACAGGTCAGGTAAGTAAACGGGGGGCTGGGGGCCGCTAATCCGCAGATGTTTTTTCACCTTAATGCATAGAATGCATTAAGGTGAAAAACGTTTACCTTTACAACCCCTTTAAGTGCTGCATGGCTCTTAGGCTGCATTCACACTATAACGCGGCGTATTTTGCCGCGATTTTGTAAACTTTTTTTTTTATTTATTTTTTTACAAGACATTTACATTGATGTCTATGCCGAACGCCGAAAGCCCCCTGAAAAAAAGGGTCCGGGACTTGTTTTCAGGCGGAAGGCGTATGGCGTTCGGCGTGAGATGTGAACCATCTCATAGACCTCAATGTAAATTTGCCCCTCCAGCGGCAAGAGCGCCGGGCGTAAATACGCCTAGGTGTGAATGCAGCCTTAGTGTTGCTATGCAAGTGTACCACATCCTGTGAAATGGCCTGTGCCCTGAATGAAAGCGGGCATCGGAGGGGGACATGTACCAAAGTGAGCAATATTATAGACAGAGATGGACATAATGCCTTGTCATGGGGTGCAAAAGTTAATATGGAATATATATGAAACGAGAGGATATACTGAGAGGCTGTGGAAAGGAAGCTGGAGGAACAATAAGTGGAACACTTATTGCCTGCTTTACTGACCATGCCTGCTGTCTGGACCAACCTTGCACATGTTTTACTCGCTGCGCCTGCTGCCTGGACCAAAAAAAATTCTCACTTGACAATAAGAGGTCTATTTATAAAGCAGAGGACGTGACTTTCATAAACATTTTCTGATGGAGAACCAGGTCCATGCATTTTTAACTAGTTGTGATATATTTTCCACCAGTGAATGCTTGCAGAGTCTTCAATAGTCTTTCATAATGGGTCTAACCATAATATCCAAAATAAAGACTTTTGATCTTTTTGCCTTTTTTTTTTGGTCACGTTCCTCATAGGCCGGCCATACATTATACAACTTTATGTACAATTTTCCTTTAGATTTACAAAATCCATATAATATGAGGTCAAACCTAAGCTCTTTGCATTTGTATGCTATCAGGCAGGCCCTTGCACTACATAGTTGAAGGTAAATCAAAGGAAATTGAATTGAATAAGAAAAATGTATAAGGCCTTATTTTTTAGCTTAAAGAGGAAGTAAACCCTGATGGGTTTTACTTCCTCTTTTGCTCCCTGCCAAGCCTGCAAATAAATATAGTATTCCCTAATACACTACTTGTTAAAATTATTACCTGAGCATTTGCATTTTCCGTAGTGTTGGCTGTTATGTATTTAAAGCTAGGGCCTAGTTTCGGGGTCAGATGAACACACTTGTGCACAAATTAAGTTAAAAGAATTGTCATAATCTAAGGCATAGTCGGGCAGACCCTGGATAGACGTAGTTCTGGCTGTTTATGGCCTGGGTTAAACCCGTGCATTTTTTCAGACTGCATTTGTACACAACTTGTGTGCAGATACCTAAGCAGCAGAGCTAACTAACAATCAGATTAGGTTATTCCCAAATCTCTTGACTTAACAGTCATTAAAAAATGTGTATACTTCGGTTGGCTTCTATAGATCTGCTTTGATCCATGCCTTGTAAATAAAAAATAAAAAATAAATCTATCTTTAAAAACAATCAGATGTGCTCCAGTCTTCTATGTAAAAAATACATATCTGCAGCTAAAAAAACTGTAGCTACTGACTTTTAGCAAACGGCCACTCGCCTGTCCTACAATCCATCAGTGTGCTCAGTCGTTTCACTGCACATGCATGAGCGGAAGTGAACAATGTTGGTGTCAAAAGTGTCAGCCATAATGTCGCAGTCACGATAAAAATCGCTGATCGCCACCATTACTGTTAAAAAATTAAAATATTAATAAAAATGCCATACAGCTATCCCCTATTTTGTAGCTATTATACCGTAACTTTTGCGCAAACCAATTCAACGCTTATTGCGTGTTTTTTTTAATTCCTTTTTTTTACCAAAAATATGTAGAAGAATATGTATCGGCCTAAACTGACAAAAACAGGGGGGGATATTTATTATAGCAAAAAGTAAAAAATCTTGTTTTTTTTTCAAAATTGTTGCTCTATTTTTGTTTATAGCGCAAACAATAAATATCGTAGAGGTGATCAAATACCACCAAAAGTAAAACTCTATTTGTGGGAAACCAAGAACGTCAATTTTGTTTGGGAGCCACGTCGCACAACCGCGCTATTGTCAGTTAAAGCGGCGCAGTGCCGAATCGCAAAAAGTGGCCTGGTTTTTGGCCAGCCAAATGGTTTGGGGCTAAAGTGGTTGTAAAGGCCAGGGCTGTGGAGTCGGTAGATAAATGTTCCGACTCTGACTCCTCAGTTTTATGTACTTCCGACTCCTCTGTATTAATATGCGAATGTATTTTATACATTCCTTGAGGGAAAGAAACGCAACCTACCACAGGACTACTGGCTGGGAAGCCAACAGTCTACTGTATTGCACAGTTTAAGCAAAAGACAAACACAATGAAAACAACGTTTTATTAAAAAAAAAAATATTAATCAATCAAGTGGCTGGATAGTAGCAGCAGGCATAAACATCAGGAACAGGATCTTTACCAGTTCAAAAATACAAACCACATTATTTGGTTGTTTTAGAACAAAAACAAAGCTTATCTATAATGAACCAAAAACAAAATCTGCAAAACCTAGAAATGGTTTATATTAATCTTGAAATGTAGTTCTAGGCTTAGCAAATGCAAATCAATTCAATGTAGAGTTCTAAGGAAGAGAATTGCCTCTGCCAGATCCTCTTTCATAGAGGCTCTTAAGTCAGACTTTATTATTTTTAGGGCTGAAAATATTCTTTCGACACTGACTTGGGTGGGTGGCATTGCAGTAACTATTCTGGCCACATCACTAACGATCTCTGGATAAACAAGGATGGCTTCTTCAACAGTAAGTTTTGATGAGCGATCATACTTTTCAACTTCTTTTAGTGCTTTATAAAACTCCTGTTGGAATTTTTTTATTTGGACACTTACTGGTTCTCTAACATGCGTTCCCTGTAAAAGCAGAACACAACACTATGGAAAGTATAAGTATTGCAGCTCCTAATTGTGCGTTGTGTGCCATATAGTGAAGCACATGAAAAGCATGCTTCTTCACGGTCACTTAACGTGTTCGTTGTGCGGTTACGTGAGGCACTGCATGCATTGGTCTTTATTCTTACAGTAGAGAAGTCATTAATTATAACTTTTTGTGAATTGGGACATTTAAACTTGCTTTTTTTTTTTTTTTTTTTATTCCAATCTAAATTTAGTAGGAGTCGGAGTCGGTGCATTGTTTGCCGACTCCGACTCCAGGTACCCAAAATTTCCCTCGACTCCGACTCCACAGCCCTGGTAAAGGCACACGATTATTTTTTGCCTTTTATGCATTCTATGCATAAAGGTAAACCTGTGTGTAGCAGCCCCCCTAATACTTACCTGAGCCCCCTCTCGATCCAGCAATGTCCACGAGAGCCTTGCCTCTCCGGGGACTTACACTCCTAATTGACTTTTGGCAGCAGTGGGAGCCAGATCACAGCCAGTGAGTCAATCGGGAAATGCAAGGGGTGGGCCAAGCCACGGCTCCTTGTGTGAATGGACAGATGCTGCAGATGGAGTATGGATGTTTTTTAGTTTTATTTTTTAAAAGTCCACACTTCTCCCTTAACCGCTTAAGGACCGGCTCACGTACATATACGTCGGCACTTTAACCATTTCCATACCAGGCACTTGCGCACCTTCCCGCCCAAGCCAATTTTCAGCTTTCAGCACTGTCGCACTTTGAATGGCAATTGCGCGGTCATGCTACACTGTACCCAAACAAAATTGGCGTCCTTTTTTCCCCACAAATAGAGCTTTCTTTTGGTGGTACCTCTGCGATTTTTTTTTTTTTTTTCGCAACAACTAAAAAAAGACTGACATTTTGAAAAAAAATTACTTTTTTTATTTTTTTCTGTTATTTTTTTTGTAAATAAGTAAGTTTTCTCTTTCAATTACGGGCACTGATATGGCGGCACTGATGGACATCGATGAGGTAGTACTGACGGGCACTGATTGGCGGCGCTGGTATGCGGCACTGATGGGCACTCATGGGCGGCACTGGGCACTCATAGGCGGCACAGATGAGCACTCATGGGCGGCACTTATGGGTGGCACTGATTGATACTTATGGGTGGCACAGATGGGCACTGATGGACACTGTGGGGCGGCACTGATGGACACTGTGGGGCGGCACTGATGGACACTGTGGGGCGGCACTGATGGACACTGTGGGGCGGCACTGATGGACACTGTGGGGCGGCACTGATGGACACTGTGGGGCGGCACGGATGGACACTGTGGGGCGGCACTGATGGACACTGTGGGGCGGCACTGATGGACACTGTGGGGCGGCACTGATGGACACTGTGGGGCGGCACTGATGGACACTGTGGGGCGGCACTGATGGACACTGTGGGGCGGCACTGATGGACACTGTGGGGCGGCACTGATGGACACTGTGGGGCGGCACTGATGGACACTGTGGGGCGGCACTGATGGACACTGTGGGGCGGCACTGATGGACACTGTGGGGCGGCACTGATGGACACTGTGGGGCGGCACTGATGGACACTGTGGGGCGGCACTGATGGACACTGTGGGGCGGCACTGATGGACACTGTGGGGCGGCACTGATGGACACTGTGGGGCGGCACTGATGGACACTGTGGGGCGGCACTGATGGACACTGTGGGGCGGCACTGATGGACACTGTGGGGCGGCACTGATGGACACTGTGGGGCGGCACTGATGGACACTGTGGGGCGGCACTGATGGACACTGTGGGGCGGCACTGATGGACACTGTGGGGCGGCACTGATGGACACTGTGGGGCGGCACTGATGGACACTGTGGGGCGGCACTGATGGACACTGTGGGGCGGCACTGATGGACACTGTGGGGCGGCACTGATGGACACTGTGGGGCGGCACTGATGGACACTGTGGGGCGGCACTGATGGACACTGTGGGGCGGCACTGATGGACACTGTGGGGCGGCACTGATGGACACTGTGGGGCGGCACTGATGGACACTGTGGGGCGGCACTGATGGACACTGTGGGGCGGCACTGATGGACACTGTGGGGCGGCACTGATGGACACTGTGGGGCGGCACTGATGGACACTGTGGGGCGGCACTGATGGACACTGTGGGGCGGCACTGATGGACACTGTGGGGCGGCACTGATGGACACTGTGGGGCGGCACTGATGGACACTGTGGGGCGGCACTGATGGACACTGTGGGGCGGCACTGATGGACACTGTGGGGCGGCACTGATGGACACTGTGGGGCGGCACTGATGGACACTGTGGGGCGGCACTGATGGACACTGTGGGGCGGCACTGATGGACACTGTGGGGCGGCACTGATGGACACTGTGGGGCGGCACTGATGGACACTGTGGGGCGGCACTGATGGACACTGTGGGGCGGCACTGATGGACACTGTGGGGCGGCACTGATGGACACTGTGGGGCGGCACTGATGGACACTGTGGGGCGGCACTGATGGACACTGTGGGGCGGCACTGATTTACCCATGTTGCCAGTCAGTGCCCATTTGTGGGCACTGATTGGCATCTTTTTTAATTGCTTTTTATTTTTCCAGACTTTTTTTTTTTTTGCCCTTCCCTGGGGGTCCAGGGTGGGCTTCCCTGGTGTTCCAGTGTAGCGATCCGAGGGGGGCTGCGCTGATAAACAATCAGCGCGAACCCCCCCTGTCAGGAGAGCCGCTGATCGGCTCTCCTCTACTCGCGTCTGTCAGACGCGAGTGAGGAAGAGCCATCAACGGCTCTTCCTGTTTACATCGTGATTAGCCGTGGTTGGACACGGCTGATCACGTGGTAAAGAGCCTCCGTGAGAGACTCTTTATCGAGATCGGTGTTGCGGGGTGTCAGACTGACACCCTGCAACAACAATCACCGCGATGCGCGCCCCCGGGGGCGCGCAGCGGCTCAGAATCCTGAGGACGTCATATTCTACAACCACTTTGCCGACGTCAATATGTCATTGGCGGGCGGCAAGTGGTTAAAGATGAATATCTCGGTAACGGCAGCAGCTGCTGCCACAACCGAGAGATCCATCTTTTCCGTGGCTGGTCCTGTGAACGATAATGGTGGTCTCCGCGGCGGATTCACCGCAAGATCATCGTTATTGGCGGCGGGAGAAGGCTCCCGCCGCTCTTCCGCCACTTACCGGAGCCGTCGGTAGCACCGGAGGCGATCGGTCCTTCTTGCTGCTTGCCATGGATACGAGTGAGTGCAAAATGGCCCCCACCCGTCTCCATAGCATAGGCACATTTTTTTGTTGTAATTTTTTTCAAATGACAATTTTTTATTTTATTTTGCATGTTAGTCTAAATATGAGATCTGAGGTCTTTTTTGACCCCCAGATCTCATATTTAAGAGGACCTGTCATGCTTTTTTCTATTACAAGGGATGTTTACATTCCCTTCCGGATGTCGGACTCACTGTTTGTTTCAGTGGTTGGTCCTAAGGCTGCATTCACACCTCTGCGACAAAATACGCCGCGTACGTGGCATATTTTGCCGCGAGTGTGTAACTTTTTTTTTCACAAAGCCTTCCCATTGCTTTGTAAGGCCGAACGCCAATGCCGCCTGAAAAAAAGGGTCCGGGACTTTTTTTCAGGCGACAGGCGTACGGCGTCTATGAGATGTGAACCATCTCCATAGAAAGCAATGGGAATTCTCCCCTCTAGCGGCACAAGCGTCCGGCGTCGGGCGTTTTGTCGCCTAGATGTGAATGGGCTCTAAGAAGGGTCTGGCGGTCTCGTCAGCCAACATCTCCAGGTGGATCAGACAGATCGTGATAAAGGGCAGGCGCCTCCCTTCCCGGTTACGGTGCATTCGACCAGGGCAATGGGTGCCTCTTGGGCTTTCCGACATCAAGTGTCTGTTTCCCAGGTGTGTAAGGCTGCGATCTGGTCGTCCGGTCACACCTTCACAACATTTTACAAGGTTGATGTGAGTGCATCTTCGAATGCTTGATTCGGCCGCAAAGTTTTGCAGGTGGTGGTTTGAAAGTTGCAACTCCTCCGTTGAGGAGCTCTGGTTGTTTGGGGTGAAGTTTGTTTAACCACTTAAGCCCCGGACCTTTAGGCAGCTAAATGCCCAGGCCAGGTTTTGCGATTCGGCACTGCGTCGCTTTAACAGACAATTGCGCGGTCGTACGACGTGGCTCCCAAACAAAATTGGCGTCCTTTTTCCCCCACAAATAGAGATTTATTTTTGTGGTATTTGATCACCTCTGTGGTTTTTATTTTTTGCGCTATAAACAAAAATAGAGTGACAATTTTGAAAAAAATTCTATATTTTTTACTTTTTGCTATAATAAATATCCCCCAAAAACATATACAGGGAGTGCAGAATTATTAGGCAAATGAGTATTTTGACCACATCATCCTCTTTATGCATGTTGTCTTACAAGCTGTATAGGCTCGAAAGCCTACTACCAATTAAGCATATTAGGTGTGCATCTCTGTAATGAGAAGGGGTGTGGTCTAATGACATCAACACCCTATATCAGGTGTGCATAATTATTAGTCAACTTCCTTTCCTTTGGCAAAATGGGTCAAAAGAAGGACTTGACAGGCTCAGAAAAGTCAAAAATAGTGAGATATCTTGCAGAGGGATGCAGCACTCTTAAAATTGCAAAGCTTCTGAAGCGTGATCATCGAACAATCAAGCGTTTAATTCAAAATAGTCAACAGGGTGGCAAGAAGCGTGTGGAAAAACCAAGGCGCAAAATAACTGCCCATGAACTGAGAAAAGTCAAGCCTGCAGATGCCAAGATGCCACTTGCCACCAGTTTGGCCATATTTCAGAGCTGCAACATCACTGGAGTGCCCAAAAGCACAAGGTGTGCAATACTCAGAGACATGGCCAAGGTAAGAAAGGCTGAAAGACGACCACCACTGAACAAGACACACAAGCTGAAACGTCAAGACTGGGCCAAGAAATATCTCAAGACTGATTTTTCTAAGGTTTTATGGACTGATGAAATGAGAGTGAGTCTTGATGGGCCAGATGGATGGGCCCGTGGCTGGATTGGTAAAGGGCAGAGAGCTCCAGTCCGACTCAGACGCCAGCAAGGTGGAGGTGGAGTACTGGTTTGGGCTGGTATCATCAAAGATGAGCTTGTGGGGCCTTTTCGGGTTGAGGATGGAGTCAAGCTCAACTCCCAGTCCTACTGCCAGTTTCTGGAAGACACCTTCTTCAAGCAGTGGTACAGGAAGAAGTCTGCATCCTTCAAGAAAAACATGATTTTCATGCAGGACAATGCTCCATCACACGCGTCCAAGTACTCCACAGCGTGGCTGGCAAGAAAGGGTATAAAAGAAGAAAAACTAATGACATGGCCTCCTTGTTCACCTGATCTGAACCCCATTGAGAACCTGTGGTCCATCATCAAATGTGAGATTTACAAGGAGGGAAAACAGTACACCTCTCTGAACAGTGTCTGGGAGGCTGCGGTTGCTGCTGCACGCAATGTTGATGGTGAACAGATCAAAACACTGACAGAATCCATGGATGGCAGGCTTTTGAGTGTCCTTGCAAAGAAAGGTGGCCATATTGGTCACTGATTTGTTTTTGTTTTGTTTTTGAATGTCAGAAATGTATATTTGTGAATGTTCAGATGTTATATTGGTTTCACTGGTAAAAATAAATAATTGAAATGGGTATATATTTTTTTTTTTTGTTAAGTTGCCTAATAATTATGCACAGTAATAGTCACCTGCACACACAGATATCCCCCTAAAATAGCTAAAACTAAAAACAAACTAAAAACTACTTCCAAAAATATTCAGCTTTGATATTAATGAGTTTTTTGGGTTCATTGAGAAGATGGTTGTTCAATAATAAAATTAATCCTCAAAAATACAACTTGACTAATAATTCTGCACTCCCTGTATATAAAAAAAAAATTTCCCTCAGTTTAGGCCGATACGTATTCTAATACCTATTTTTGATAAAAAAAATCGCAATAAGCGTTTATCGATTGGTTTGCGCAAAATTTATAGCGTTTACAAAATAGGGGATAGTTTTATTGCATTTTTATTATTTTTTTTTTTTACTACTATTGGTGGCGGTCAGCAGTTTTTTTTTTTTTGTGTGACTGCGACATTATGGCGGACACTTTGGACAATTTTGACACATTTTTGGGACCATTGTCATTTTCACAGCAAAAAATGCATTTAGATTGCATTGTTTATTGTGAAAATGACAGTTGCAGTTTGGGAGTTAACCACAGGGGGCGATGTAGGAGTTAGGGTTCACCTAGTGTGTGTTTACAACTGTAGGGGGGTGTGGCTGTAGGAATGACGTCATCGATCAAGTCTCCCTATAAAAGGGATCACTCGATCGATGCAGCCGCCACAGTGAAGCACGGGGAAGCCGTGTTTACATACGGCTCTCCCCGTTCTTAAGCTCCGGGGAGCGATCGCGACGGGGCGGCTATAAACGAATAGCTGCGCCGTTGTCCCGGATCGCTCCCCGTGGGTTACCGACCACAGCATGTACCGGGGGGGGTCCCGGACGCGCGGAAAGGCGAGGACGTACAGGTACGCCCATATGCCTGTACGTGCCATTCTGTGGACATACATATACATGCGGTGGTCGGCAAACGACTTCTTTCGACTTCTCCGCTCTCTGGCCTCTCTGCCCACTCTCCAGTTTTTCTACCCGCTCTTTTACTAGCGGTGGGCCGGTCTTCTACGTCGTCTGATTCAACATGGGGACAGGGTGCTTTGGGGGGACCTGGTATGCTCTTGGAGGGGGAACCCATGCCGTTTTTTTTTATTTAAAATTTGGCGTGGAGTTCCCCCTCAAGATCATCAGAGCACAAGTTGCATGCAAGACGGCATTCCGACTTTGATCTGACTTAAGTGATATTCAATGGGGTAAAGTAGGATCAAAGTCACACCAAAGTAGTGCAGGGAGCATTTTCAAAGTCATTGATTTTTCACACGTCATGTGACATGAGCTCCCAATGTCGGAGCGTTTATCGCACCAGTGTGAACCCGGCCTTATTGTCAAATCTTAATTGAACAAGCTGAAGTTAGAAGCTGATTGGCTACCATGCACAGCTGCACCAGATTTTGCACTCGCCAGTTTTAGTGAATCAACCGCAATGTTTTTTATATCAGTTCTCATAACTTAATAGGTGGGAGTCCATCAGGTTGAAGGGCGTTGGCCAAAACTTGTCTTGAATACAAACGGCACACAATTGTCGGCCAAAAAACACAAACGTGGTTTTTCAGCTCTTTAGCGCCTCCCTTTGGGCACCTTCTGCTAATGTCGTGTTTGGTGAGCATTGATTCCGAGCATGGGTGTTTGTACTTGGACTTTTTTTCCCGACGGATTTGTGTACACGCGATCAGAAAATCCGACAACAGACCATTGTCCACAGAAAATTTTAAAGCCTGCCATCCAACATTTGTTTGCGAAAAATCCGACAACAATTGTCACATGTAGAGTACAAACGGTTGAATTTTCCGCCAACAGGCTGTCGACACACAATTCCCATCGGAAAATCCGATCGTGTGTACGAGGCTTTAGAAGAAAGGGAGATTTGTATGTATGAAAATTCAGCTCCTTTTTTTTTTTTTTTAAGCCTCATACACACGGTACAAAAATCGGAAGGGGACTGTCTTTTGACAGACTGTCTGAAATTCTTACCGTTTGGTATGCTCCTTTTTTTTTTTTTTTTCAATTTTCTGACAAATGTTGGATGACAGGCTAGTAAATTTTTGTCAAACGACCGCTCCCCGTCTAATTTTCGGATGGTCAGTACACAAATCCGTCGCACAAATTCGAAGTGCAAACACGCATGCTCGGAATTAATGCTCACCAAACAGGAAATTGGCAGAAAGGGCCCAAAGGGTGGTGCTCAAGAGCTGAAAGAGCCTCGTAGTATGTCACTACGTTCATATTTGTGGCACGACAATTTTTGTAAAGTTTGTATGCAAGACAATATCCTGGCACACGTCCTTTTGACAAAAATCAGACGCTCGGTTGTCCAACAATTGTACTGTGTGTACGAAGTCCACTGATTCTTTTTTTTACCTGCTTCCTGCCAGCCAGATACCTTGCTTTAGCTGCGATATGTTCCCTGAAATGTATATAAACATAAAGGGAGGTGCAAATTATGTAGGCCACAAGAGAAACTTAAAGTGGAATAATGTTTAAAAAAAATATGGAGATTGCCATTTGCTGACGTCTGCTTGTGAAAATGAGGCAAACTAATATTTGCATGAAGACTTTGACTTTTCTGTAAATTTCCCAATCTTCATACATGTTCCCAGTCGGTATGAAGCCATAGTCAGCAGCCAGGTAGCTAGCATTTTCAATAGGTCAATAACGGCAACCTTCACATTTCTTTTATGGTGGGTTTAGTTCAATGATGGTGTTGCTTTCTTGTGTTTTTTTATCTATTTTTTATTTTTTTTTGTATTTTATTTAGGTGTGCTATATTAGATGATGTAAAAGTTGTGTTTTTGTGGGAAGGACTGTGACAAGGGTGTAAGGGGTAAAATCTTAATCCATTTCAATTGTGCAAACTTTAAAAATGTAAAGTAGACCTGAACACAAAAAGCAAATATTTGCTGTGTTGTAGGGGACACTTAGAAATGTTGCTGTAAATATGTTTAACCACTTCCATACCAGGCACTTGCGCACCTTCCTGCCCAGGCCAATTTTAAGCTTTCAGCACTGTCGCAATTTGAATGACAATTGTGCGGTCATGGTACACTGTACCCAAATGAAATTTTTTTATCATTTTGTTCCCACAAATAGCTTTCTTTTGGTGGTATTTGATCACCTCTGCGATTTATTATTAAAATTTGCGCAACAAGTAAAAAAAGACCAACATTTTTGAAAAAAAAACGAAGTTTTTTAAAAAAAATTCTGTTTATTTTTTTTGTAAATAAGTATGTTTTTTCTTCTAAAATTATGGGCACTCATAGGCAGCACTGATGGGGGGGGGGGGGTACTTATGGGCGCCACTCATGGGTACTTATGGGTGGCACATATGGGCACTGGGCATAGATGGGCACTAAGAGGTGGCACTGATTGACACGGGGTGGCACTGATTGACACGGGGTGGCACTGATTGACACGGGGTGGCACTGATTGACACGGGGTGGCACTGATTGACACGGGGTGGCACTGATTGACACAAGGTGGCACTGAAGGCATTGCTGGGCATAATTCCAGCCAGTGCCCATGTTGCCAGTCAGTGCCCATTTGTGGGCACTGATTGGCATTGATTGTGTTAAGTTTTTTTTTTTTTTGCTCTATTGAGCACTGGGGGCACTCCCTGGTGGTCCAGTGTTGGCATCCAAGGGGGGGCTGCGCTTATAAACAGCGCAAACCCCCCCCCTGTCAGGAGATCCGCCGATCGGCTCTCCTCGCGTCTGTCAAACGCGAGTGAGGAAGAGCCGATCAACGTCTGTCCCTGTTTACATCGTGATCAGCCGTGGTTGGACACGGCTGATCACGTGGTAAAGAGCCTCCGCCGGAGACTCTGTACCGAGATCGGAGATGCAGGGTGTCAGACTGACACCCCGCATCACCGATCGCGCCGGCACGAAATCCTGCAGGACGTCAATAGACGTCCAGTCAGGATTTCACAACCACTTCCCGAACGTCAATTGACTATTGACCGGGCGGGAAGTGGTTAAACAGTTTTTGAATTTCACCTTAAAAATTGCAGTGGCCTTCCTGATAAGTGGGGTTATCTTTGCTTACAGTGTCATAGCTGCATATCTACAGTGTGAGATCTAAGGCACTGCTTGCTAAGACTTGTAGTCTTAGGTGAAATTCAGTCACTACTGTGCTGCTCGCTGTTCTCCTTGCTGGAGGCTCTGAAATGAGGATGAAAAGTCCTGCTTCTCTATCACGATGGCTGCATTTTTATACATAAAAACCTTCAGAACAAGTCCTAAGTTAATGAGGAAAGGTGACTAGTCCTTTGTTTCTACCTCCAAAAACAGAAAAGGGGGTGGGGGGGGGGGGTGTTGATCTGTCGCACTAGCAGAAAACAGTCTAAAGTTAGTATATAGGCTATCAGTATATGGATAGGGGGCCTGTGAAAATCCAAGTATGCCCAGGTGCTTAACTCAGTGGCTGCCACTGGTTGAAGAGCTAGAAGGCACTTGGTATGTGGATAAATGAGAAGTAGCGCCTTCTGGTGGCTCCTAGCTTTCCCTGGTAGGTCTGAGTCCCCTGGAGAGGACGAAGTGACCTCTACACTGGAGGCGGAAGCGGTGCGTGTGGCACGTGTTGAGAGCATTCATCAGGAGCATAATGAAGGAGCATGAATTCTCAAGATCGTGTGCCACGGCCACCGATCCCGCTTCCAGTGCTGACGTCACTTTCACCTCCCTAGGGGACCCGGAACAAACAAGAAGTGCTGGGAGCCTTCCGCACAGCCGAGGGCTTTATTCCAAATCCACCACAGCGGGATACAGTTCGGCACGTACTTTTTATGCTACACTTAAAGGGTCACTAAAAGAATTTATTTTTTAGCTAAATAGCTTCCTTGACCTTACTGCAGTCCTGGTTTCATGTCCTCATTGTTCGTTTTTGCTTTGATGTTGCTGTAATACTTCTCTGTTCTGGACATTTCCTGGTTGTCTGTTTCCTGATCACCACAGTACTGAGAGATTTCTCACTGTGGTGACTAATCACGGAGGTGTGATTACTGTGTGTCGGCACCAATCCAGTTTTGTTTTACAAAGCATCACTGCCCTCTATTGGCTCTCTGGCTCTGTACATCAGAGAACCAGGAAACCACAGCAAAATCGAAACTAAACTGCAGGTACATTATATGATTGGTTTTTATCTATTTTTAATCATTTTTAAAAGGAATCAGTAAACTATTTTGTGTCTCTATACCCTGTAAACAGTCATTTCAGCAAAAAAAAAAAAAAAATTCCTTTAGTGACCCTTTATAAGCCTCGTACACACAATCGGATTTTCTGACGGAAATTGTGTGATGGCAGACTGTTGTGGGATTTTCCGCCAAAAATGTGGGATAGCATGCTTTAAAATTGTCTACCAACAATTGTCTTGTCGGATTTTCCGATTGTGTGAACGCAAGTCCGTCTGACAAAAATCCAAATTACAAACATGCATGCTCAGAAGCAATGCTCGCCATAACACATTAGCAGAAGTTGCCCAAAGGGTGGTGCTAAACAGCTGAAAAAACGGTTTTGTGTATGTTGGCCGACAATTACCGCATTTTCCGGAGTATAAGACGACCCGGCGTATAAGACGACCCCCTAATTTTCCAGGAAAAATTTTGATTTTGGGATATACTCACTGTATAAGACTACCCCCTTCTTACTGTCTTTCTGGAAGCTGAGAGGGAGCCAGAACCGCTGACAGAAACAGGCTTTTTCAAATCTCACTGTGCCATTACATTACTCACTGTGCCATTACATTACTCACTGTGCCATTACATTACATGCCCAGACTGTGCCATTACATGCCCCCACATTGCCATTGTGCCATTACATGCCCCCACATTGCCACTGTGCCATTACATGCCCCCACATTGCCACTGTGCCATTACATGCCCCCACATTGCCACTGTGCCATTACATGCCCCCACATTGCCACTGTGCCATTACATGCCCCCACATTGCCACTGTGCCATTACATGCCCCCACATTGCCACTGTGCCATTACATGCCCCCACATTGCCATCACTTGCCCCTCACATGCCCCCACATTGCCATCACTTGCCCCTCACATGCCCCCACATTGCCATCACTTGCCCCTCACATGCCCCCACATTGCCATCACTTGCCCCTCACATGCCCCCACATTGCCATCACTTGCCCCTCACATGCCCCCACATTGCCATCACTTGCCCCTCACATGCCCCCACATTGCCATCACTTGCCCCTCACATGCCCCCACATTGCCATCACTTGCCCCTCACATGCCCCCACATTGCCATCACTTGCCCCTCACATGCCCCCACATTGCCATTACATGCCCCCACATTGCCATCACTTGCCCCCACTGTGCCTGAACTTGTTGCCCCCCCCCCCAGTGCAATAACACTCACTTTTTTTCCCCAGCGCCGACAGTCTAACATGCTACAATCGCGAGCGTGTATTGATTTCAAAGCCGCGCCTTCACTGCAGAGTGTTCTGTGATAGGAGGAACAAAAATCTTCCCAGCAGCGCCTCTGTTATGTTTTCCGCCTATCACGGACGTCTTCTCATCTCGTCCGAGGATGAGAAGGCATCTGTGATAGGAGGAACAAAGAACAGAGGCGCTGCTGGGAAGATTTTTGTTCCTCCTATCACAGAACACTCTGCAGTGAAGGCGCGGCTTTGAAATCAATACACGCTCGCGATCGTAGCATGTTAGACTGTCAGCGCTGGGGAAGTACTGAGACTGTACCCGGCGTATAAGACGACCCCCGACTTTGGATGCATGTTTTTGCATCCAGAAAGTCGTCTTATACGCCGGAAAATACGGTATTTGTCGTTTGTATGCAATACAAGTTCACGGCCAACACCCTTTGGACAAAAGTCCTATGCGTTGTCCGCAGAAAATACGATCGTGTGTACGCGGCTTTAGGCTGGGTTCACACCTATGCAAATTGGATGCGGCTTACAGCGCATCCAATTTGCATGACATTTTAAAATGTGTTTATTTGAATGAGGCTGGTTCACGTATCTGCGGTGTATTCGCACTTCCGCATTGCCCAAAAAACGTGTGCGTTTTCTAGGCAGTGCGGTCCGGCTCAGGTGTGAATTCAGGCCCATTATCTTCTATGGGCACGCATCTGATTCGCAGACGTGTTCCGTTGTGAACAGGATAAAATCCTGACCTGATGTAATCCGGACCTGATCAAAAACTTGCGTGAAACGCTGAACTGATTTTTCTCTTCGCAGGGAAAAAGGCGCTAGAATTCACACCGGACTGGTGTGAACCCAGCCTTAGAAGGCTCTGCTTCTCTTCTCCTTTGTCTCTACCTGCTTTTTGTTTTTTGGGCACAGCTTCCAGTGTTCAGTTCTTCTTTAACATGGTAAAGTCTATAGCCACTTTTATTTGTTTTAGATGGCTTTTATCCTTCCTTGCTCTATCATTTTTTTGGCTGTATTTTTAACATACTGGTGCCTTTCGACATCTCGCCAACTTGCCGTTTGCAGTTACATAAACTAAAGCACCCTCTATGACTATTTCATTTCATTTTACTGTGTTTCACCAGCCAGTTTTTTGGTGTGCTGAACTTGGTAAATAGCTACCATTTGTGGTTTCCTGCCAGTTACAAATTAATACTAGTGCAATACTTTGTATTTCTTCATGGCTGAGCGCCTGTAAACTTTACATCACAGCAGTAACTGTAAAAGAGCTTTTGTCTAAAAGATGGGTATATTATAACCTATTAAAGGGGATCGCTGGTGCATATCCTGTCCATGCCTTCTTCTGATAAGCTAGGGTTACATTGATGGCCAGGAACGGAAATAGCTTCTTTATGATGGCATTGCACCACCTCTGATATGAAAGCTGACTCACAGCCTCATGGTGCTGTGGAATGGGTGACAGACTGGGCCTGGAAAAAAAAAAAAAAAAAGCAGTTGTACGTTGCTTACGGAAAGTTCTGTGTCATTCACAACTTCTTTCGCACTGAAAAATCAGGGTGCCTGAGTGTGTTTCCACGATAAAATGAATGGCATCAGCAGGAGCTATGCTGGATCTGTTCCTATCTCTATTATTTATTTCTTACAGCAGGGTTTGACAAATTTGCTTGGAATCTAGGAGCCAGCTAAAAAAGTTAGGAGCCAGAAACGCGCCCCGTCCCGCCGAGCTCACGCGCAAAAGCGAACGCATACGTGAGTAGCGCCGGCATATGAAAGCGGTGTTAAAACCACACATGTGAGGTATCACCGCGATTGGTAAAGTGAGAGAAATAAATAATTCTAGCCCTAGACCTCCTCTAACTCAAAACATGCAACCTGTAGAATTTTTTGTAAACTTCGCCTAATGGAGATTTTAAAGGGTAAAGTTTCTCGTCATTTCACGAGCGGACGCAATTTTGAAGTGTGACATGTTGGGTATCAATTTACTTGGTGTAACAACATTATATTTCACAATATAAAAAAAAAAATTGGGCTAACTTTACTGTTTACTTTTTTTAAATTAAAAAATAAGATTTTTTTCCCCAAAAAAGTGCGCTTGTAAGACCGTTGCGCAAATACGATGTGACTAAGTATTGCAGCGACCGTCATTTTATTCTCTAGGGTGTTGGAATAAAAAATATATATAATATTTGGGGAAAACAAAAACAAATATTTGGACATCTGCACTCCTGGGAAAAATTCCTGAATTGTCCTTTAACCACTTCCCGACCTCCGCATGTAAATGTACGTCCACAATATGGCACGTACAGGCACATGGGCGTTAATGTACGTCCTTGCCTATTAGCGGGTGGGGGGTCCGATCGGGACCCCCCCGCTACATGCGGCGGTCGGGTTCGCTCGGGAAGCGATCCGGGACCACGGCGCGGCTATTTGTTTATAGCCGCTCCGTCGTGATCGCTCCCCGGAGCTGAAGAACGGGGAGAGCCGTATGTAAACACGGCTTCCCCGTGCTTCACTATGGCGGCGCATTGATCGTGTCATCCCCTTTATAGGGGAGACACAATCGATGACGTCAGTCCTACAGCCACACCCCCCTACAGTTGTAAACACACTAGGTGCACCCTAACTCCTACAGCGCCACCTGTGGTTAACTCCCAAACTGCAACTGTCATTTTCACAATAAAGAATGCAATTTAAATGCATTTTTTGCTGTGAAAATGACAATGGTCCCAAAAATGTGTCAAAATTGTCCGAAATGTCCGCCATAATGTCGCAGTCACGAAAAAAATTGCTGATCGCCGCCATTGGTAGTAAAAAAAAAAAAATTAATAAAAATGCAATAAAACTATCCCCTATTTTGTAAACGCTATAAATTTTGCGCAAACCGATCGATAAACGCTTATTGCGATTTTTTTTTTTTTTTTTTTTTACTAAAAATAGGTAGAATACGTATCGGCCTAAACTGAGGGAAAATAATGTTTTTATATATGTTTTTGGGGGATATTTATTATAGCAAAAAGTAAAAAATATTGCATTTTTTTCAAAATTGTCGCTCTATTTTTGTTTATAGCGCAAAAACTAAAAACCGCAGATGTGATCAAATACCACCAAAAGAAAGCTCTTTGTGGGGAAAAAAGGACGCCAATTTTTGTTTGGGAGCCACGTCGCACGACCGCGCAATTGTCTGTTAAAGCGACGCAGTCCCGAACTGTAAAAACACCTTGGGTCTTTAGGCTGCATATTGGTCCGGGGCTTAAGTGGTTAATGGTAAAATTGGAATACACTACAATCCACAGCAAGAAATGAAAACGGGATACACCGCTGACGTTTCGCAGCAATACTCAGTGCGATTGATAAACAAAGAATTCCTATCTGGAGCGGTAATTTCCTTTCTTCCATATAATGTTTGAGTGTTCTAATTAGAGGGAAGCAGATGGCAGTGAAAACACAGGGGAAGCTCCATTAGTCGTGTCATGCCAACGGCAACCACAAGATGGCGCCAGATCACAGAAGGAAGAATAGGCCTGCAGAAGGCCGCAAAGCCACGGCCTCAATTACCGGCTGGCGCGGCGCGATCGCGGGGAGTTGGGGGCGCACGAAGACACAGGATGGGGTATCCTGTGTCTCCATGTGCCCCCAGCTCCCCCGCCGCACGGTCGCGCCGACTGATAATTGAGGCCGCGGCTTTGCGGCCTTCTGCAGGCCTATGCTTCCCCTGGCGCTAGGTCGCTAATTCTTGTCGCAATTGCGACCTGGCGCCCGGACTTCGTCGAGCCCTAAATTACAGGTTCCCTTTTTATAACACTGTCAATTTATGCAGTCCACATACAGTGGGGAAAATTAAATGTTATTCCCTGCAGATTTTGTAAGTTTGCCCACTTATCTGTGTTTTTAAATAATAGAGACAGAATATCAACAAAAAATCCAGAAAAAAACACACAATACTAATGTTCTAATTTTGGTGGTGCCCAACCAGTGGCCCGCTGAGCCCTCTGGTATGGCCCACGACCTCCTGCTCTGGGATGGTTCAGAATAGAATACGGTTATTAAAGGTCATTTTATTACTACAATCACAGTGTATATATGGGCATATCTCTTCTGCAGTGGCTACTAGGCTGCTTTCAAACTGATGTGCAGGTTCAGAGCAGTGTACCTGCGGGTTACCTGCACTGAGCCATAGACTTCTGTTATTACCTGTGAGTTTGGTGAGCTTTCTGAAAGTGTACCAAACCTGCAGAATATAATGGAAGTCTTTTGCAAAGTGCAGAAAATCCAAAGGTACACTGCGTTGCATCCGCAGTATGGGAAAAACCACAACGCATCGGTGTGAAAGCAGCCTTGGGCCCCTTTCACACAGTCAGTCTGACCCAATTCGACCCTCTATGCACCTCCAAGGAGTGGCAGACGTTAACAGACTTGTGTCCTACCTCTAATCCGCTCCGCTAAAAAAAAGTATAGTGGGATGTGTACATGTCCGCTCTGCATATGCAGAGCAGACACAGACATCCTGTCCACCCGCTTTGCTCATTGTGGCCCGCGACCGGTTATCAAGTCTCTTAAAGCGGGAGTTCACCCATTTCTAAAAAAAATTTTTTTCTTCCCCTAGATTCCTGCTCGTTCGGTCTAGGGGAATCGGCTATTTGTATTAAAATATGAGCCGTACTTACCCGTTTTCGAGCTGCATCTTCTTCCGTCGCTTCCGGGTATGGGTCTTCGGGAGCGGGCGTTCCTTCTTGATTGACATTCTTCCGAGAGGCTTCCGACGGTCGCATCCATCGCGTCACTCGTAGCCGAAAGAAGCCGAACGTCGGTGCGGCTCTATACTGCGCCTGCGCACCGACGTTCGGCTTCTTTCGGAAAATCGTGACGCGATGGATGCGACCGTCGGAAGCCTCTCGGAAGACTGTCAATCAAGAAGGAACGCCCATACCCGGAAGCGACGGAAGAAGATGCAGCTCGAAAACGGGTAAGTACTGCACATATTTTAATACAAATAGCCGATTCCCCTAGTAAAAACGAGCAGGAATCTAAGGGGAAAAAGTGCCCTCTAAGGGTGAACCCCCGCTTTAAGTGGCCCTCACTCTTCAAAAGGTTGGGCATCCCTGTTCTAAATTGAATTGCAGTTCAGTGCGTAAAATAGGTATTTGATCCTCAAGCAAAACATTACTTTGTAGTTGGTGGAACAACCTTGCAAGCACAGAGGTAAGGCCTCATGTACACTGCTGCTGGTAAACGGGAGTTTAGGAGCAGTTGGGCAGTTTTTTTTTTTTCAGCTGTTCCTGAACTCTCCTCTGTTATTTTATCAGTACATGTACACAGGGTCATTTCTATGGAATAGGAGGTTAGAGGCTTTTTCTGGAACCCAAAAAAATTAGGACTGTTGCTGATCAAAAATGTTCTGTTCGATTAATCTTTTATTTTTTTAATTTTTTATTTTTTTATCGATTAATCGACTAATTTCGATTTAATTATAACGCACATACAGATCCAACTACTTTTAGCTGATCTCCTTGCAGGCTGATTCCCAGTGCAGCTACCAACCACTGGAAAAATGGATAGCAGGATAAAAAAAACACACAAAGGCAGCGCTCGATGGGAATAGCATTAAAACTTTTATAACCTTCAAGTAGGTAACAAAATAAATATTGCACTGGAGATAAAATCGATGCAGCTACATAAACTGTAAAAATGGTGCGAGTAATACCAAACGGTAGCAAAAGCAGTCATAAAAACATGTAGCTAAGTATGATACTGGTACAAAAATTTGTACAACGATACCACTGCTGAATCCAGATAAGGAGAGGTTAACATCAGTCCGTTGGCATGTAGATGTCCCATGAAGGGAACTATCACAACTCCCAGTGGATGGTTATAGAATCCCAGGTTGATAAAGGGAAGTGATCGAGGGAAGTGTAACTTGCGTGTGGCAGATAGTAAAGTCCCGCCGGCATGCAGATATGAAGGCACAGCAAAGGAGCCCTTCAGATGGACACGGCAAGCCCCGCCAGTGTCCGTGACGTTACTGGATCTCCGACGGAACTCCCTGAAGGCCCAGAAGCCGCGAAGAGGCGAGTACCAATCAAAAGAATTTTGATCGATCAAAAAAATTAAAGATTAATCGATTCATTTAAAGTTAATTTGCACAGCCCTAAAAAAAATATGTTCTGAAGCTGTCTTTAGAGGCATTTAAAGCGATAAACGCAGTAACTCGCGTTTAGCAGCTTTTCTATTAGACATTTTTCATTTTAAACCCCCCCCCCAAAAAAAACATTGCTTCTAGATGCAAACGTGGCTAAACGGCCGGTTTTAAACGCCAGTTTCTAGCTGACAGGTTAAATTGTTCAGGAGAGGTTGAACAACGTCCCATGTACATGAAGCCTTATGTCCCGTACACGATCTGAATTTCTGATCGAGAAAGTCTGATTTGACTTTTTCCGATCGTGTGTAGCCCCATCAGAGTTTTCATCAGAAATTTTGATGAATTACATTGGAGTGTGTGTGTGTGTGTGTGTGTGTGTGTGTGTGTGTGTGTGTGTGTGTGTGTGTGTGTGTATGTATATGTATGTATGTGTGTGTGTATATATATATATGTATATGTGTGTATATATGTATATGTGTGTATATATGTATATGTGTGTATATATGTATATGTGTGTGTGTGTGTGTGTGTGTGTGTGTGTGTATATGTATGTATGTGTGTGTGTGTATATATGTATATGTGTGTGTGTATGTATATGTGTGTGTGTGTGTGTGTGTGTGTATATATGTATATGTGTGTGTGTGTGTGTATATATATATATATATATATATATATATATATATATATATATATATATATATATTACACATACACATACACATATACACACACACACACAGTGCCTTGCGAAAGTATTCGCCCCCCCTTGAACTTTGCAACCTTTTGCCACATTTCAGGCTTCAAACATAAAGATATAAAACTGTCATTTTTTTTTTTTTTTTTTTTTGAAGAATCAACAAGTGGGACACAATCATGAAGTGGATCGAAATTTATTGGAAATTTTCCAAACTTTTTTAACAAATAACAAACTGAAAAATTGGGCGTGCAAAATTATTCAGCTCCTTTACTTTCAGTGCAGCAAACTCCAGAAGTTCAGTGAGGATCTCTGAATGATCCAATGTTGACCTAAATGACTAATGATGATAAATAGAATCCACCAGTGTGTAATCAAGTCTCCGTATAAATGCACCTGCACTGTCTCAGAAGTCCGTTTAAAGCGCAGAGAGCATCATGAAGAACAAGGAACACACCAGGCAGGTCCGAGATACTGTTGTGGAGACGTTTAAAGTCGGATTTGGATACAAAAAGATTTCCCAAGCTTTAAACATCCCAAGGAGCGGAGCACTGTGCAAGCGATAATATTGAAATGGAAGGAGTATCAGACCACTGCAAATCTACTTAGACCTGGCCATCCCTCTAAACTTTCAGCTCATACAGGGAGAAGACTGATCAGAGATGCAGCCAAGAGGCCCATGATCACTCTGGATGAACTGCAGAGATCTACAGCTGAGGTGGGAGACTCTGTCCATAGGACAACAATCAATCATATACTGCACAAATCTGGCCTTTATGGAAGAGTGGCAAGAAGAAAGCCATTTCTTAAATATATCCATAAAAAGTGTCGTTTAAAGTTTGCCACAAGCCACCTGGGAGACACACCAAACATGTGGAAGAAGGTGCTCTGGTCAGATGAAACCAAAATCTAACTTTTTGTCAACAATGCAAAATGTTATGTTTGGCGTAAAAGCAACACAGCTCATCACCCTGAACACACCATCCCCACTGTCAAACATGGTGGTGACATCATCATGGTTTGGGCCTGCTTTTCTTCAGCAGGGACAGGGAAGATGGTTAAAATTGATGGGAAGATGGATGGAGCCAAATACAGGAGCATTCTGGAAGAAAACCTGATGGAGTCTGCAAAAGACCTGAGACTGGGACGGAGATTTGTCTTCCAACAAGACAATGATCCAAAACATAAAGCAAAATCTTCAATGGAATGGTTCACAAATAAACATATTCAGGTGTTAGAATGGCCAAGTGAGGCCGGAATCACACTAGTGCGTTGCTTTTTTGAGCTGCGTTGTCGTTGCAGATTTCTCTAGAGGGTGTTCTGCAGATCAACTGCGGTTTAGCTGCAGATCAGGTGCGAATTTGGAGACCTGGGAGAACTTCCGGGTGAGAGGAGAGTGGGGGAGAATTGTATTGAGCTGAATGAGAGAAACTCCTGCAGAGAACTGAACACATCTGCGAATTAGATGCGTACCCATAGAAGATAATGGGACTGAATTCGCACCTGAGCCGCACCGCAAGACATAAAAACCGCATGCGGTTTGGAGGCAATACGCAGTGCGGATGCATCGCACATATGTGAACCAGCCTCATTGAAAACAATGTATTTTGAAATGTCCTGCGAATTAGATGCGGTTTAAACCGCACTCAATTCGCATAGGTGTGAACCTAGCCTCAAAGTCCAGACCTGAATCCAAATCAAGAATCTGTGGAAAGAACTGAAAACTGCTGTTCACAAACGCTCTCCATCCAACCTCACTGAGCTCGAGCGGTTTTGCAAGGAGTAATGGGCAAAAATTTCAGTCTCTCGATGTGCAAAACTGATAGACGTACCCCAAGCGACTTACAGCTGTAATCGCAGCAAAAGGTGGCGCTACAAAGTATTAACTTAAGGGGGCTGAATAATTTTGCACGCCCAATGTGCCACCCATAAGTACCCATCAGTGCCGCCTATCGGTGCCCATCAGTGCCGCCTATCGGTGCCCATCAGTGCCCATAATTGAAGAAGAAAATGTACTTATTTACAAAAAAAATTAACAGAAAAAAATAAACTTTAATTTTTTTTTCAAAAATGTAGTTTTTTTTTCGTTTTTGCGCAAGAAATAAAAATCGCAGAGGTGATCAAATACCACCAAAAGAAAGCTCTATTTGTGGGAACAAAATGATAAAATCTTAATTTGGGTACAGTTTAGCATGACTGCGCAATTGTTATTCAAATTGCGACAGTGCTGAAAGCTGAAAATTGACTTGGGCAGGAAGGTGCGTAAGTGCCTGGTATGGAAGTGGTTAACATGTGGAAGAGGAACTGAACCGTGGAAGCTGTTCCCAAAAAAGGTCAGGCAGAGGCCAAATCGCCACTATATCTTAGCCAATTGTCACTCTTTTTTCACTTTTTAAATCTTTATATGAGAAACGGATTAAACCTAAAGCTTTGAGTTTTTAATGTATTGGGTTTACAAATAACGATAAGTCCACCTTTAGTTACATGTTGGACCCAAATTTAGTACCTCAAATCACATTTTGATAGTGGGTGGGGTTTCTTTTCCCCAATTTAAAAACAGCGTGGCTCTGTGGAACTCCAGCCACGTCCTTTCCTCGTTTACAGGTCTCTGTGAATAAACTACTACCACTGCGGCGGAGGACTAGTAGTTCTCAATCAACGGCAAGGATGCTGGTGAGCACTCTTGAGGCAGCTGTCCTGAGTGTCTGCAAGAGCCTTGCATTGCACCCTTCATCTGCTGAATGCAGGCTTCTAAGAAAAAACAATAAAATAAATGCACTTCTTCCTTTTTTTTTTTTTTTTTTTTATTTCTTTTTCATCATTGTTGTTCAAAACTAAACCATTTATTTTATCCCTAAATGAAGGCAGTTTGCTGGGAAACTCCCTGTTTGATGAAAACGTTTTCTGAAGGGAACAGGCTTGGCTGATTTTTTTCCATGAATGTTTTGATCAGCCTGCTGTAACTTGAACGTTTTATCTTTTTATTTGTACTTGTGTTGAAAGCTCTATTTACCTTTCCGAAAATCCTTCTAAGCCCATTTGGCTGATTAAGATGAAGAGTGATGCAGAAAAAATGGTAAACACTCACAGGTCTGACCTCCATTTAGTAATGGGGGGGGGGGGGGGGGGGGGAGACAGGCCCATTATAATCCCTATGAGTAGCTGATGTAAGTGGATGTGCAATAGTCTATACCCATCCATTATTGGTCAGGTCTGTTTTTTTGGGGAAAACGCACTTTGTACCTTTTTTTTTCTTTTTTATTTATTAATGCAAAAAAAAAAAACAATGCATAACCCAATGTTTTTTTGTAGAAGATGAAATTATACAGAGTAAATAGATATTTTAAAGAGCATGTTTCGCTTTAAAAGTGCGCACGCCTGCGCAATGGCACCGAAGGTTTTTTTTTTTTTACTATCCACAGGTGACACTTTAAAAGCCTTTACAGGTTACCACTTTAGATTTACCTCACATGTGGGATGGACGCACAAACATTAGCCTTTTCACACAAGCTTGGGAGGACAAGGGTACTCATATTAATATTATGCTGCATGAGTGTCTGAGAAGAGCTGGGTCCTTTGGAAGATCTATGGCAATGAAAGTGTTAACAGACCTACAGCATGTTAAAAATTAAAAATAAAAATTGCCTTAAGTTATATCCCAAGTCAGAATACTTTTTAGTGATTGAAAGGAATCTTTTGAGCATTACGTTTACACGTGTTCCATTTATGTGTTTTAGTTCCTTTCCTGTAGTTCGGCTTTACTAGTACAAATTTCAACTTCAGGTTGTGAAGGAGCAAAGAGGGAGGAGCAAAGTGTGGGAAACACTTGAGATTTTTTATTTTATTTTTGCTTTTCTCTATATTTCTCAAAAATATAAATGTGCTAGAAAAATAACTAGCACATTCTTATGTAAACATTTTAAGTATTTTACACACCTGGGCCTTGTTAAAGTAAGTGTAAAGTCTATTTTAAAAAACAAAAATGACAAACATGTTATACTTCCCTCCTCTGTGTAGTTGGTTTTGCACAGAGCAGCTCCTCCTCTTCTCGGGTCCCTCTTTGGCTCTCCTGGGCCCTCCCTCCTGTAGAGTGCCCCCACAGCAAGTAGTTTGCTAGGGGGGCACCCGAGCCAAGTCACAGCTCCCTGTGTCCATTCAGACATGGGCCCCCGGCCCCCCCCCCCCCCACTACCCTGACTGGCTAACTGACTTGACAGTCACAGGAACCAATGGCACTGCTGCTGTGTCTCAGACAATCAGCAGGAGACTCCCGGACAACTAAGACACTCATGGACATCGCTGGAGAGAGGTGGGGCTCAGGTAATTAGGGGGTGTTGGAGAGGCTGCTAAATGCAGAAGGTTGTTTATCTTAAAGCGGTTGTAAACCGCATAAACTTTTTATTTTTTTAAACCTGCAAGGCAAAAGGCATAATCGGCTAGTATGCACCGCATACTAGCTGATTATGAAATACTTACCTCGGAACGAGGTGAACACCTAGTCCACGCCGAGCAGGATGTCATCTTGCTCCGGCGTGTCTTCCGGGTATCGCCGCTCCAGCGCTGTGATTGGCTGGAGTGGCGATGACGTCACTCCTGCGCGTTTTCAACCACTTTAATGCATAGAATGTCCGCTGGCGACCTGCGATCACCTAGTACAGAGGCAGAATAGGGATCTGCCTATGTAAACAAGCAGATCCCCGTTCTGACAGGGGACATGACCGAGCTTCTGGCCCCAGATCTCGCCATAAAGAGGACCTGTCATTGACCATGCTGTCACAAGGGATGTAGCGCAATAAAGTTAATCCAAACAAAAAAAAGTGAGTTTTTTTTTTTTTTTTTTGTATAAAAAAAAAAAAAAAAAACAATTGTAACGCACCCATATGCTTAAAGCGGTGTTTCTCCCCCAAAAAATAATTAAAAAATCAGCAGCTACACATACTGCACCTGCTTGCTTTTAATAAATTAACCACTTGTCCTGGAGTCCAGCAATGTCGGCACTGCAGCTGATGTTTCCATCAGCTGTATGGTGCTACCGCCGCAATTGCAGGTAAGGGTACCCGGCAGTGTAGCCTTTCGGCTTCATGCCGGGAACCCGCATGCGCAAGGCCTGCTCCCCTCTCCTACTGGCCCGGCGACTGGGGGAGGAGGAGGGAGCCCCGCGCTGACATCATGGGCCGTGTCCCAGACTCCCGGAAGTGGGAAAGGATACCAATTGTGGCACCGGGGGTGGAGGGGAGGAATCCGATGAGCGGAAGTTCCACTTTTGGGTGGAACTCCGCTTTAAGCGCAAATGTGTGAACAGCTCCCCAGGCAGGTTCCACCATTCCACAGGCAGGTGCAATTTTAAAGCGTGACATGCTGGGTATGTATTTACCCAGCGTAACATCTTTCACATTATACCGAAGATTTGGGGTAAATATTGTGTGTTGACCAAGCAGAATAAGTGGGATTTTTCATTGGCAGTGTTTTTCCAGAAATGAGCATTCATTTTATATATAGATATATCTATCTAATTTTTTTTTTTTTTTAAATGTTCTATGTAAATGTAACGAAAATAAAGCAGGCGGTATTCCTATTTTGGTTGTAAAAATGGAAATACTTTTTTGTATCAAATTGCATTGTAACTGTACGGTTTCCCATTGTTTGGTAAAGCTCTGAGCAAACTGTACGCACTGTGTACTATACAGCTTTATTAATATAATTGACGTGAAACACGAAGGCTGCCATTACCAAAATGTTGCAACTAGTGTGAAGTAGGTTGTTTTTCAAATGGCTTCCAGCTTTACTGAGGTTTATTTCATCCGATTATGTGCACTTCTAGTTATGAGCCTTTTGATCTCCTGTTATGGTTTTTGTCTAGCATTAAAGATTTATTAGGCACAGATCACTTTCCCACAGGCCTGCCTTTTTCTTTTTTTCTTTTTTGGAAGAGTTTGTTCAGTTTGTTTTTACTACATTCTGATTTATGTAACCTGAAAATCTCAATTCTAAATGCCTACATTTCTGTCCATGTTTCTTTGTGATAACATTACCTTATTATTATTATTATTATTATTATTATTATTATTATTATTAATAGTTGCGACTCCTTATAGTGGTTGTAAACCCTTACATATACCCAGGAAGTGACTGGACTTAGAAAATTCTCCCACATAAGTTTATCTGTAGTCTTCTCTTCTCTACATCCATTCAAAGTTCAGAATTTATAAAGCTTGTCTGAGGGTTTAGGAAAAAAGGGGGCTGAGAGCTAAAGTTACACACTTCAGAGCTCAGTGAGAGCTGATTGGAGGTTATAAAATAACCCCCATCCACACAGCCTCCAGGAACATAGCTAAGGGCTGTCAATCAGCTGGAGCTCCCTCCCCGTCACCATTTTTATCTTAGCGTCAAGAAAACTGTCAGAATTGACTCGTGTGGCTAGCATAGGAATGAAGCAGCAGACTTGTATGACACTTGGCGCTCTTAAAGTGATTATAAAGTCCTGTCTAAAAAATAAATTAAAATAAAGAAACATGTTATACATACATGCTCTGTGCAGTGGTTTTGCACAGAGCAGCCCTCCTCTTCTCGGGTCCCCTGCTGGTGCTTTTGGCTCCTCCCACCTGCTGGGTGCCCCACAGCAAGCAGTTTACTCTGGGGGCACCCAAGCAGTCTCGCTCCCTTGCCGCGGCTCTGTGTGTCCTTTCATACAAGGAGCTGCGGCTCAGCGCCGCCCCCTCTTGTCTCCTGATTGGCTCACTGGCTGTGATTGATCGCTACAGGAGCCAATGGCTCCTGCTGCTGACCAAAGCCTATTGGGTGTGTGAGTCCCCAGAGAGGCAAGGCTCTCGTGGACATTGCTGGAACGAGGTGGGGCTCAGGTAATTATTGGGGGGGGGGGGGGGTAGGGCTTGTTGCGCATATTGTGCCTTTACAACCACTTTGAGACCAGTAAACACTATAGAGGGATGTGCTTTGTTCATATTACATGCCTGAGGTTTACAACCACTTTAAAGTGGACCAGAATGCAAAAATAAAGATTTGCTACATTATAAGGAAAATCTAAGGCCTCATGTACACTACTGCTGGTAAACAGAAGTTTAGGAGCAGTTGGGCATTTTTTTTTTCACCTGCTTCTGAACTTTCCTCTGTTGTCTTATCAGTACATGTACACTGGGTCGTTTATAGTTGTTTCTAGACAATTGAGTTTAGAGGCTTTTGGAACCCCAAAAAATTAGTTCAGAAGCTGTGTTTAGAGGCATTTCAAACGCTAAATGCAGCAACTCGGATATGGATCAACAGATGTAATAGGACTTGTTTTTGTTTGTACCTGCCTACCTCCAGTTCAATCCCATCTGGCAAGAACAAATGGAAGGAGATCCGTTCCCTTCCGCCTGGCCGGCTCAGATTGGAGGGCAGTCGGGTGTAAATGGACAGCTGGTCTGTTTACATCTGACTGCCAGTAGAGCAGATCAAGCTGTGTCTGTGTCCATTCTGTATGAACTGAGCAGACACGGATCTGTCATTCACCCGCTTTGCTTTTCTCAATGGGGGATCATCGGACAGATCCCACTGCTGAGCAATTCACCCTTTTAAGAAAAAAATAGAAAAGGTTAACTAAAAACCCTTAAAGGGTGGGGTTCCGTGCATACATTTTTTTTTTTTTTTTTTTTTGCAATCTCAATTACATTATTATGAATTTTCATTAAAACATATTAAAGCACGATCGGTACATAAACGGTTGCAAAAACGTACCTGATATCATCTCAGGGATCTTGTGTCCGTTTCCATCATAGCTGTGGGCATTATGAAGCCCTGTTTATGTTTCTTCATGGATTTTCTGAGAGATGTGCATGCTGGGATTTTTAGGCCAGGATTTGACAAATTTGTTTGGAATCTAGGAGCCAGCTAAAAAAGTTAGGAGCCAGAAAACACGCCCTGTCCTACCAAGCGAACGCATACGTGAGTAGTGCCTGCATATGTAAATGGTATTCAAACCACATGTGAGGTATCGCCGATTGGTAGAGCGAGAGCAATAATTCTAGCCCTAGACCTCCCCTGTAACTCAAAACATGCAACCTGTAGAATTTTTTAAACGTCGCCTATGGAGATTTTAAAGGGTAATAGTTTGTCGCCATTCCACGAGCGGACGCAATTTTGAAGCGTGACATGTTGGGTATTAATTTATTCGGCGTAAAATTTGGGCTAACTTTACTGTTGTCTTATTTTTTTTTTTTTTTATTAAAAACCAAAAAAAGTTCACTTGCAAGACCGATGCCCAAATACGGTGTGACAAAGTATTGCAATGACCCATATTTTATTCTCTAGGGTGTTAGAATAAAAAATATATATATGTTAGAATAAAAAATATATATAATGTTTGGGGGTTCTAATTAGAGGGAAGGAGATGGCAGTGAAAATAGTTGAAAAACACATTAGAACTGCTGTTTTACTTGTAATGCCAACGACCACCACAAGATGGCACCAAATTACAGAAGGAAGCTTAGGCCTGCAGAAGGCCTGCAAAGCCGCGGCCTCAATCACCGGTGGGCGCGGGCCCGCCGCGATCGTGCGGCGGGGGAGGTGGGGGCGCACGGAGACCCTGTGTCCCCATGCGCCTCTACCGCCACACGATCGCGGCGGGCCCGCGCCCACCGGTGATTGAGACCGCGGCTTTGCGGCCTTCTGCAGGCCTAAGCTTCCCCGGGCGCCAGGTCACAATTTCTTGATTTCTTGTCGCAATTGCCCCCAGATTTTGTCGAGTTTTAGGCACAGTAATGCCCAGAGACTTCTGGGAAATGAGTGTCATAATTTCCCAGGAGGCAATGGGGTCTTAGGACAGGAAGTTCTACCACCGTGGACTAGGAACTAGGCAGATTACAAAATCTGCCTAGTAACAGCCATATAGAAGTAAGTAAAACTTTTTTTTTTTTTTTTTAATATATATATATTTTTTTACGTTATAGATAAGCTGTTTTATAAAAGGTTTGTTTTTTAGGGTGGAACTCTGCTTTATGTACTAGTTCTGTTCATTCCTATATTGCCATTTCTTGTTTCCTGCAGGTTATCCTGTTTTCATTCAAAAAATTGTTATTGGTTTGTGAGGGCTGTGTGCGTGTGTGCGCGTGTGCGCGCGTGTGCGTGTGTGTGCATGTGTTCTTTAAAACAACACGGTCACTAACTGCACAACTATCACATGAACTTTCTATGAAGCCTACAATTGGCTTTTCAGCAAACATTTACACAAGCATGGTCCATTGTCCTCACTTCCAATAAACCTGAGTTTTTGAGGACCATTGAAATATAAGCTAACCATGCAAAAACTCATGTGTTTGTGTGTTTTTACGATATCTGCAACATGGGCAGTGTTTTTAAAGCCCCACTAACAACTGTTCTTTATTGTTTGGTCATATTTAGCAGAAACAGAGGTTCGCCTTTCTGCCGTACATATCAGAGTTTCTCAGTGAGGCTTAGAACCATTTAACAGATCATCCAGAAATGATCTCTCCCCCCTCAGTGTGACACCAGATGAGGGTTCTTCTGCCCGTGCCCACTGTTAGATTTTAAAAACAATGTGGCTTTGCAGGTCTCATCCCACACAGTCACACCATTCATTCACAGGAATCTATTCATGGACAAAGCCACAAGTCCCTTTGGTCACCACCTCAATGGTCACTGCTTACAGCTCTGAAAATGACAGCAGAGCAGTAGGAAGTGTGCACAGCAGCCTGGCACTGCATCTGCGATCTATTGATTGCGGGTACAATACTTTGCAGGCTCCGGTTTTAAAGAATAAAAAAAAAAATGAGAAAAAGCCTTCAGTTTGCACTGGACGGTCTGCTTTTAAGAGCCCCCCCTCAAAAAAATTAGCAGTGCCAGGAGTTGGGCTTTACACACAACTGATCTTGCTTTGTGTCCTGATGCGTAGTCATGTTGGAACGGCAAGGAGCCATCCACAAACTGTTCCCACAAAGTTGGGAGCATTAAAATTGTCCAAAATGTCTTGGCATGCTGACACCTTAAAAGTTCCTTTCACTGCAACCAAGGGACCAACCTCATTCCATAACCCCCCCCCCCCCCCCCCCCAAATGATTTGGACCAGTGCACCAAGCAAGGTCCATAAATACATGGATGAGCGAGTTTGGGGTGGAGGAAATTGCATGGTAAGAAAAGAAAAGACTGCATATCTAAAGATTCCGATTGCCTTTTATTGTTCACAGTGATGAGACCAAAGAAAGAGACCAACATCAAGTCACGTAGACGCGTTTCAGACATACATCTTGTGCTTAATCATGTCTGAAACGCGTCTACGTGACTTCATGTTGGTGTCTTTGGTCTCATCACTGTGAACAATAAAAGGCAATCGGAATCTTTGGATGTGCAGCCGTTTCTTTTCTTCTCTTACAAGTTTCCCAAAGAGGTGGGCCAGTCTGGCATTCTGAGACACTCAATTTCAGGCTCTCATCATACACTTGGAGCAGCAGTTCTTTTTTTCCCCCTTGTATTAGGAACTTGACTGGTCTGCACAGAGTCCTGACCTCAATGGAACACCTTTTGGGATGAATTAGAGCGGAGACTTGGAAGCCAGGCCCCTTCAACCAACATCAGTGCCTGACTTCACAAATGCGCTTCTGGAAGAATGGTAAAACATTCCTATAGACATACTCCTAAACCTTGTGGACAGCCTTCCCGGAAGAGTTGAATCTGTTATAGCTGCAAAGGGTGGGCCAACTCAATACTGAACCCTACGGACTTAAGCCCCATACACACTATTTGATTTTGACTTCAGATTTACCAAAACCATAGAATATGAGATCAAACCTAAAGGGTTACTAAAGGATTTTTTTTTTATTTTTTTAGCTAAATAGCTTAATTTACCTTACTGCAGTCCTGGTTTCATGTCCTCATTGTTTTTGCTCTGAAGTTGATGTAATTCTTCTCTGTTCTGGACACTTCCTGGTTGTCTGTTTCCTGATGACCACCGTACTGGGAGATTCTAGTTTCATTTTCCAAACCATCACTCTCTATGGCTCTGTACATGCACAGAGGCAGGATAGAGATAAAAAAGAGGAAGCAACTGCGCTAAGTAGGTAAATGTGAATTGATAAGCAGCAATTATTATGTCAAACAAACACAAAAAATACAGAAAAAAAGAAGATAACTGTGCTAAACCAGAAATGTACACAAAAATCTACAGATCTTGTGATAATGTGAAAATACAATGGACGTGTGCCCAGGTGTATATCAAAAGTACAGGCCACAAAACGATGGCCTATTAGTAATTAAGTGACTATATACTAAACGATTGAGCTCCAGAGCCCTGGATGCCCAAATCTATAAGTGAAAATGTAAACAATATAAAACAAATAAAAACCGTAACAATGTGTCACAGTTATCGATCTATCACCAATTTTGCAGTAAGTGATATTGCACAATAAACGGAAATTGTGACATAAGCAATTAATTTTGTGAATAGTCCAAGAAAAAAAGGAAGTCCATGATAGGCTGTTGGAAACACCCGTGCAGATTTATAACCATGCGATTATCCGTGGGATAGATTATCCAAAAGTGAATCCACCACCAGTGATCGTAAGCCGCTTACCAGATTAAAAGGTCCCTACGGACCAAGCCCAGCATGTAGCTCCTCAATAAAGCGATGTTGGTATCCAGATGCAGGCAGACTCCACAATGATATTCACATAAGCCAAATAAAGAAAAAAGGAAATGCTTCCATAGCATAAAACCACATGTGACTTTATTAAAATATATGTAGCAGATATTTCACTCACATTTCAGAAGATTCAATAAAACATTTCTGCCATGCAGCTCCGGCCGGACGCTGACAGGCAACAGGACTGCTCGTAGAGAGTAGACAGTTGAGAGGGGATGACACAGGAATGCCGCTCGCTCCACCGACGCGTTTCGTGAAAGAATCACTTCGTCTTGGGGTACGAGAGGCAGGATAACATGCAAAAACGAAACTAGATGCAAAAACGAAACTAGAGGTACATTATATGATTGATTTTTATCTATTTTTAATCAATTTTAAGGAATCGGTTAACTATTATGTCTCTATACCCTGTAAACATTTTAGCTAAAACATTTTTTTTCCTTTACTGCTCCTTTATGTTTCAGTTTGTATGCAATCAGGACATGGTTTTGGTAAATCTGAAGACAAATCTGCAGAAAATCAAATGGTTTGTATGGGGCCTAAGACTGGGATGCCATTAAAGTTCTTTGGCTCAGAAGAGGGTTCTCCCTCGAAATGCGTTAGCCATTTCTTACATCGCCGGCATCACCGGTTCTTTGTACCGGACCTAAGAGAGACTGTTTGAGTACGAACATTGCTGTTTTTATTTTGAATAAATCTAGCTTTAGTAATGCACTAGGTCTTATCTCATCATGTCATGCCAAGTCGGCCCACCCCTCCCCCCATAAAATACTGTTTTTACTCTTTCTTTTAAAAATGTTTTGCATCTCGGTGCTGCTGTTTTCCTGCAGCCTTTTTTCAGCTTGTCTATATGCACTTGCTCCATCGTCGGCTATACATCAGTGCTGTGGGCTGATTTCCTGAGTGACAATGGTGGACCATGCCTGCTCAGTGTGTCAGCATGTGATAGGGTAACCATGCCGGAGCACTATTGGGACACAGTTGTCACCCCATCATAGGAAGTGCTTGCACAAGGAACTTGGTGGCAGAATTACTAGTAAAGAAGTATTCTTTACCGGAAAAAGTGGACCCTTTTTAGTCTTCATTGGAAACTGCGTGACAGGGTAACCATGCTTGAGCACGATTGTGAGACCGGTCAGAGCGTTTCATTCTCGAACACAAGATGTCTGAATAAGGATCTTCATGGCAGCATCACCAAGTTCAGGCGTGCTTGTAATAGAAATATTAGCGTGTGTAAAAACGCTTATGTATTCTTTATTTTTTTTTAAAACAAAATGTTGCTTATATGACATTACTTGCAGTCCTTTATCTTGATCATTTATTTTACTGCAGCAAAACAAGCCCAAAGTAGACTCCCAACATGTCCTTGCCTCGTAAAAGTTTAATTGATCTTTTCCTTGTCACTCTCCATGGCATCATTTCATTGTTGTTACTAGGTTGGGTTTCTTTACAAGTCAACAAGCAGAGAATATTACTGGCTTGCACTTTATCCTCATTTTCATAGCTGTCTAGAGGAACAAGACTGATTGAGTGTGCGCGTCTGTACTGAAAAAATGGGAAGTTGCATCTAAAACATAGAAGAGTGATTGCAGCAGTGAGACTCACGAGTTCACTCTTCATTGGATGGAACTGACACATTTTCTACAAAGTATTGGTGTTAGGCTAGGTCCACACTGCTGCAGTCCATTTTGGTCCAACTTTCAGTGTGTTAATGTAGTGCAACTTGTGTGGTTTGCATGTTCTAGGGCAGTGGCTCCAAACTGCGGCCCAAGTGCCAGATTTAGCCCTTTAGTTGCTTTTATCGGGCTTCTAGGACACTATTTCTCCTGTTCGTAAGAGGCACACTTCCACTGGCACCACCGATGGGGCACTGTCCCGCCCACTGGCACCACCGATGGGGCACTGTCCCGCCCACTGGCACCACCGATGGGGCACTGTCCCGCCCACTGGCACCACCGATGGAGCACTGTCCCGCCCACTGGCACCACCGATGGGGCACTACTCCTCCTACTTACTACGGGGTGCTTTGAAATTTTCCTAACTGTTCTAGGGGGCGAAATGGTACTGGAATCGCACCAAAGTAGCGCAGGAACCTTTTTCAAAATTGTACTGTGCTGAGTTGCATTGATGAGAACAGACAACTTTGAAAACTGTGATTTCCATTGCCATGTGACTTTGTGAGTCAAGTTGAATCTAAAATGGCACTAGTGTGAACTGAGCTTAAGTGACTGCTATATAAAATGTGAAAAAAATGTGTTTGCTTTTGACTTTCTGTCCATGAAATAAATCCAGTACACGTGGCTTTTAAGAATGTGAAAGATGTTACGTTGAATAAATGGATACCTAACATGTCACGGTTTAAAATTGCACACACTCTTGGAATAGCGCCAAAGTTTGGTAAAAATCTCTAATAGGCTACACGTAATTTTTTATTTTTTACAGGTTACCTGTTTAGAGGTCATCTTGCACTAGAATTATTACTCTTGCTCGACCGTTCATGGCGATACTTCACATGTGTGGTGTGAATTTTGTTTACATATGCGGACGCGACCTATGTGTGCATTTGTTTCTGCATGCAAGCACAAGGGGAAGGGGCACTTTAATTTATTTTTTATATTTGTTAAACTTTTTACGCTTTTCCTTTTTTTTTTTCTTTTTTTTTTTTATCTTTTATTCCTACTATAAGGAATGTAAACATCTCTTCTGATAGGAATAGGGCATAACAGGTACTCATTATGGAGAGAGATGTTGGGTCTATATGACCGGCCCCACATCTCTCCTCTAGGCTGGAGATAAGCCTGAGATATAAAAAAATAAACAATCTTCGCCTTTCCAGCCGAACACACAGCAGTGTTTACAACTGCTGAGGCCAGACGTGACGTCATAACGTCGTGCCCGGCCTCAGAGTCCTAGAGCTGACTGGGGACCATCTAGTTCTCTGTCATCTCTATGGTAATCTTCGGCCACTGGCGGATTCCTTCTCAAGCTTGCCCATTGCACGGCGAGCTTGTAGAAGCACCAGAGGACTGTGTGATGGGGGGGGACATCCCCATGCCCTCCTGCCGCCTGTAAAATCAATCAAGGCTACCGGTATGGTTGTTGCTGCACAGGCATCACTCGGACATCTCCACTGAAAGCCCAGAACGTCATATGATCAGCGGTATGGGAGGGGTTAAAAGTGCGTGCGTGCTTGTGGGTTCTAAGTAATTTTAGACGTATAAGAGATGTCAAACTTGGCCCGGACTAGAAGTAGGTAAAGAACGCCTTGTTCATCTCAAATACTATTACTTTGTTACTTTTGTTATCTTAAACGAATGACTAGTGGCGCCCCCTAATTTATGTGCCCGGCCCTTATTTACATGCAAGGCGCTGGACTCAGGGATTCCAATGTGTTTTTTTTTTTTTTTTGGGCACTGCGCCCCGAGCCCACCCAGTTGTGTGACCATAGCAAATTATTTGCTATATTCGTCCTGAGACCCAATTGGCCGAGAGGAGAAGCACATACCACCAAATAGGTCCACATTTGAAATGTAATCCTTTTTCTGGTCTTTAGGTGATATACTGGTGTGAGAGCTGAAGTAGTGTAGTAAATACGGTTTCTGTAAAAATAAAAAGGCAAATTAATGGAATATTACATTTGCGTTATGTCATACTATGCTAAACTGATGAGATGGGTTGGGAAGGTTGAAAAACTTTTTTTTTTTCTCTTCTTCAAAACCCACTTTTACTTTGTTACTAAGGCAGGCAGTTCTATTTGCTGTTACTGTGCGTGCATCTGTGTGCCAAGATTTGTAATTTACACTGCGAAGAATGTAGCTTGCTTGGTTTTGTAGCTGGGCCAGTTTTATACCTTCCATGTGTTGTATGGATGCCCACTAGGAAAGGGCAAAACTAAAAAAAAAGTCCAAAAAAAAAGTCTGGGGGGGAAAAAAAAAGATGCCAATCAGTGCCCACCCCACAGTGACTGGCAACAAGTAAATCAGTGCCACCCCAGTGTCCATCAGTGCCACCCCACAGTGTCCATCAGTGCCACCCACAGTGTCCATCAGTGCCACCCACAGTGTCCATCAGTGCCACCCACAGTGTCCATCAGTGCCACCCACAGTGTCCATCAGTGCCACCCCACAGTGTCCATCAGTGCCACCCCACAGTGTCCATCAGTGCCACCCCACAGTGTCCATCAGTGCCACCCCACAGTGTCCATCTGTGCCGCCCCACAGTGTCCATCTGTGCCGCCCCACAGTGCCCATCTGTGCCGCCCCACAGTGCCCATCTGTGCCGCCCCACAGTGCCCATCAGTGCCGCCCCACAGTGCCCATCAGTGCCGCCCATGAGTGCCCATCAGTGCCGCCCATGAGTGCCCATGAGTGCCGCCTATGTGTGCCCATCAGTGCCGCATACCAGTGCCGCCAATCAGTGCCACCTCATCTGTGCCCATCAGTACTACCTCGTCGATGTCCATCAGTGCCATCTCACCTGTGCCCATCAGTGCCACCATATCAGTGCCCGTAATTGAAAGAGAAAACGTACTTATTTACAAAAAAATTACAGAAAAAAATAAAAACGTAATTTTTTTTCAATATTTTCGGTTTTTTTTTAGTTGTTGCGCAAAAAAAAAAATTGCAGAGGTGATCAAATACCACCAAAAGAAAGCTCTATTTGTGGGTAAAAAAGGACGCCAATTTTGTTTGGGTACAGTGTAGCATGACCGCGCAATTGCCATTCAAAGTGCGACAGTGCTGAAAGCTGAAAATTGGCTTGGGCGGGAAGGTGTATACGTGCCCGGTATGGAAGTGGTTAAGCACCTACAGGTAAGCCTTAATCTAGGCTTACCTGTAGGATAAAGTGGTTGTAAAGGGTTTACAACCACTTTTTAACAACTCCTGTATTAGTAAGACACCACTCTGGAGGAATGAGAACAGGAGGCACATCAGACAGCAGCATTGTCAATCTGGGGGGAAGGGGGTGTTGGATGGACTAGCAGATTTACATACACTCACAAATTGAAGCCAAACTCCAGCTAACACTTTATTATTGGTTACAGAAAATTCCCCCCCCCCCCCTTTGTTATCCTTTTAGGATAAAGGTTTTGCATGAATAAATAAAGCTGTTCCTTTTAATCACCCCTGCCAGTGGTAAGTGGTTTGTCTCATCCATGTAAACTGATATTTTCTGCTGGACAGTTTTTGCTGTGAAAAACATACGTGCTGGCCGGATCACTGGATGAAAATAGAAGAAAGAAAGAAAGCCTAAAAAAAGAAAACGAATGCTGCCTTCATATCTAAGAATTGGTAAACTGCAATATAATAGTTTGTTCTGGGTTTAACCACTTCAGCCCGGAAGGATTTACCTCCTTAATGACCAGGCTGTTTTTTTGCGTTTATGGCGCTGCGTCGCTTTAACTGACAAATGTGCGTCGTTGTACCCAAGCAAAATGTATATCTTTTTTTTCCCCCCACGATTAGAGGTTTATTTTGGTAGTATTTGTATTTAACCACTTGCTTACTGTGCACATACACCCCCCTCCTGCCCAGGTGAAATTTCAGCTTCCGGCACTGCGTCGCTTTAACTGACAATTGCGCGGTCGTGCGACTTGGCCCCCAAACAAAATTTACGTCCTTTTTTTCCCCACAAGTAGAGCTTTCTTTTGGTGGCTTTTTTTTTTTCAGTCTAGGCTGATACGTATTCTTCTACATATTTTTGGTAAAAAAAAATCGCATTAAGCGACTGGTCTGCGAAAAAATTATAGCGCCTACAAAATGGGGGACAGAATTATTATTTTTTTTTTTTTTTTTTTTTTACTAGTAATGGCGGCGATCTGCGATTTTTTCTTTTCTTTATTGCGACTGCGACATTATGGCGGACACATCGGACACTTTTGACACATTTTTGGCACCATTCACATTTATACTGCAATCAGTGCTATAAATATGCACTAATTACTGTATAAATGTGACTGACAGGGAAGGGGTTAACACTAGGGGGTGAGGAAGGGGTTAAATGTATTCCCTATATAGTGTTCTAACTGGGGGGGCGGGTGACCGATCTGTGTCCCTATGTACAAGACACAGATCGGTCTCCTCTCTCCCTGACAGGACACTGTCAGTGTGAGAGTCGGCAATGAGAAATGATCTCATATGTTTACATATGAGATCATCTCTCATTGGCCGCACAGATCGCCTAGCAAACGGCCACTCCGATTGGCCGTTCACGGCGATCTGTGATTGGCTGTGTCCAAGGGACACGGCCAGCACAGAAGTTCCCCGCTGGGAGCGCGGAAAGGGGCGGCCGTAAAAACAGAGAAGTAGAACCACCCTGCGGCCGTATATAATCGTACGGCCGTCGTGAAGTAGTTAAAGTGGTTTTAAAGTCCTGATTGAAAAAAAAAGAAAACAAAACCTACCGTTCTCCCCTCCTTAATATTTACCCGACTCCTGTATCAGTCCAATGCTGCAGGTCTTTTCTCCCTCTCTTCCTAGTCTTTTGGCCTTTGCTGAGAATAGTGGGAGACATTGTCTCTTTCTTCTGTCAGTCAAATCCATTGAGGACAATGTGGGGCAGGACTAAACCACGCTGTGTGTGTGTCTATAGACGCACACAGCCCAGCTCTGGAGCAAGCCCACACAAGCTCCCCATAGGAAGCGACTTGGAGAAGAGGAGAAGCCTGTAAGCGCCAGCGAGCGATCCCAAACGAGGAGGTTCAGGGCGGCTCTGTGCAACATCGTTGCACAGAGCGTGTAAGCATAAACATGTTTATTTTAATAATAAAACAATACTTTATCTTCATTTAAAAAAAAAAAAAAACGTTTCCAGTTTTTGGAACATTTATAAAATGTTTGTACATTTTTGGTGTGGCCCCCATACTAAAAAGTTTGGAGGCCTCTGCCTTTAATGCTTGAACATAGCTATAAAGCCAGCCTAAAGGGCAGAACTGTTGGGACCTCGTGGGAAAATGAGCTTCCAATACAGTCATCCTATCCTACGCTGCAAGAAATCATCCGATCAATAATATTGCAGTGCAACGAATTGGCTATATAAATAATCCTACTCCAAACATGAACAAAATGCACAAACGTATGAATGTAGACACACTCATTAGTGAACGACTGAGTGTATTTGCTAAGTAGGTGATAACTGCATCTGCTAATGATCTCATTAACCATAATAGCTGCTTTTCACTTTCCCTGTAATTAATTTCACAATAAACTGACGGTGCTAAATTCTTGCTTAGTTTCAACACATTCGTTTGCTCATTCCATGCATTACAGAAAGCATTTGTGTTTTACCTACCATCTCATTGGTAATCAATCGTATACTCCGTTTTTGTTTTAGTTAATTTGTGGAGTTTTTTTTTTTTTTTACTTTACATCAGTGGTCTCAAACTCAAATTACCTGAGGGCCACAAGACAAGTTTTCATATGCCATGGGGGGCCGCATGCGAACTTTCAAACTTCAAAAACAACAGTACTGGTGTCAGCGAACACATTATTAACCCCCAGCACTGGTGTCTGCGAGCGCATTATTACCACCAGCACTGGTGTCAGCGAGCGCATTACTACCACCAGCACTGGTGTAAGTCAGGGTTTGACAAATTTGCTTGGAATCTAGGCGCCAGATAAAAAAGTTAGGAGCCAGAAAACGCACCCCGTCCCGACGAGCTTGCACGCAGAAGCAAACACATACGTGAGCAGCGCCCGCATATGTAAACGGTGTTCAAACCACACATGTGAGGTATTGCCGCGATTGGTAGAGTGAGAGCAATAATTCTAGCTCCTCTGTAACTTAAAACATGCAACCTGTAGATTTTTTTAAATGTCGCCTATGAAGATTTTAAAGGGTAAAAAAGTTTGTCGGCATTCCACAAGCGGACACAATTTTGAAGCGTGACATGTTGGGTATGAATTTACTCGGCGTAACATTATGTTTCATAATATTTTAAAAAATGGGGATAACTTTACTGTTGTCTTATTTTTTAATTAAAAAAAGTGTAATTTTTTCCCCAAAAAGTGCGCTTGTAAGACCGCTGCGCAAATACGGCGTAACAGAAAGTATTGCAACGATCGCTATTTTATTCTCTAGGGCAGTGATGGCAAACCTTGGCACCCCAGATGTTTTGGAACTACATTTCCCATGATGCTCAACTACAGTGCAGAGTGAATAAGCATCATGGGAAATGTAGTTCCAAAACATCTGGGGTGCCAAGGTTTGCCATCACTGCTCTAGGGTGTTGGAATAAAAAATATATATAATGTTTGGGGGTTCTAATTAGAGGGAAGAATATGGCAGTGAAAATAGTGAAAAATGACATTAGAATTGCTGTTTAACTTGTAATGCTTAACTTGTAATACCAACGGCCACCACCAGATGGCGCCAGCACACATCTGGTGGTAATAACTTGTTATACCAACGGCTCACCACCAGATGGCGCCAGCTAAATAAAAATAAAATTTTTTTTTTTTTGCTCCCCTCACTTCCACCCTGCCTGCGGGCCATTTATAACTGGTCCGCGGGCCGGTACTTTGAGACCACTGCTTTACATCTATGGTAGTTTTATGTAACTGCTTATCACTGAGCTCCTTTAGGGCTTGGTTACACCAGTGGGTGGTGACTTGTAGTTTTTTTTATATCATTGGCAGTGCGGTGTGAAATGGATATATCTTTCTTGTAATAGTTTCACGCTAGTTTGAGTGTATGGCTCCATTGCTACCCGGTTTTCTCGAATAAGAATTTGCAATACATGGGGGTGGACATATTTGTCTATAGACGTATGCATGTTCCTCCTTCACCTACAGCCTGCTGGTTGGAGAATGATTAGCCACATGTACATTGCTAGCTTGCTTCCGGGTTTTGGGTGCACATGTGCGTGCCTCTGTTGACCCATACTGTAATTGGACACAGAAATAGAAGAAATGGCTACACATCTATATGATCATCCAAGATCCCTTTTATTATGACATCCCAAAAGACACTACAGGAACAGAATGCCTGGTAGATTCGTTTCACACACTTCAGGTGCAGTTAATCATTACTTTTGTCAATGATTAAGCCAGGGCTCGACAAATCCCAGGCGCCAGGTCGCCATTGCGACTAGAAATTTCACCCTGGCGCCTGGGCTTTGATCAGTGACGGGTGCCTCTGCTACAGGGTGGGTTGCGGGGTCTTGGCCGTGAACATGATTAGCGGTGGAAGTTGGGATGGAGCAGGAAGAGAGCGGCACCGCAGCGGCTGACACAGCGGGAGGAATGAGTGCCCAGCAGAGTGAAGTCCAGCTGGGGATCCTCGGCGGTCTGTCATCCCCACTGCTGCTGTCGCCCTGCCCCAAGGTATTGCGGGAAGCGACTCAAGAACATCCAGAACCCGGATTCAGTGGTTTTCCAGCGCCAGAGCGCCCTGCTCCTCTGACTGTCTGAGAGGGGCTGAGCACGGGAGATGAGGGTCAGTGCCGTTGCCAGGCGTTGGGTGTGGGCCGCACCGGGTGACACCTGTAAGCAGCGACGCAGCGGCACCGCTCTCTAACACTACTAGTCGCACAGTCCTCGCCCCTACACAGCGGAGCAGACTGAAGCCGCCTTTCTCTCCTCTCTGTTTACAGAGGAGGAGGGGGTCCGAGGGACACACTCCGCTGGGCCTATCCACCGAATCCGGGTCCCGGATGTTCTTGTTTCGCTTCCCGCAATATCTTGGGGCAGGGCGACAGCAGCAGTGAGGATGACAGACCGCTGAGGATCCCCAGCTGGACTTCACTCTGCTGGCCACTCGTTCCTCCCACCGTGTCAGCCGCTGCTGTGCCTCTCTTCCTGCTCCATTCCGCGCTGTTCTGAGGTCTGTAAATGTTTTTTAATGTAGTCCAAATAGACATGTGCTGGGGGGGTGCTATGGGAGGTAAGAGGGGGGTCTGCATTAAGGGGGGGGCGGGTGCACTGAGTGGAGTCTGCATTGATGGGGGTCTGCACTGTGGGGGGTCTACATTGATGGGGGGATCTGCAATGATGGGGGGGGGGGCTGCACTGAGGGGGTTGACTGATGGGGGTCCTGCACTGATGGAGAGAGGGGTCTGCCCTGAGGGCGGGTGCACTGTGGGGGTCTACATTGATGGGGGGGGTGGTCTGCAATGATGGGGGCCTGCACTGATGGAGGGGGGTCTACAATGATGGATGGGGGTCTGCAATGACAGTGTCTGAACTTAGTGAGGGGGATCTATACTGCCGGACGGGGGTCTGAACTTAGTGGGGGGGATCTATACTGAGAGAGATGGGTCTGTAGTTGGTGGAGGGGGGACCATAGTTGGTGGAGGGGGGGCGAAACCAACCCTAGTAATGTCACCAAGACTGGCGCCTAACTTTTTTAGCTGGCTCCTAGATTCAAAGCAAATTTTGTCAAGCCCGGGATTAAGCGCACCTGAAGTGTGTGAAACATGTCTACCAGGCATTCTGTTCCTGTAGACCACAGGTGTCAAACACAAGGCCCACAGGCAGAATCCGGCCCTCCAGGCCATTTCATGTGGCCCTTGCACTTCTCCTGCAGCTGCAGGAGAGCTCCAGCCCTCCTCTGGTACTCCTCCAAACCCTTACTTTTTGCTTTCAAGCAATGCATTCGGCTTCTTCCCAGCAGCATAAGGAAAGGGTGTGCACTGTGATGTAAGGGTGAGTGGGGGTCTCATCTGGAGCAGAGTTCTCCTTGTTCAGTGTAATTGAACAGCAAAAGTTTGGTAGCAGACTTCAGCCAATGATGAGTTTACGCTATGCAAGCTTGGTGCTCTATTCTTTGAGTGATGACTGGTTGCCATGTGATTTTCGGACAAGTGTGAGCTGTGCATCTGAGTATATTGGTTTCGGACCAGCAATTAGACACAAAGGCAGCACGACTTTAAAGGCGACTCGGCAAAGCGATCTCAAGACGACTTGAGAGGCAACTTGCAAAATGACTTCTGTATTGAAGTCCAGGGCTGTGGAGTCGGTAGATAAATGTTCCGACTCCGACTCCTCAGTTTTATGTACTTCCGACTCCCCGACTCCGACTCCTCTGTGTATTAATATGCGAATGTATTTTATACATTCCTTGAGGGAAAGAAACGCAACCTACCACAGGACTACTGGCTGGGAAGCCAACAGTCTACTGTATTGCACAGTTTAAGCAAAAGACAAACACAATGAAAACAATCAAGTGGCTGGATAGTAGCAGCAGGCATAAACATCAGGAACAGGATCTTTACCAGTTCAAAAATACAAACCACATTATTTGGTTGTTTTAGAACAAAAACAAAGCTTATCTATAATGAACCAAAAACAAAATCTGAAAAACCTAGAAATGGTTTATATTAATCTTGAAATGTAGTTCTAGGCTTAGCAAATGCAAATCAATTCAATGTAGAGTTCTAAGGAAGAGAATTGCCTCTGCCAGATCCTCTTTCATAGAGGCTCTTAAGTCAGACTTTATTATTTTTAGGGCTGAAAATAATCTTTCGACACTGACTTGGGTGGGTGGCATTGCAGTAACTATTCTGGCCACATCACTAACGATCTCTGGATAAACAAGGATGGCTTCTTCAACAGTAAGTTTTGATGAGCGATCATACTTTTCAACTTCTTTTAGTGCTTTATAAAACTCCTGTTGAAATTTTTTTATTTGGACACTTACTGGTTCTCTAACATGCGTTCCCTGTAAAAGCAGAACACAACACTATGGAAAGTATAAGTATTGCAGCTCCTAATTGTGCGTTGCGTGCCATATAGTGAAGCACATGAAAAGCATGCTTCTTCACGGTCACTTAACGTGTTCGTTTTGCGGTTACGTGAGGCACTGCATGCATTGGTCTTTATTCTTACAGTAGAGAAGTCATTAATTATAACTTTTTGTGAATTGGGACATTTAAACTTGCTTTTTTTTTTTTTTTTTTTTAATTCCAATCTAAATTTAGTAGGAGTCGGTGCATTTTTTTCCGACTCCAGGTACCCAAAATTTCCTCCGACTCCTTGACTCCGACTCCACAGCCCTGTTGAAGTCAATGCAAGTTGCCCCCAAAGTCGTACAGGAACCTATTGCATCGCTCCTATTAGAACGGTTTCATTGAATAGAGCAGACCGCGACTTGTCAGGCGGCTTAGTTGCCTGACAGGTCGCCCCTGTGTGAACCGGCTCTTGCATAAAGCGTTTTGACTTCTCTCTGGTAAGCGCACATGTGGCTTGGTGCATAGAGCACCGGTGTTCACTTATGAACAAATCTAAAGGGCACATATTGTGGGAACAAGTCTTTTTGCACTGGTGAATCTTTGGAAAATGTTCTGATGCATGGACTTTTTTTTTCTTGTTCAATATATTTATATTTATTGAGTTTTACATGAAGAAAAAAAAACAAAAAGAAAAGCAAACAAAATGTAATAAGCAACATATTATGAGATGCATATACAGTAAGTAGAAACATGTCAATGCTTCCGTAACTCCATGCAACTCAAAACTAACAGGGGAGTAGGAAGAAAACTTCATGAGTAGCACATGGTTAAACAACAAATGAGAGGACCCAATAATGGGTCAGATATTTTGGTAAATTTCTGTAGAGCATGCCTCCTGACCACTCAACCACCCCAAATGGGACATGGACTTTTTTTTTATATATGTTTCACTTATGCATGGACTCTTTATGATGATACAATTTAATATAAAACAAAAAAATATAAGTATTGGATTATATTAACACCCGTGACTGCCTGCCTAATCATTTCTCCAGGTACTTGCAGAGCCTTCCACAACTCAAATTTCAGGATTCAGCAGGAATTGGTGGACATTTGAGCCATCAGCCTTCGCCAGATAAGGAGCACAGCGGGAAGTGGCATAGGGAAATTGGATGGGGATATCGGAGGTGACTCCATAGGTGGAGCAGATCCTACTTCTCTGCTCCTTTTTATCTAGCTTATTTGCCTCTTTAACAAAGTACACAATCTCGAAACCACCAGATTCTGCTGTGGTGTGCTCCTTTCACCACTTCCTTTTTACTCTACGCAATAATCTCTTAGGTTCACATCTGTTAGGATGGGAGGTGTTGTAGTTCTTTGTTTGGCTGTTAAACTGCTACCATGAGCAGGATGGAAAGTTTTTACTATGTAACCACGCCTTTTGAACGCCATTAAATTTTCCTTCTTATCTTTAGAGCTCACGTGTGTGTGTGTGTGTGTGTGTGTTTGTTTCCTTTTAATTTTCCTGGTTCTTTGAAGATTCTTCTGCTAAACTGCTACTGCTACTGTGCTAATGGAACCCCACTTTAATTTTTCTTCAGAGTCCCCCTTTTTTTTTTTTTGCTCTAAAACTAGCTTTATTTTAACCCTGCTTTTTAGTTGCAAGACGAGATCCCCACCACCCTCCTCGTGTAACCTACAGTAGATTTTCCATGTAGCTGCTGGCAAACCCTGACAAGTAAACCAATGTTTTTCATCATCTCAAAAACGTTTATAGGCAGTTAATTATTTTTGCACCTGCTATAGTATTTATACTAGATGTCTATGGCAATTTGTGCCAAGGGTAAAGTATCCAATTATGCCCCCGGCATAAACGTTCTTTTCCCTGTGCAATGTCATGCAAGTGATCAAAAACGGGCAGAATTATACTTACCTGCCAGGGGAGACACCATGATTACAAAGGTGGTTCTCCCAGGGCAAGGCTCGACCATTGCACTCCGGCTGTGCTGACCCCAGCCATTTCCCTAAATGCCGGAAACTCGGCTGCATCATTTGTGGTAGTGGGGGACTGCGTTCACTCTTAAAAAAAATAAATAAAAACAGGCAGGATTATCTAAAAAATGTGGTGATATTAAAGGTACGTTTTTTTTTTTTTTTTAATTGAATAAACATGTTCACTTGGAGCCAGTTCACACAGGGGCGACTCGTCTGGCGACTTAGCCGCCTGACAACTCGCACTCTGTTCTGTACTATGGAACCGTTCTAATTGGAGTGACTCAAGTCACTCCGACTTAGAAAAAGGTTCCTGTACGACTTTGGGACGTCTTGCATTGACTTCAATACAGAAGTAACTTTGCAAGTCGCCTCTAAAGTCGTGTGCAGATTGCCTTGTCGAGTCGCTCGGCAAGTCGTGCTGCCCTTGTGTGAACCGGCTCTTACCTGCTCTATGCAATGGTTTTGCACAGAGTAGTCCCGATCCTCCTCTTCTCGGGCCACCTGCCAATGTTTCACCACCTTGACCGGTCCCCCCCCCCCCCCCAAATAGCAAGCTGCTTGCTATGGAGGCGCTGGTGTGTGCTTGCTCCCGAGCCCCGATCTATGTGTATATAGGACAAATAGAGCATCGGCTCGTCCCCACCTCTCGCTTTTTTCATTGGCTCACTGGTTGTAATTGAGAGCAGTGGGAGTCGAGGCTCCCGTTAACGTCACTGGTTTGAGTGGGGGGGGGGGTCAGGTGCATATTAGGGGGTTTGTGGGGTGAGCAGCACACATAGAATGCATGAAGGTAAAAAATCGTCAAACTTTACAACGCCTTTTAGCCTCTTGCCGATAGACCATAGACAAAAAATGTCCCTAGTTGGAAGTGGTATACCAGGTGGAATACCAGGGTCATGGCTGCAGCAATATGCCATAATCCCTGTATTGTGTGGTTTTTTTATTTTTTTTCAACTAGCGATTCTCTAACTGATGCGTACTAGCACATTATAACTTTAACGGCCCAGGCCCCGATTTTTTTTTTTTTTTTGTTTGTTTTTTTGTTTTTTATGGATGCGGTTTACTACAGCTTTAAAGTGGCAAAATATTACATGTTGAAATGTTTTTGTATGTATGACAAGCGAAGTATTCTTTATGACGCTGTTTCGATAGAACGCTGCCAACAATCATATGACAGTAGTGACTACTCAAAGCTGCCAGTTGGGAAAATAAATGTTGTGTACTCTGCATTAGGTCTACTGCTCAGAGCTCATTTCTGCTAAACTGGTTTGACTACTTTATTAACTTAGAAGTAAAAATACAGTTTCATCCTGGGGAGTGTTGTCTGCTCTGGTCACTAGTATTTTTTTAATTACTAAGCTAGTTCAAACAGCAGTGGTGACATGTGATGTGAAAGAACACGGCATCCAGTTTGGCCTCCCCTAGCAATGCAAGCGAAAACATACGTGAGAAGCGCCCGCATATGTAAACGGTATTCAAACCACACGTGAGGTATCGCCGCGATCGTTAGAGCGAGAGCAATAATTCTAGCTCTAGATCTCCTCTGTAACTCAAAACATGCAACCTGTAGGATTTTTTAAATGTCGCCTATGGAGATTTTAAAGGGTAAAAGTTTGTCGGCATTCCACGAGCGGACGCAATTTTAAAGCGTGACATGTTGGGTATTAATTTACTCGGCGTAACATTATCTTTCACAATATATAAAAAAAAAAATTGATGACTTTACTGTTTGTCTTATTTTTTAATTAAAAAATAAGACAATTTTTTCCCAAAAAAGTGCGCTTGTAAGACCGCTGTGCAAATACGGCGTGACAAAGTATTGCAACGATCGCCATTTTATTGTCTAGAATAAAAAATATATATAATGTTTGGGGGTTCTAATTAGAGGGAAGGAGATGGCAGTGAAAATAGTGAAATAGAATTGCAGTTTAACTTGTAATGCCAATTTCCACCACCAGATGGCGCCAGCTCACAGAAGGACTTCACAAAGCCGCGGCCTCAATTACCGGCCGTCACGGGCGCACGGAGACGCAGGATCCTGTGCCTCTGTGCGCCCCCACCTCGCGATCGCGGCGGGTGGTAATTGAGGCCGCGGCCTCAATTACCGGGCGCCAGGTCACAATTTCTTGTCGCAATTGCGACCTGGCGCCCGGGGATTGTCGACGTATGTGTGTGTGTGTGTATGTATGTATGTGTGTGTGTGTGTGTGTGTGTGTATATATGTATATATGTATATATATATATATATATATATATATATATATATATATATATATATATATATATATATATATATATATATATATATATATATATATATAAAAATTAGGGTTGTACCGATACTGGTATCGGTGCCGATACTAAGCATTTGCAAGAGTATCTGTACTCGTGCAAATGCCCCGATACCAAAAACCGATACCTTCGGGCTCTGTACTTTCAGCTGTCAGCAGGAATTCCCTGTCAACAGCTGAAAAGTAAAGAAAAAATGCTGGCAATTACTGGTTGTTAAGGAACGGGGCCGACCGCTTCCTTAACAACCAATCACGTGTCCTTCTCTCCCCACCTCCTCCTCCCCTCTCACCAGCTATCAGCAGGCTCGGGACAGCATGTCTGTGGAAACTTCCTGCATTAGAGGTGAGCAAGCCCAGCTCCCCCCATTCCACTGTCTTCTTCCTTCTGCCGGGTGCAGCTCTCACATTTTAGCTCTGCTCATCGCACTGATCTGACTTTTTCCTGGCAGCTGCATGGCTCTGCACACAGTGAGGCTTCTCCCCATGCCCTGTGTGTCCGTACTTAGCCTGGTCCTCCCCCTCTCCAGCAAGCAGAGGCACAGACAGTGTGACACACGGCCAGCACCACTGCAGCAGGTCAGTGTTTGATCAGATTAGATTCACTGTTCTTTGCCAGTCATTTTTTGTTTTGTTATTTAAAACTATATAATTAGAATTTGACACAGCAGCGCAGCACATATATTGTATTTTTAGTGGGAAACATACACTGGGTGTTTGCACCAGCTGAATGTGTTCAATCATGTTTTTTTAAGTAGCAGCCATACATTTTGTTTTGTTTTATTTGAATAGAGAGCAGTAGCCAGGATTGTGACTCCCCTCCCCACTTTATCAGCCCTCCCTTTTTTTTTTTTCTCAGTTACCAGTCTGCCCTGCCACACTCTCCCAGTCTGCCCTGCCACCACACTCTCCCAGTCTGCCCTGCCACCACACTCTCCCAGTCTGCCCTGCCACCACACACTCCCAGTCTGCCCTGCCACCACACACACTCCCAGTCTGCCCTGCCACCACACACACTCCCAGTCTGCCCTGCCACCACACACACTCCCAGTCTGCCCTGCCACCACACACACTCCCAGTCTGCCCTGCCACCACACACACTCCCAGTCTGCCCTGCCACCACACACACTCCCAGTCTGCCCTGCCACCACACACACTCCAGTCTGCCCTGCCACCACACACACTCCCAGTCTGCCCTGCCACCACACACACTCCCAGTCTGCCCTGCCACCACACACACTCCCAGTCTGCCCTGCCACCACACACACTCCCAGTCTGCCCTGCCACCACACACACTCCCAGTCTGCCCTGCCACCACACACACACTCCCAGTCTGCCCTGCCACCACACACACACTCCCAGTCTGCCCTGCCACCACACACACACTCCCAGTCTGCCCTGCCACCACACACACACTCCCAGTCTGCCCTGCCACCACACACACACTCCCAGTCTGCCCTGCCACCACACACACACTCCCAGTCTGCCCTGCCACCACACACACACTCCCAGTCTGCCCTGCCACCACACACACACTCCCAGTCTGCCCTGCTACAGTCGACCAGTCAGCACATCTTCACCCCAGCCTCATCCAACTCCCCCAAACCACCCCTTTACCTTCTCTTCCCAGGTGATAGGTAATCGGTATCGGCGAGTACTTAAAAAAAAAAAGTATCGGTACTCGTACTCGGTGTCAAAAAAGTGGTATCGGGACAACCCTAATATATATATATATATATATATATATATATATATATATAAAAAAAATTTTTTTCTCACAACACACACGGTGTCCGCATGCAGTGTACTAAAAAGGAAATAAAATGCTAATAGACTACAACATCAGTGGGTTTATACTATTCTCATCACTTGGTAACTAACTTCGCCCATCATTAAATGTTATTTTGAAAATTGGGTATGCATCTCATGATGAAGTTCAGACAGATGTGTCTTTTCTTGTCTTAATAGCATGCTAATCATGTTCTTTAAAACCTGTGGATTGCCTTCCCTTGTGTGGTTTTCTTACTTCAGTGTAGTTAGTAGGAAAAGTAGTCTGTTCTGGGTATGTATTAAAATAAGAGCGCTGCTTCACATTTGCCCTCTTGCAACTTAAACTATACCGTACTTTGATAAAGAATTAAAGACAGACTTGGCTTACCATAGAAATTACTGACAAACCCAAAAAGTGTCTCGTTGCTATGGAAAATGCCATGAATTTTGTATACTCGTGTTGTGAACCTTTTTATTCAAAATTTCAATAAATGTGTATTGAACAAAAAATATTTTTTTGTTTTGTTTCCCTACTATCATACTATTTTTCACTTTGGAATTTTTTATATATGTGACCCCACCTAGTTTGTTACTACATATAGTCACATATAGCGAGACCTGTTGGATTACTTTTCAGGTTAGAAGTAGTGCCACCACCCCCCCATTCTCTTTTAATATATCGCCAGAGCTTTCCATGGGGAGCCATTGGGGGGCTGCAATTTTCTATACCCAAGCGCAGAATCTCCTATCTTTTACATAGTGGCACGTAATTGTTGAAGGAAAATGATAAATGATTTTCAATATTTTTTTTTTTTTTTTTACAGATGTGTGAATAGTGTGGCGTGCATTTGTATTCAGCCCCCCTGAGTCAATACTTTATAGAATCACCTTTCACGGCAATTAGTCTTTTTGAGGATGTCTCCAATAGCTTTGTACATTTGGAGTGACGTTTTTGCCCATTCTTCTTTGCAAAATAGCTCAAGCTCTGTCAGATTGGATGGAGCATGTCTGTGAACAGCAATTTTCAATCTTGCCACAGATTCTCATTTGGATTTAGGTCTGGACTTTGGCTGGACCATTCTAACACATGCATATGCTTTTGATGGAAACTCTGTAGCTCTGGCTGTATGTTTAGGCTTCTTGTCCTGCTGGAAGGCGAACCTTCACCCCAGTCAAGTCTTTTGCAAACTCCAACAGGGTTTCTTCTAAGATGGACCTGTATTTAGCTCCATCCATCTTACCATCAACTCTGGTCAGCTTCCATGTCCCTGCTTTAGAAAAGCATCCCCATAACATGATGCTTCCACCACCATGTTTCACAGTATGGATGGTGTGTTCAGGGTGATGTGCAGTGTTCGTTTTCTGCCACACATAGCGTTTTGCTTTTAGGTCAAGTTCATTCAATTTTGGTCTCATCTGATCAGAGCACCTTCTTCCACATTTTTGCTGTGTCCCTTACATGGTTTATCGCAAACAGGACTTCTTATATCTTTCTTTAAACAATTGCTTTTTTTTTTTTTTTGCCGCTCTTCCATAAAGGCCAAATTTGAGAAGTGCACGACTAATAGTTGTCCTGTGGACAGATTCTCTCACCTGAGCTGTGGATCTCTGCAGTTCCTCCAGAGTTACCATGTGCCTCTTGGCGGCTTCTCTGATGCTTTCCTGGGCCAGCCTATCACTTTAGGTGGACGCCCATGTCTTTGTAGGTTTGCAGTTGTGCCATACTCTGTCAATTTTTGTCTAATAGATTAAACAGTGCTCCGTGAGATTTTCAAAGCTTGGGATATTTTTTTAAAACCTAACCTGCTTTTAACTTTTCTACAACTTTATCCCTGACCTGTCTGGTGTGTTCATTGGCCTTCATGATGCTGTTTGTTCACTAAGGTTCTCTGAGGTCTTCGTAGAACAACTGTTATTATACTGAGATTAAATTACACACAGGTGGTATTGACAAATTTAGAGGACTTCTGAAGGTGAATTTATTCCACTAGGTTTTAGTTGGGGGCATCAAAGTAAAGGGACCGGTTATAATTTCCCCCCCACGTCACAATTATGTGCCACTTTGTGTTGGTCTGTCACATAATCCCAATAAAATACATTTAAGCTTTTTGGTTGCAACACTACAAAATGTGGAAAATTTCAAGGCACTGTAGATATACGTCATCCAGCCTGTTTGGTGTTAGGGGTGCACATGCACTGGAAATTGTGTGACTTTAAAGTTGCGCAAGTGTGAAATGAAGTCGTAAATGAGATGAATTTCTAACAAGTAGAATTACCAGCCCCCTTGTGATAGAAAAATAATGAAAGTTTAAAAAGTTTTTAAGGCAGACCCGAGCGGACCATCTATTCTCTATGGAGCGGCGGATGTCTACAGGCATGTGTCGGCTGACATCCGATCCTGTCGCCTAAAAACAGACGAATGGGGATCTGTTACCCATCCATCCGGCGGATTGGATGACAGTCGCATGGAAACGTACAGGCAGGCCATTTCCACTCGACAGCCCATGGAGCAGGCTGTGCCTGCTCTGCAGCAGACACGGACCTGTCATTTCTTTTGCTAAGTGGGGGTCAGCGGAGAGATCCCCTGCTGAGTGGGCGGGTCTGCTGGCGGACTCGGCCAGTGTGAAAGGGGACTTAAGGATTAAATATATGGAGGTTTTTTTCTATTTATTTTGTTTAGTTATTTTTTTTTTTTCTTCTATTGGTTGACCTAGATGCACTTTTTAATCTTGTTCAACTTAACTATGTAAGTAGCACAAATATTGTGTAGCATAAAAAATTGATTTTCTGCATTAAGAAAATATACAATACTTTTTACATGTTTTTTTTTTTCTATTGAAAAGCCTGTGGCGTACAAAACACAACCTCAAAAACTCCACCCGGTGCAGAAAACAATATGCACACACATAGAGTGTTCACAAAAACGTGCAGACGGGTGCAAGCGTCAAATGGTCCTCCGTAAGAAGGACCCAACCCTGATCCCCTGGGGTGTTAGGCTCCTGGCAGGGACTGAGATAATCTGTGGTCCATGCAGCCGAAGCCGTCACGGACCCAACTTCCTTGGAGGGTCTGCCGAAACGCAACCCTCCCAGGTGGGGCTCCCCTGAAGGGAGACCCCATGAGAGCAGGTGAACTAAGCCAGAAGGCCATGTCCACCCACTCCCAAGACGTTCAGGGGTGGCCCGAGGACCGGCACCCTACTAATCGCACATAAAGTGTACATAACAAAAAAAAGACAAAGTGACACACGGGGTAAAATAAAAAAGAAAGTGGGGGAGAAGGAAGATGGGAGAGTGAGTGTAAAGTGACCATTTCCGGCCAGGAAACAAAAATTCCTCTGGTCCCAGCCAAATGGCCCGGCCTTGGAGGCAGGTGGTAAAGTGTGGAGTAGTGGCCCTGGTGCCATACGAATAAGTGCCCTCTCAAACACTAGTGCAATGTATGGCACCCCTGGACTGCCACTCCAGGGGCACTATCTCAACAGGCTTTTCAACGGACCCTGACCCCCGGCCCAGACCAGCAGCACCCTTCCCAGCCAGGAAGGTAGGAGCTCTGAGAGATTGGGGAGAGCCCACGCCAATAGGCTGCTCCCACTACTCCCATCACTCCCACCTAACCCCATTCGGGAAATACTAACCGCTCCCCCCAAGGGGAAGGGGGAGCAAGTGTTCTCTCCCGAACAACTGACCGGGGCAGGCACCACAAAATCCAGGCCAGAGGCCAGGGGCCTGGCCCCTCAGCTTTCGACCTCCCGTTTCACCGTCCAAATCGGAAGGCTTCCACCTCCACTGATAAGAACAGATACTACACTTGGCCAAAAGGCCGAGAAGCGATAATACTTTTTTACATGTACGGTATGAAAAAAAAAAAAAAAGCCCCTCAGTCAGCGACAGGTTTAAGCAACTTGCATATTTTAATGCACCTAATCAAGTTATTGAGACTGTTCTTGAAAGCATTTTCTATAGATTTTTTTTTTTTCTTTGCTGTTTTTAGACACACGTGGGAAGCAGTAGATGGAACGTTGCACTACAAAATCAACGTCTGTGAAAACCTGAAAGCCAGCGATTGTGGAGGGGCAGCAAGTTTGGTTTGTGCTCATGATACAAGCAAGAATACTTCTCAACCAGTCGGTAAGACTTGTTAATATTTGATTTCTGTTTTTGCTACTAGCCCTCATTCTACGTACCTTTTTTATGTTGTACTCTTATGCCTCTTACACACGATCCGATTATCGGATAGATCGATTGATAATCTGATCGTTAGTACACAGCTTTCAGCCGATCACGACAGTCCGTCCAACAAAATCCGAAGGAACAAACACGAAAACTTTGCTCAGACGACAGCCCATCATACAACAATCCAATCAGTACAGTATGCGTCCGATAAAAATCGATAAGACGAACACCACGCATGATCAGAAACACGAAAATAAACCAGGACAAGGGGCTCACACGTATTTGACATTTCAGATACATAACTACACACTGGAACGTTTTCCAGAAAAGTACGACAAAAAAAAATCGTACTTTTCGTAGAGCACATTTTGCACTGTTGTATTCGATATTAGTTTTATGCAACAAAATGCGAACGATACGTTGTACGATAATTGGAATCGGGTGTACGAGGCATTTCTATTTTCCTTTGTGAAGTGGGTTTGAAAAAAGAGATAAAAATACGCTTTTAACTTTCCTTAATTCTCTTAATTGCTGACTACGGGTTTTTTTAAAGTGAAAATGCTAGTTGAATGGCTGCGGGAGGTTGCAGATTCAGGCTTCTAACAATAGCAGAGGAGGGAGGCACGACTGCAGAATGGAGAAGGGGCTGGTCTGTACAAATGGAGCTGTTTTAAAGCCATTGTTCTGTGTAAAGTGTGCAGGTTTTTTACCTTCATGTATTCTATGCATGAAAGTAAAAAAAAATCTTCAGTGTACACTTCCCCCTGCAGCCTGCCCTTTCTTGATCTCGATCCAGCAATTTGCACAAGAGCAGCAGCTCTTCTGGGTCTCTCCCTCCTTATTGGCTGAGACACAGCTGTGGGAGCCATTGGCTTCTGCTGCTGTCAATCACAGCCAGTGAAGAGGGAGCAGGGGGGGAGTGGACCACACTTTTTATGTCCCACAGACTCACACGGCAGCTCACGTGTGCCCCCAAGGCAAGCTTGCTCCTATGGGCAATCGATAAAGGGAAGGGGCCAGAAGTGCCAACTAGGGATCCGAGAAGAGGAGGATCAGGGCTGCTCTGTGCAAAACCATTGGACAGAGCTGTTAAAGTGATTATAAGGCTTAGTTTTTTTTTTTTTTATAAACATATACTTGCCTCCGCTGTGCAGTTAGTTTTGCACAGAGTGGCCCCGATCCTCAACTTCTGTGGTCCCCCGGCGGCGCTGGTAGCTCCTCCCTACATCGTAACCCCCTAGGACAGGGATTTGCAATTAGCGGACCTCCAGCTGTTGCAGAACTACAATTCCCAAGAGGCATAGCAAGACTGACAGCCACAAGCATATCACTCAGAGGCAGAGGCATGATGGGACTTGTAGTTTTGCAACAGCTGGAGGTCCGCTAATTGCATATCCCTGCCCTAGGAGAAACGCTCTCCTCCCGGTGGGGGTCACCTTACGGACGCGCCCCCGAGTCCAGAATTTGCATCCATAGACGCAGAATGCCGGACTCGGCCCGGCGCCAGCATCATTGGATTTGATTGACAGCAGCGGGAGTCAATGGCTGCGCTACTATCGATCTATCCAATCAAGAGCCAAGACGAGGGGGAAGAGCACGTCTCTGGCGTGGGAAATACGGAGCTCAGGTAGTATAACGGGGGGGGGGCTGGGATGCCGGTTAGTGAGTTTTTTTCACCTTAATGCATAGGATGCATTAAGGTGAAATAACATGAGGGTTTACAACCACTTTAAGTATGATGTGTGTATTTTGAGGAAATAAAATAAAAACCTTTTCGAATCACTTTAGGTTGGGCTTTTTTTGTGCCTAGAGTTCAGCTTTAACTTTTGGGTTGTTTAGTGCATTGAAATATATTTTGATTTGTCTTTCTTGTTTTTCACCAGGAAATGTACTTGTGCAAAGTGACAATAATGTGCTTGTGTATAACACTTCTGTGAGCTGTCCAAAGCCTGACCATACAGTCCAAAGTATCATTAACCTAGTGTGTGGGAAAACTCTAGTAAGTATGTTCTCCATGACTGTTTCTATTGTGTGGAACTTGTCCTTTTTTTAAAACTCTATAAAAAAAAAAAAAAAAAATACATTTGAAGTCATATGGTTATCAGACAAGAAATGATCAAAAAGCCATCAGCAGATTTCAGGTTACGGTGCAGAAAATGGAACAGCTACTTCACTGAACTTTGTATCTTCTACAACTTCTTTTTTTTTTTTCACACAGCTTGAGCTTTTTGCATCACTATTTGGAAGAATAGAGATGCAACTTGATATAAAAAAAATATGCATTCCACAGTTACTAAACACGGTTAATCGTGAAGAATCAAAATCACAATCCTTTTCCCTTCCCGATCTTCAAAACAGCATGTCACGGTCCTCTCTAAGTGCCCGTTCACACTACCGCGACTTGGGATCCGACTTGTGTCGCCCTACATGAGAAATTACATAAAGTGGCGGTACACATTACAGCGACCTGAAAGTCAGCACGACTTTGCAAGGCAACTTCAAGTCGCCTCCAGGACAGGCAACTTTGCCAGTGGCCTATCAAACAATAATCGGCTCTGTGGGAGGGATAGGGACCATATGGGAAAGTTGTGAAGCGGATCCATGATGAAATGTCACAAACTTTGGGTGACAGTGGCCACATATGCAACATTTTTTTAAATTCATATTTTTAGTAAAAAATACGCTAAAATGAATTTTGGTGCAATCACAGGCGAAGCACAATAACTATGGGGTACCCAAATTCTCCAAAGGCTTTAAAAGCTTGTACAAGCTAGTGTTAGTTGACCATAAATTATGGTCCGAGTATTATTGCTCTCACTCGAATATATTTGTGGCGATTAACTCTCATTGTTACAATTGTTTTTTTTGTACACTTAATTTACTTTTTAACTTTATTGCTCTCACAATGGGGCTAACACACTCCATATGTGATAGCCTGGGCAGGTAACCTTTCCTCTTTCTCGTGACATCAGGGGGTCTATTGGACCCCCAATGTCTTCCCTACCCTCCAGTGCAGCTAATCAAGCACAGATCGTGCAACAGTTGCCAAAGAATGACCGCTGTGAACCCAGAAGTGACTTGGTACACATTGCTCATTAGTTGCAAGAGGGATCGGAGAACAGATTTTCCCCAATCACCTCCTCCCAACAGTTACCTCCATTTACCATAGTTCCAGGCTTCCCAGAGGAACAGGAGAGCCCTGGAACCACCGCAGGTGTCATGTGGTACCTTTTTGTAGCCCTGCAAAAGTGATCTGGACTGCTCTAGAGCTACCTGGATTACTTCTTCCTTTAAAGCTGAGAGTTGGCTGTAAAAATTAACCCTGTGTACCTACCAGGTTTATAAATGTACCGTCATGTTTGCAGTGTTTTTTTTTTTTTTTTTTTTTTTTTTTTTGTGATCTGCCCTGAAAAGAATGTGCATACAATGTAAAGATGTAGTATTATCGGAGTTAAAGGGGTTGTAAAGGTTCATGTTTTTTCACCTTAATGCATCCTATGCATTAAGGTGAAAAAACATTTAACATTTACCATCCCCCAGCCCCCCGTTTTTACTTACCTGAGCCCTGGATTGTCCCGCGTCGCGAACAAGCTCGATCTTTGCCAGGGCTTCTTGGCTCTTAATTGGATAGATTGATGGCAGTGCAGTCATTGGCTCACTCTCCTGTCAATCAAGTCCAATGACACTGGTGCCGGGGGCGGGACTGAGTCATGCACTCAGCAGCTATTTCCCCCAAGTGTATCACACGGGAGCATACCCGCAAGGTAACCCCCCTCAGAGAGCTTCCCAAAGGCTATTTGGCTATTGCGGGGAGGAGCCGAGACAGGCGCTGTGATACCCCAGAACCGGATGATCGGGGCCACTCTGTGTAAAACAAACTGCACAGTGGAGTTAAGTATGATATGTATGTAATTAAAAAAAAAAATAATAATTTACAACCACTTTAATGTTTGTTTGCTTTCTCTGCAGGGAACCCCTGAATTTGTGAAATTTGAAGAGTGTGTACATTACTTTGAATGGAGAACATTCACTGCTTGCAAGAAGAACAAATTTAAACCTATCCAAGAGGTAAGGTGCTGGTTTAAGATGAAACAAACATCCTTTTTTTTGTGTTCATGCAAAGAACAATATAAACGATAATGAGAAATGCAATTAACGAACTGCTCTCTCTGTGCTTTTAATTAGTTTTGGATATAGCAAGATAGTTTCATCCATATGAAATTTGCATGTAAAAATTATAGCATTATGACCTTTAAACTGCATTATTTCAAGCTGTGTCTTCTTACATATACAGGGAGTGCAGAATTATTAGGCAAATGAGTATTTTGACCACATCATCCTCTTTATGCATGTTGTCTTACTCCAAGCTGTATAGGCTCAAAAGCCTACTACCAATTAAGCATATTAGGTGATGTGCATCTCTGTAATGAGAAGGGGTGTGGTCTAATGACATCAACACCCTATATCAGGTGTGCATAATTATTAGGCAACTTCCTTTCCTTTGGCAAAATGGGTCAAAAGAAGGACTTGACAGGCTCAGAAAAGTCAAAAATAGTGAGATATCTTGCAGAGGGATGCAGCACTCTTAAAATTGCAAAGCTTCTGATGCATGATCATCGAACAATCAATAGTTTCATTCAAAATAGTCAACAGGGTCGCAAGAAGCGTGTGGAAAAACCAAGGCGCAAAATAACTGCCCATGAACTGAGAAAAGTCAAGCGTGCAGCTGCCAAGATGCCACTTGCCACCAGTTTGGCCATATTTCAGAGCTGCAACATCACTGGAGTGCCCAAAAGCACAAGGTGTGCAATACTCAGAGACATGGCCAAGGTAAGAAAGGCTGAAAGACGACCACCACTGAACAAGACACACAAGCTGAAACGTCAAGACTGGGCCAAGAAATATCTCAAGACTGATTTTTCTAAGGTTTTATGGACTGATGAAATGAGAGTGAGTCTTGATGGGCCAGATGGATGGGCCCGTGGCTGTATTGGTAAAGGGCAGAGAGCTCCAGTCCGACTCAGACGCCAGCAAGGTGGAGGTGGAGTACTGGTTTGGGCTGGTATCATCAAAGATGAGCTTGTGGGGCCTTTTCGGGTTGAGGATGGAGTCAAGCTCAACTCCCAGTCCTACTGCCAGTTTCTGGGAGACACCTTCTTCAAGCAGTGGTACAGGAAGAAGCCTGCGTCCTTCAAGAAAAACATGATTTTCATGCAGGACAATGCTCCATCACACGCGTCCAAGTACTCCACATCGTGGCTGGCAAGAAAGGGTATAAAAGAAGAAAAACTAATGACATGGCCTCCTTGTTCACCTGATCTGAACCCCATTGAGAACCTGTGGTCCATCATCAAATGTGAGATTTACAAGGAGGGAAAACAGTACACCTCTCTGAACAGTGTCTGGGAGGCTGTGGTTGCTGCTGCACGCAATGTTGATGGTGAACAGATCAAAACACTGACAGAATCCATGGATGGCAGGCTTTTGAGTGTCCTTGCAAAGAAAGGTGGCTATATTGGTCACTGATTTGTTTTTGTTTTGTTTTTGAATGTCAGAAATGTATATTTGTGAATGTTCAGATGTTATATTGGTTTCACTGGTAAAAATAAATAATTGAAATGGGTATATATATATTTTTTGTTAAGTTGCCTAATAATTATGCACAGTAATAGGCACCTGCACACACAGATATCCCCCTAAAATAGCTAAAACTAAAAACAAACTAAAAACTACTTCCAAAAATATTCAGCTTTGATATTAATGAGTTTTTTGGGTTCATTGAGAACATGGTTGTTGTTCAATAATAAAATTAATCCTCAAAAATACAACTTGCCTAATAATTCTGCACTCCCTGTACAGTTGTGTATTTGGTGGAAATGTCTCCTCCTTTCTGTTAAATGTTTGGAGTCCTAGATGTGAAAAAACAAAACCTGTTATATAAAAGTCCTTAAGAATTTATCATATGGTCCATACACATCCTGTACGTAATGGTCCTGTAATATTTTTATTTATTTTTTCCTCCACACTTTTTCTTTGGACTAATTAGTACACATTAGTTGTGGTCATATGCATGGCCTTACGCGTACAGATCCCATAGTCCCTAGTCCATCTCGGTGATGAACGAGAGAGCGTGGCTACATTCTACATACACTGGGACCATGGTGGATGAACGCAGCCACCTTCTAACAGAATGTTTGGTTATAGCAGCAAAAAAATAAATTAAAAATTGGAGATTAGGAGGAGGCTGAGTGCAATTGAAGGTACATTTTATGTTAAAAATACATACTTGAATACAATTATTTTAAACCAAAGTTAAAGTTTCTCTTGGACCTCTTTCACATGGATGGACTGATCGGGACCACCTGTCAGGTTTTTTATTTTATTTGGATCTGATCAGACCATCCATTGCGCTCTATAGAGCGGTGAATATCAGTGGACATGTCTCAGCTGACACCCAGCAGCATCTGATCCTGTCCACTAAAAACATTCCCCATCTGCTCAGCTGATTGGTTTGGACGACAGTCAGATGAAAATGGACAGAAGGTTCATTTTATTCCAACTGCCTCATAGAGGACAGTGTGCTGTGTCCGTGTCTGCTCTGAATAAGTGGAGTAGACATGGTCATCCACCTCCTCAGTGGGGATCAGCGGACAGATCCCCTGCTTAACAGGCAGATCCGCTTGATGGAGGTCCGCCTTGTCTGAAAGGGGCCTAAACTTGTATTTCATTTATGTCTATGTGTTCTGTTTTCTTCCTGTATGTGCCTATGCTGGAATCCAAGGTATGAGAAGGAGCCACTCAGAAATTCCTGCTTGAATGATCACTGCCAGTTTAAATAAACATTCACTGTAAAATGTTAGTTACTGATAGTGCAGATCACAGGTGTGTGTGTGTGTAATTGACATTTTGTGGAGCACAAACAACGGTAAAATTACACACAGGCTACTAACTCTTCCCTACTTTGCCTGAAAAAGAAATGGCTATAGTGACTAAAGTTTGTAATTGGCCCCAATTAACCACTTCTTCCCCCTTCTCTCTCCTTCTTTTTTTTTTTTTTTTTTTTTTATGCCAATTGTTTGGATTGTACCAGAAATACACTTTACCATTGTGATAAAGGGTCCAGATTTCATTTTGATTTTATTGCCTTTAAAATACTAGTAAGTTTTTTGAAAGACAATACCATCAAACTAAATGCTATATTTGTTACTTCTGTATCATAAAACATGACAAACCCATTGCCATTTATTTAGGTGAATAGCTAAAACAATATTTATTGGTAACAATTGCTTTGATATTTAAGGCTTCATATACACAGACTTCACCTTGCATAATAACAGTGTGTACAGCAAGCTATTACAAAGCGGTTGCAAAATTTTCAGCTGGGTTTAAGCAGCTTTTGTTGCAGTCTTTAAAAGCATCCTTCAGCTCCAGTTTGGAGAGATTAACCACTTACCACCCGGCCTATAGCAAAATGACGGCCGGGTGGTGGTTGCGTTATCGTGACTGGACGTCACATGACTTCCAGCAGAATAACAGCCGCTGTGATCAGGGGTGCGGTGTCTCAGTCTGATACACGGCTACCCCAAATCGCGGTAAAGAGCCTCCGATAGAGACGCTTTACCATGTGATTAGCCGCGTCCAATCATGATGTAAACATGAAGAGCCGTTGATCGGCTTTTCCTTACTCTCATCTGACAGACGCGAGCCGATCGGCTGCTCTCCTGACGAGGGGGGTCTGTGCTAATTGTTTATCAGCGCAGCCCCCCCTCGGATCCCACCCAGGACCACCAGATATGCCCCCCCAGACCACCAGGAAAATGCAGATATGTGCCCAGTCGGCTGCCAATCAGTGCTCACCCACTATGCCTACCACTGCCACCAGGGATACCAATTAGTGCTGCATATCTCGGTGCCACGTAGCAATGCCGCCTATCAGTGCCACCCATAAGTACCCATCTTTGCAGCCTTTCAGTGCCACCCATGTGTGCCCATCAGTGCTGCATATCGGCGCCACCCATCAGTGCCACCCATCAGTGCCGCAAATCAGTGCCCGTCAGTGAAGGACAAAACATACTTATTTACAAAATGTTATAACAAAGCAAGACTTTTTTTATTTGTTTAGCAAAAAATAAAAAACGCTGAGGTGATCAAATGCCACCAAAAAATCTTTTTGTGGGGAAACAAATTATAAAAATTCTGTTTGGGTACAGTATAGCATGACTGCGCAATTGTCATTTAGACAGCGCAGAAAGCTGAAAATTTGCTTGGGCAAGAAGGGGGGGTTAAGTGCCTGTTATTGAAGTGGTTAAACACCATTCCTAATGGGAGTACTGTCGCTTAAAGCCAGCCATAGACTGTTCGAATCTCGGCCGGCTCCGCATGTTTGGGCAGGCTGATTGTAACCAAGTTGGTTGATCAGTAAACTTGGGTCCAACCAATATGGCAGATTTTTCTTGTGATTTTATTGCCAGTGTCTATAGTCACTAGCAACAATCGCGGTGTATTCTCCCAGTAAGAATAGCTCCCCCTGCCGGTAGAACACTGTCTCTGCGGGAGGAATTCCACTATCTACATTGATGCTGTTGATGGGAGAATTGGAAGATTTTCTCTCCTGCAATCTGTGGTTGCAGGGAAAGAAAATCTATCGATCCATGGCTTGCTTTAATGGATATGTAAAGGTTCAGGTTTTAAAAAAGCAAATAAAACAAAACAAACATGTCATACTTGCCTCCTGTGCAGTTGGTTTTGCACAGATTGGCCTCAATCCTTCACTTCTGGGGTCCCACAGCGGCGCTTCTGGCTGCTCCTCTTCTCGAGTGCCCCGTTGGAGAGCCGCTGTCCCTTGGGGCACTTATGCGGGGGGCGCTCCCGTCCCCTGCTGCTTCGTCCATTGACAGACAGCAGGACCCGGCCACCCCCGACTCCTGCGTCATTGGATTCAATTGACAACAGCAGGAGCAATGGCTGCGCTGCTATCAATCTATCCAGTCAGGACCCAGGACACTGGCTGGAGCTGGTGTGATCATCCCAGTCGCTTGAAAGACCAGGGTTGAGGAAAGTAACAAGGGGCTCTGGGTGGCTGCTGCATCACAGGACTTTTTTCACCGTAACGCACAGAATGCATTATGGTGAAAAACCTTGAGGGTTTGCAAACCAAGCAGGCTTCAAGAATTGGTTAGATTCAGCAGTACTTGTTGAAAGCCCCTTGAAGCGTACATAAATAGAAATAAAACAGAGTGCACTGGCCTTGTGAAGTACGTAATAATTTTGATTAAGAATAAAATGTGAATGATACAAACCTAAAAAAAATCAATAGGCATATACAGCTGATCACCAAACCTCCATACATGGGAAAGAATGGACCACCAATGACTAGCATCAGCATCCAACAATGCTAAAAATGTCTGGTGGTTTTCTGGGGCTCCACCCCCTTTCTACAGAACTTCCCCGACATTCACTTACCGCTGCCTAAATCATAGCCAATCCCAGAGTTCCTCCAATTAGGAGTGCTGTAGGTGTTCCCTGATTCCAGGTAGTTCTCCTGTTCCCTAGGTAGCATGTACATTGGCCAATATTATAGTATGTTTAAAAGCTGCCAAGTGGTTAAAATTTAAAATAAATACAAATAAATACACATGTAACAATTCTACTTCACTTTTTAGGTGCCCTGTTACATTTTTGACGCTGATTACAAGAAGCATGATTTGAACCCATTAATAAGGACCACTGGTGGATATTTAGTAGATGATTGGGATACGGACTCTGACTTGTACATTAATGTTTGTCGAACAATTGGTAAGGTTGTGCTGTAATTTTTTATTTTTTTTTATTTTCTTATAGGGGCCTTTTTCTGAAAGTGTACCTGCATCTCAATTTCTTTGGGCAGAGTTCTTATTTCAGAGGAAATGTAATGGCTGTCACTAAAGGTTCTAATTCCCTGGCAGTCTTGCTGATCTAGTGGCTTAATTACTTGGAGTCATTGACCTGGAACAAACCTGAGATCAGGAGTTCTGACTTAATTCTGACTTTTAGGCCTAATTTATATCTATGCGTTATGTTGCTTTTTGCAGAAACGCACTACAGTCCTTTTTAACATGGTCTCCTATGGGTCACTTTCATATCTATGCTTTTTTCAGCCGCTGCGTTTTTGCAAAGGGTCAGTGACTTTTGTAAATGCAAACCGGTGCTTTGTAGTTCCATAGACTTCGAAGGAGAAGCTGCAGAAAAGCTACGATTTGCAGTTTTTGGACAAATTGCCGAGAAGAAAAAAAACATTAAGACTCCTTTCACACTGGGGCATTTTTCAGGCGCTTTAGCGTTAAAAAAAAAAAAAAAAGAAAAAAAAGAAAGAAGCTGCATCTGCAATCCCAATGTGAAAGCCCGAGTGTTTTCACACTAAAGCACCTGAAAAACGCCCCAGTGTGAAAGGGGTCTTAGCGTTAAAAAAAAATAAAAATGCGCCTGAAAGAAGCTGCATCTGCAATTTTAATGTGAAAGCTCAAGTGCTTTCACACGAAGGCGCTGCGCTGGCAGGGCGTTAAAAAAAAAAATGCGCCTGAAAGAAGCTGCATCTGCAATTTTAATGTGAAAGCTCAAGTGCTTTCACACGAAGGCGCTGCGCTGGCAGGGCGTTAAAAAAAAAAAAAAAAAAGTCCTGCAAGCTGCTTCTTTGCAGTGATTTAAGAGCTCATAAAGCCCCCTTTCCATTGAGGGAGCTTTTTTTTTAATGCCAAGGCGCCTGAGAAATGCCCCAGTGTGAAAGGGGTCTTAGTGGCGCTTAATCAGCGTTTTTCGGGCGCTGGCAGTGTGAAAGGGCTCTTGAAGCACTCTGGCTTTCACATTGGGATTGCAGATGAGGCTTCTTTCAGGCGCTTTACAGGCTTTTTTTTTTTTTTCGTGTGAAAGGCAATTTTCTTCAAAATGGTGGTCAAATCATGATAAAGCCGCAATACATGCTTTTCTGCAAATTCTCCATTGAAGTCTATGGAACCAAAAAAGCAAAAAACGCATAGGTGTGAATCAGGTTTTTATACTAGTGTGCTTGCCTGTTCCAAGCCAATGATGAGAAGTTTTGAATCCAGAGACAGCCAGGCAATTGGCAGCCTCTGTACAACTTTAATGCCAGTTTTCTGTTATTCTGGGAAAATTGGTAAAAGACAACGTTGAAATACATATATAATAACAATTTTACCTACCAAGGAATTCTTAGTTCTTCATTGTTCTAGAAGCACCTCTGCAAGACAGCGTAGCTAGGACTCCACTTTAGCAGTATCCCTGCTTGATCCATAATACTCTCCTAGTCTGCTGATTGGATGATGATGGAGCAGCCGCACACTAATAAGATCGTCATGTTGCCTGTCTGCACACATGCATACAAAGTTTCCTCTGATTGACTGAGTTGGAGGGGCAGACCGATGACATCGCACTCTTTGACTCAGCCAATCGGAGGAAGCGTTGTATCCATTCACAGTAGAGCTGCATGATTAATCGTTAAAAGATCACAATCTCAATTCAATCCCCCCTCACGATGCTTATCGACTATTTCCTCAATGTAAACGGTGCAGAGCCGAGCTGTAAAAAAAAAAAAGCCAACAAATGTTTATCAACATTCCTCAGCGCTGAGATATAGAGAAGAGAAAACATAAATTCTTTTAGATGAAAGGAATGAACGTGGGTCAGTAGATGAGGGCGGTTTACCCACTTAAAGCGGGGGTTCACCCTTAGAGGGCACTTTTCCCCCTTAGATTCCTGCTCGTTTTCTCTAGGGGAATCGGCTATTTGTTTTAAAATATGTGCAGTACTTACCCGTTTACGAGATGCATCCTCTCCGTCGCTTCCGGGTATGGGCTGCGGGAATGGGCGTTCCTTCTTGATTGACAGTCTTCCGAGAGGCTTCCGACGGTCGCATCCATCGCGTCACGATTTTCCGAAAGAAGCCGAACGTCGGTGCGCAGGCGCAGTATAGAGCCGCACCGACGTTCGGCTTCTTTCGGCTACGAGTGACGCGATGGATGCGACCGTCGGAAGCCTCTCGGAAGACTGTCAATCAAGAAGGAACGCCCGCTCCCGAAGACCCATACCCGGAAGCGACGGAAGAAGATGCATCTCGAAAACGGGTAAGTACTGCTCATATTTTAATACAAATGGCCGATTCCCCTAGACCGAACGAGCAGGAATCTAAGGGGAGAAAAAAAAAAATTTAATAAATGGGTGAACTCCCGCTTTAAAGACCAAACCTTTTTCTGACATTTTATATAACATTTTTAGCAGATTAGCAGAGACCCTAGAGAATAAAATGGCAGATGTTGCATTGTGTTATGTCGCACTGTATTTGCGCAGTGGTCTTTCAAATATTTTTTTTGTGGAAAGAATACACTTCAATGAATTGAAAATAAACAGTAAAGTTAGCCCATTTTTTTTTTTGTATAATGTGAAAGATCATGTTCTCCTGCTAGAATCGTGATCTTTATTCTAAGCAAAAAAATTGTGATTCTCATTTTATCCAGAATCGTGCAGCTCTAATTTATAGAATACAAAGCTGCCCCTGAGTGCCGCTCAGACACATTCTGCATTGCTCTGGGTGCGAGAGGGGAAGCCTCTGTCGCACAGCTGGAACTTAACACTGTGTATTAAGTGCCTTGAAAAAGTATTTTGTACCCCTTGAAATTTTCCACATTGTCATGTTACAACTAAAATGTAAATGTATTTTATTGGAAGTTTTGTGATAGACCAACACAAAGTGGCACATAATTGTGAAGTGGAAGGAAAATGATAAATGGTTTTACAATATATATATTTTTTTTTTTTACAAATATGGTGAAGTGTGTGGCGTGCATTTGTATCCAGCCCCTTTACTCTTATACCCATAACTAAATTTAGTGAACCAATTACCCTTCAGAAGTCTCCTAATTAGTAAATAGAGTCCACCTGTGAGTAATTTAATCTTAGTATAAATACAGCTGTTGTGAAGAGCCCTCATAGGTTTGTTAGAGAACCTTAGTAAACGGCATCATGAAGGCCAAGGAACACACTATACAGGTCCGAGATCAAGTTGTGAATAAGTTTAAAGCAGGGTTAGGTTATATAAAAAAAACAAAAACAAGCTTGAACATCTCACGGAGCACTGTTCCAATCCATTATCCAAAAATGGAAAGAGTATGGCACAACTGCAAACCTACCAAGACATGACTGTCCATCTAAACTGACAGGCCCGGCAAGGAGAGCATTAATCAGAGAAGCAGCCAAGAGTCCTATGGTAACTCTGGAGGAGAGCAGAGATCTACAGCTCAGGTGGGAGAATCTGTCCCACAGGACAACTATTAGTCATGCACTCAACAAATCTGGCCTTTATGGAAGCGTGGCTAGAAGAAAGCCATTGTTGAAAGAAAGCCAAAAGAAGTCCGGTTTTCAGTTTGCGAGAAACCATGTGGGGGGACACAGCAAACATGGAAGAAGGTGCTCTGGTCGCATGAGACCATAATTGAAATGTTGGGCCTAAAAGCAAAACGTTATGTGTGGCGGAATAATAACACTGCACATCACCCTGAACACACCATCCCCACTGTGAAACATGGTGGTGACAGAATTATGTTGTGGGGATGCTTTTCTTCAGCAGGGATAGGGAAGCTGGTCAGAGTTGATGGGAAGATGGATGGAGCCAAATACTGGGCAATCTTAGAAGAAAACCTGTTCGAATCTGCAAAAGACTTGAGACTGGGGCGGAGGTTCACCTTCCAGCAAGACAATGACCCTAAACATACAGCCAGAGCTACAATGGAATGGTTAATCATGGGTCTTCAAACTATGGCCCTCCAGTTGTTCAGGAACTACAATTCCCATCATGCCTGGTAATAATGTCTGTGAATGTCAGAGTTTTACAATGTCTCATGGGATGTGTAGTTCTGCAACAGCTGGAGAGCCGTAGTTTGAGATTTCCTGGATCAAGGCATATTCATGTGTTAGAATGGCCCAGGTCTAAATCCAATTGAGAATCAATGACAAGACTTTCAAATTGCTTTTCAGTTACTCTCCATTCAATCTGACAGAGTTTGAGCTATTTTGCAAAAAATGGGCAAAAATGCCACTCTCTAGATGTGCAAAGCTGGTAGAGTAATACCCAAAAAGACTTGCAGCTGTAATTGCAGCGAAAGGTGGTTCTACAGAGTATTGACTCAGAGGGGCTGAATACAAATACACGCCACAATTTTCACCTATTTATTTGTAAAAAATTAGAAAACCATTTATCTTTTTCCTTCCACTTAATATGTACCACTTTGTGTTGGTCTATTACATAAAATACCCCGAAAATAGATTTGTTTTTGGTTGTAACATGACAAAATGTGGAAACATTTTCAAGGCACTGTATGTAGTTGATGAGACATATTGTGCATAGAACCAGTACAGCACTTAGTGAAAAATGGCTTGTTTTGACCAGGACTCTTTAACCACTTAAGACCTGGACCATTAAAAAGGGGGCCCTTTTTGCGATTCCGCACTGCGTCGCTTTAACTGACAATTGCGCGGTCGTGCAAAACAAAATTTGGCGTCCTTTTTTTTCCCACAAATAGAGCTTTCTTTTGGTGGTATTTGATCATCTCTGTGGTTTTTATTTTTTGTGCTATAAACAAAAAAATGTTTACTTTTTTGCTATAATAAATATCCCCCCCCAAAAAAAAAAAAAAAAAATCTCAGTTTAGGCCGATACGTATTCTACTTATTTTTGGGGAAAAAAAAAATCGCAATAAGTGTTTGGTTTGATTTTTTTTTTTTTTTTACTAGTAATGGCGGCAATGATTTTATTTTTTCATGACTGCGACATTATGGCTTACACTTTTGACACATTTTTGGGACCATTGTCATTTTCACAGCGGAAAGTGCTATAAAAATGCACTGATAACTGTGAAAATGGCAGTGAAGGGGTTAACCACTAGGTGGCGCTAAGGGAGTGATTCTTAATGTAGGGGGGTGTGGCTGTAGGCGTGACGTCACTGATTGTCCTTCTCTACATCAGGGAACAGACGATCAGTGTCAATGCCACACAGAAGAACGGGGAAGGTGTGTTTACACTCGCCTCTCCCCGTTCTTTAGCTCCTGTGACCAATCGCGGGACACCGGCGTCGATCGGGTCCGGTCACGGAGCTTCGGACTGGGTCACACGCGACCCACGGCTGGGCTCTTAAAGGCAACGTACAGGTACCTGCCTGTGCCCAGCCGTGCCATTGTGACTACGTATATGTGCAGGAGGCGGTCCTTAAGTGGTTAAAGTGACCAGAAACATGGATATCCGCTTTAACAGGGACATATGACAATACAAACCTGACAGGTGTTCTAATCCCTTACAACTCCATCCAAAACAAAAAATTATTCTTTAATGCATTGTTTTGTGTCTGGTCTATACTGTGAAATAGGTTATTTTTTTTATTTCCTTCAAAAGGCAACTCAGAAGGAGACACGTCGGCATGTCCTGCAGCAAGTGCTGCATGCATTGTTAAGGGTGGCAAGGCTTATGATATTGGGCGACCAAAGGAGCCCCTTACGTCTTATTTCGCAGAGAGGTAAACTTTAGCTTGCTTTTCACATGTTGTAATAGAGTTTATTAACTTGATGGTTGTACTGTGTTTTCAAGTGTCCTGGATATGTGATTATGATTGTGATGTGAAACGCGTCAACCTTGTTACCTGTGTGTCTGTGCTGTTGAGGTTTTACATTTCTCCCTTAAAGAAGTTGGATTTTTATCTTTAAATGTGCGATCTCCTACCTCCATTTCTTCCAGTGATTTCAATAAGAGCCAGAACTGCACCTTTTCTTTACAAGGCGCTATATTGTTGGACTGACCTGGAGCCAGTGCATTTATCTTTGCCTCAATGTCCTGGATATATAGTGAAATGTAAAAAAATAAAAATAATAATTGTATGTTTGAAGGTTTGAAAACCCCTCCAGTTAAAGCGGGGTTCACCCTAAAATTATTTTTTTTTCTAACATGCCATCTAGCATAGTAGCGTGAGCTACAGTATGCCTTTATTTTATTTTTTTGCGCCGTACTCACTGTTTAATCCCGGAGATAAGTTTCAGTCTAGTAGGCGTTCCTAGTCAGAGGGGGAACATGATTGACGGCCGGCTATGGCACGTCACGCCTCACGGAAATTAGCCGAAATAGGATGTGGCTCTTCACGGCGCCTGCGCAGTCAGCTCCAATGTCTGTGAAGCGCCGTGAAGAGCCGAGTCCTACTCGGGAGGCGTGACGCACAATAGCTGTCCATCAATCATTGTCCCCTCTGACTAGGAACGCCCATTCCCGTGGGGAGCCTGAAACTCATCTCCGGGATTAAACAGTGAGTACGGGGCCAACAAAAATAAATAAAGGCATACTGTAACTCGCGCTACTATGCTTGATTTAATGGTAGAATGTTGTTATTGAGGGTGAACCACCGCTTTAAGTTTTCAGCTTAGGTTACAAAGGGCAGCCATGTTTGCTTTTTGCACAGGCAGAATATTATTTTTTATAAAAGTCCAAAATGCAGTGCTTCAATAAAGAATATATAAATGTGATAGTCCAAATGGGTAAAGATGAGGAGCCTCCACCAAACTTCAATGTGCACAAGGAAAGCACACCACACCCATGTGATATCAGTCTGCTTACCAGAAAGATATGAAAACGGGCAATGTAATCATATGATGCAGGGGGTCAGAGGATGTGACACTTCAAAAATTGGTAGGCAGGTTATGGAATTATCCAAGATCATCAATACCAGAAAGAGTAGAATAGATGGATATATTGCGCGATCATCAACAGGATATTAACCAGTGTGAGGGGGAAAAAAGCAACAATAGTGAAGAGCCCGTAAGAGCCGGTTCACACTGGGGCAGCACGACTTGCCGAGAGACTTGGCAAGGCCATCTGCCCATGACTTCTGTATTGAAGTCAATGCAAGTCGCCCTGAAGTCGTCCCAAAGTAGTACAGGAACCCTCTTGAGTCGTTCCTATTAGAACGGTTCCATAGTACAGAGCGGAGCGCGACTTGTCAGGCGACTAATTCGCCTGACGAGTCGCCCCTGGGTGAACCGGCTCTAAGGTAAAACGCACGTTTTTATTTGTAGTCTACTTGCAGGTAAAAATGGAACATCATGACTTTTAAAACTCTGCAGCTCTCAGCGTGCTTGCATCCGCCAGCCTGACATGTTTCATCCCATGTGGATATTATCAGAGGAGTCAAAAAACAGACTTTGTTTGACGCTTCTGATTATATCCACATGGATGAAACATGTCAGGCTGGCCGATGCAAGCGCGCTGAGAGCCGCAGAGTTTAATAAGTCAAGATGTTCCTTTTTTTTTACCTGTAAGTAGACTACAAATAAAAACGTGTGTTTTACCTTACAGGCTTCACTTTTGTTTTTTCCTCACACTGGTGAATATCCTGTTGATGATCTCACAATATATCCATCTGTTCGTGTGAGTCCTGATGTCTTTCTGGTATTGATGATCTTGGATAATTCCATAACCTGCCTACCGAGTTTTGAAGTGTCACATCTACTACTGACCCCCTGCATCATATGATTACATTGCCTGTTTTCATATCTTTCTAGTAAGCAGACTGATATCACGTGGGTGTGGTGTGCTTTTCTTGTGCACATTGAAGTTTGGTGGAGGCTCCTCATCTTTACCCATTTGGACTATCACATTTATACAGTATAATCTTTATTGAAGCGCTGCATTTTGGACTTTTATATTTTTTTGTTTGATAATCAATAAACTGTGCTGGCTTTTTTAATTTTTTTCTTGAGTTAACGCAGATATCTGTTCACCCTGCTTTACAGAATATTATTTTTGCCAAGTGTAGATGCAAATCGGTGTATAAATGCGGGTAGTTGATTTTGTCTCCGCAGTTGTATTGGCAATTGACCAGAGGAAGCCACTAAAGCCGGCCATGTACCTACCTGTTTCATGTTTGTAGCCTGTGCGAAAGACTTGTATTCCACTAAGTTTTTTTTTTTTTTTTCTTTTTAGGCTTGTTCTACACTATGAAACAGACACAAAGCCTGATTTCTGTGATGATCATCAGCCAGCAGTAACTATAACGTTTATCTGTCCAACATCAGGAACTGAGGTTGGTGCAATTTTACCATTACTGATGCTGGCTAGGCATACATGAAGAATATTTTTTTTTTATATACTGTACAATAAGGACTCATTCACACTATATGTATTGAACTATAGTTTAACACAGACTCAAGACAAAATCACATAGAAAAAAATAGTTTTTGTGCCTTGTTTGTACCGTACCGTAGCTCAGAGTTTAGGTGGAATGTGCAAACGTGCTGCATTTTTACACCATGCACTTCCCCTCACCGCATATCACCACGGTTTGGTGCATCGAGTTGATAACATGATAATTTTCAGGAAATATACACAAAAATGGGATTTTAGTGCAAACAAACAAAATTTTTTGCTAAAATATAAAAGATGGAGTCGCATTGAGTTAATGGATACCAAATATAACCAGCCTTAAAGTTGCGCACGTCTTTCAAATCGCAATTAAAAAAAAACAAAAAACTATGATACTTAGAATTGTCCATAGGCTACATATTTAAAGCCTTTATAGTTTATCAGTTAATCTTTAACCCGTGAATTCTAGCCCTCAAATTATTGCTCAAATGTTTTCAGTGATGTCTGTGTGGTGCAATTAATGTTTACATACACGTATTTATTCATCCTATATTGCGTGTTTGAAAAATTTGACAAAATTTGGTACATGAGTTTCTTTGGTGCGATTTTTTTTTATTTCATTTTTTTTTTGGATTGGAGGGAGTTCCATTCAAATAATTGGTGCTGCTTCAAAAATGCGTAATAAAATTGCGCAAAGAAAACGCTGCCTGGCGGCGTTCAGGTGTGAAAGGGGCCTTTAAGGTCATTTTAACTTTCACCTGCTTTTAGTTATTCCATGGTCTAGCAGTGCTCCTCATATAACAGGAGGTCTGGTACACACACACAAAAAAAGTAAAACCAGGTAGGAAAAAAAATCTAAATCAAAACTTAGAGCAGTAGTAAACTCTTTGGGGGTGGGGTTCCTCCTGTAAGGCGATATAATGTGCTAGTATGCACCACATAAACATTATGAAAGATTTGCCTTAAAACAAAACCCCACAGCGGTGATGACTTCTGCATGAATGGTCGACCTGCGATGATGTCACTCCTGCTAAGGCCTGTGGGGATCTCAGCAATGACACAGCTCTGAAGGAACGGCACGAGTATGTCATTACTTTGGAGCACATGCGTCGGGAATGTCACTGGCTGCTGCTCACTTGGATAACTCCTAAACGGTGAACGTTTAGAGGATATTCATTTTTATGCTTTATTATATGCTTACCTGTAGGAGGTTGACTACGGAGGTTTCTAGCACTTAAAGCGGAGTTCCACCCAAAAATGTAACTTTCGCTTTTTAGAATCCCCCCCCCCCCCATCCCATTTGGCACCTTTCAGGCGGAGGGGGGAGCAGATACCTGTCTTATCCAGGTATTTTCTCCCACTTCCGGGCATAGGTCATCCCAGTATCCGCAGCAATCTATGCCATGTCCGCTGGCTTCTGGGAGACGCACAGGTCCCAGAAGACGGCAAGAGACCAGTGGCGCCTCCAACCCAGGGACAGATTGGCTTTGGGTGCTGACATTGCAGGCGCCCTGGACAGGTAAATTTCCTAATATTAAAAGTCAGCAGCTACAGTATTTGTAGCTGCTGACTTTTTTTTTTTTTTTTTTGGCGCAGCTCCGCTTTAAACTTTACTTAACCTGTACTCCCTCCCCTCCAGTATCTGGACTGTAGACTGAGAATTCAAACAAGGAGCACACACTCCACTTCCTGGTGGTCTTCAGCTGTCATATGATTCTTTGACTGTTTTCAACTGTTTGTGCTGTTTTGATTTGATTTTGATCTTATAATGCTTACAGAGGAACTGTTTTGGTATAGGGTGGGGAAATGTATTTTCTTCCTGTTCCAGTGACACCCAGGGCTTTGCTGTGAATTGAATTTCCTGCTTCCCCTTTTTTTCAAGTGAATTTCTTATATATTCATATTGAAAAGGTTTACAGTATCCCTATCCTTGGCCTCTAAGAATAGAATATATTTCAGAGAAGCAAAGGTTTTGCTTACACTAGTGCCCTGGGTGTCACTGGGACAGGAAGTTGAGGAACATTTCCTAGAAAGGGGCACATACAGAAGTTAAAATCGATGATCTGACTACTCCCCACTCTATCCAAAAATGAACACACACGTTCTGACTCGGGTTCTGTTTTGTCACATGTATGGATTCATTCTTTACCTTCATGAATACTTGAATATGCAGAAGTTCTAAAGGTGGTGGTTGTTGTTGTTGGGTTTGACACAACTAATTAAAAATAAACATCTGAAAAAGTATAATTTATACACTGTACCACATTTACTGTCATTTAGGTTACAGGCCCAAAATTAACTGCCAACTCCAATTGCCGCTATGAGATCGAATGGGTTACAGAGAATGCCTGCCACACCGAGTACCTGGAAAGTGATACCTGCAAACTCTTCAGCAAGGAAAGAGGCATTTCTATCGACTTAAACCCCCTGAAAGAAACGTCTGGTGAGGACTTGAATTGACCACCACTTTTTTTTTTTTTAAATTTTTAAACAATTAACTATACTTATACAGAAAAAAAAATTCCTGCATCAAATTAAAAAGGGGAAATTTTGGACTTTCAATGAAGCACGGCTATCAGGTGATTGGGGGGGGGGGGGGGTCGAAGATTATATAATGTTATTGGTACATATACACATGTTGAGTCATAAATACAAAAATACAGTGAATAAATAGTATTGCTCATTAGTAACACATGGTGTGTGTATATGTATAAATGTATGTGTAATCTGGTATTTGTTGCAAAGGGGACGGGGAGAATGTTTACTCACGAGTCAGCTTTAGGTTTCAAATGGGGTGCTGAGAGCCGAAGACATGCTGAGGGATTCATCTCCGGGAGCTGTGGCAGTGGTACAAAGACAACACAAGCAGTAATGAATAGATTACCATGGGAGTGGGGTCGCAAATGACACTGTGGAGGGTAGTAAAATATACAGCGGAAACCTTGGATTGCGAGTAATGCGGTTTACAAGCGTTTCACAAAACAAGCTATTTTTTGTTTAAAAATCCTGACTCGCTTTGCGAGCGTTGTCTCGCAAGACTAGCAGGATTCAAGCCACTGGGGTGTGCAGTACCGCATTTGGCCAAAGGTGCAGGGGCACTGGTGACGCATGGAGACACTCGGTTCCCGAGTGTCTTTGTCGCCCCCACACCTCTGGCCTTGCGCGGTACTGCATAGACAAGCTGTTGAATGGATTATCTGAGTTTCCATTACTTCCTATGGGGAAACTCTCTTTAATATGCAAGTACTTTGGTTTACAAGCATTCTTCTGGAATAAAATTATGCTCATAATCCATGGTATTAGTGTATATCACAATGTTGGTAGTGCATGTCTAATGATATAGTGAGGACTAAAGCCCAAAGCAGGGTAAAAGTGAACCCAGGTGAGGAATCAAAGTAGATAATAGAAGTAGACCGATATGGGTTTTTCCTCTGGCCGATGCCGATATATGATGCTGATTTTTGTGGCCGATATTTTAGGCCGATCCACTCCTTCCTGCTTACTCCTGTCACTCTAGCACACACTTGATGTCCTCAGTACAGATGGCACTGGTTTGGAACTGACGGATGGCACTGGCAGGTCGCACTGGTTGGCATTGGCAGGTGGCACTGGTTTAGAACTGACAGCTGGCACTAATTGGCACTAGCAGGTGGCGCTCGTTTGGAACAGACAAATGGCACTGGCAGGTGGCACTGATTGGCAATTGGAACTGGTTGGCACTGACTGGGGGTGGCACTGACAGACACTGGCTGGTGGCACTGACAGATGGCACTGATTTGCGGTGGCACTGGCAGGTTTCACACTAAGCCAAGTGAAACTGTGAAACTGACAGAGGAGAGAGAGAGGCGCTGTCAGCGTGATGTCGGGTGGGCGGGACCCAGCAGCTAAATTACACCAGCCAATGATTTTGCTGCTTTAGAAAGGGGGCGGGGTCACATACACATAGCGGCCCGCCCAGATACCATCCAATTGACTGGTGTAATATAGCTGCCGGGTCCCGCCCACCCCCAACATCGAGCTGACAGCTCCTCTCTCTCCTCTCTTTTACTTGTCAGTTTCACACTCAGCGTGGTGCTTGATGCTGTGTGAAGAAGGGAGGAGGAGCGGCGGTCAGTGTAAAATATTGGCCTAATTTTGATAATAATTGGCCGATGCTGATTTATCAAAAATGGCCAAATATCGGCCGATATATCGGTCTACCTAGCTCTCGCCAAAGGTAAGTGGTAGGGAAAAAAACACCAAGAAAAATCAATGAAATAAAACAGCCAAAATGAACAATGTAACCAAGATCTACCTGATCCTAGGTGAGAGACCATGATCCAAATGGGTTTGTTGTGTAACAAGCTGAGCAGGAAACAGGAAGTGAGTGATAAACCTGGAAGTGATATTATAGTGAGGTCACGCAACAGATGATGATGTTCAAAATTTTTAATATAAAGGCTCATCTACACAGGTGACGAAAAGCCTTGTACAGCGTTCAGTTTTTTACACATCTACGCCGTAGTATAGAAGAAATTGGGGCCATTCACATACCTGCGCCTTGCAGGACAAGGAACCACAGCACCCAGGGCCATATTTATGTTCATATTTTATCTTTTATAAATTGTATATTTTCATACATGTAAATGTATGTGCTAAAATGTACTTGTGTACTGTACTTCTCTTTCCCGCAGCTAGACCAGTCCCCAAAGCTTCTGCACCTCTCCACCGGTCTAGGTTCTTGACATTATCAGGACCAGAGCATGGTCCATAGTCCTGCTTTGGATGTGAGGGTGCTGGGGGACAGTCCACCGCCAGAACTCAGAGGATCAGGAACATAAAATGGTTTCTCCTCTCCCCTTGAAGTGCATGCATAGCCCCACTGCAAGGGATCATTTTGTTGGTGTACCCAGAGTTGGGCTTTAATCTCCTACAGGGTGACAAACCGCTTTTAAAGTGAAAGACTGCCAGGCTTATTCGTACTGGCACTTACTCAGTAAAGCTAAAGGATAGGTTCACCTTTTAGAACATGTTACACCCATATACAGGATGTAACATGTCATGAAAGGACCTGTCCCTTATCCCCCACTCTGAGAGCTAGTAGCAGATCTTCACCCACTAGCTGGCAGAATAAATAAAAATAAAAATAAAAAATAAATAAGCCTTGTCGCGTCACTTATTCGCAGTGCTCTATGAATTGAAAACTACAAGGCTTGTAGTTCTCAATGAACTACCATGGTGTTGTGGAGTGCCATGGTAGTTCATTCATTCATTCCTGTCAGAATGTATCGGTTTCCTCCTATGATGAAGCATATACTTACAGGTCTGCAGGAGACCTGCATGGCATCAGCGATCTGGTGCAATAATTTACAGGCTTTTGCAACACAAAATAGAAAATGCACATATTTACCTGCAAAAAGCTCAGCATTTATTATTTTTTGGCAAAAGGTGAACTTCTCCTTTAAATCCAGGCGAAATCATCTTGGAAGTATCAATGGCTTTAATGCCTCCCAGGTTATTTTTTTTTTTTTTTTTTCCTGCGTTTTAGGCCACATGTACACTGGGCACTTTATCCCTGGTGCATAAGACTGTGTTCGCATGGGTTTTGACTTTCAGTCATCCTGACACCATTGTTAATTGGGATCAGGATAATTAAAAGGCATTATTTATTTTATTACATTGTAATATATGATATACTGCAACTCAGCATAATGAAGAATCGGTGTCACTTGTCAGGGTATCCGGCCGCCAGCGGCTGTACGTCCCTGTAGCCGCCAGCGCGTCAATTTGTAAGGTTTTTTTTTTTTTTTTCTTTTTGTGCAGTGAAAGAGCTCTTTAAGTCAAGCCTCTTGCAGCCTCGCCCCAGTGCTGCGGCCTCAGAATGGAATTTGGCATTACAAGTCAGGAGCCAGCGGAAAACCGGTACATACATGCACAGTTGATTTACATAGGGTTCCGCTCCTATGAGATTGAGAATCTTGTGAAGATGGACCCAACAACGGTGATGCAAACAAGCTTGGTCTCTGCTCTCCTGCCACTTGGCTCCTTCAGTGTGCCAGCCTGGCCTCAAATGGTGCATGGACCAACATTGATCCTCAGCCCGGGGCCTGGGGACGCCTGCTCTAAATACACATTTGACAGTGCCATTGTGTATGAAGAACAGTAAGGTCTTGGATCGCAACACAAACCAGAGTATCCAATTTTTCTTCACTCTATCAGTACAAAAAAGTTATTTTGGCTCAAGTTACACAATAAAACTTGTTATCGGACAGAAATATCTCTTGGCTTTTTGGAGGGGTGAAGGGCAGCAAAGGTGAACACTCTCTAGAATTTTTGGTGAGATATACAAATGTGAGGCCACACATTAAACTTGTCACATTGCGTCATATGATTAGTAAAAGGAAATTGTTGTACAGATACATTTCCCATTCTTGTGTTCCAGTCGGTGCTTACCATGCAGAAGATGACAAGGGTGAATACATGTATTACTTGAATGTTTGTGATCAGACTCGTGGAGGAGAATGTTCGGGGGAAATGTCTTCCTGTCAGTTAAAGAAATCCAGCAGCCAGAGTAAAGGTGCCGGCTCCTCTAAAAATCAGGCGCTCAGGTATGTAAATGCACCGTGATGTGTACTTTATCATGTTCTGTCCTAAATAAACATTTCAATGGTACCGTATTTGCCGGCGTATAAGACGGCTAGGCGTATAAGACAACCCCCTAATTTTCCAGGAAAAATGTTGGTTTTGGGATATACTCGCCATATAAGACTACCCCCTTCCTACTAGTCTTTCTGGAAGCTGAGGGGTAGCCGGAACCGCTGACAGAAACAGGCTTTTTTTCAAATCTCACTGTACCATTACATTACATGCCCCCACTGTGCCATCACTTGCCCCCCCCCACTGTGCCATCACTTGCCCCCCCCCCCACTGTGCCATCACTTTGCCCCCCCCCCCACTGTGCATCACTTGCCCCCCCCCCACTGTGCCATCACTTGCCCCCCCCCCCCACTGTGCATCACTTGCCCCCCCCACTGTGCCATCACTTGCCCCCCCCCCCCACTGTGCCATCACTTGCCCCCCCCCCCCATTGTGCCATCACTTGCCCCCCCCCCCCACTGTGCCATCACTTGCCCCCCCCACTGTGCCATCACTTGCCCCCCCCCCACTGTGCCATCACTTGCCCCCCCCCCACTGTGCCATCACTTGCCCCCCCCCCCCACTGTGCCATCACTTGCCCCCCCCCCACTGTGCCATCACTTGCCCCCCCCCCCCACTGTGCCATCACTTGCCCCCCCCCCCCACTGTGCCATCACTTGCCCCCACTGTGCCATCACTGCCATCACTCACGTTTTGCTGATTTGTTTCCAGGCCGGTGACAGTCTCCGTGCTGCGAGCGTCCATGATTTGAAAGCCGCGCCTTCTTCTCAGCGTGTCCTGTGATAGGCGGAACATACATTTTCCCAGCTGCGCCTCTGTTCTGTGTTCCGCCTATCACGGACATCCTCTCGTCCGAGGATGAGAAGGCATCTGTGATAGGAGGAACACAGAACAGAGGCGCTGCTGGGAATATTTGTGTTCCGCCTATCACAGGACACGCTGAGAAGGAGCGGCTTTTAATTCATGGACGCTCGCAGCACGGACACTGTCACTGGCGTATAAGACGACCCCCGACTTTGGATGCATTTTTTTGCATCCAAAAAGTTGTCTTATATGCTGGAAATACGGTACTTTATTTGGATTGTCTCCTTGGTTAGTGGACTGCTTTTGTTGGACTTCTTGTTAAATGTAAATCGGGGACACACCAGACCCCTGCTGTGAGCCGCTTCATACTGCGGTGTGAACCCAGCATAAGGGAGGGCGAAGCAGTACAAGGAGCCAATCGATCGTACTGTAGCACTTGGATACTAACAAGGAACGTGTACTGATGGTGGTAGAGAGCAAAGTGACATACTAAAATCATTAGGCTGCTACGTCTCATTTCTCTGTCCAGTCAAGACTGGGGAGGGACAAGACCTGAAAGCAAATCTAAACACAAAAGCAAAACTTGAGTATATTGCAGCTTACCAATTTTGAAAGTAGTATTGAACCCATAAACATAAATGCAATGCATTGCAGCTTACCAGTCATTGGATATCGTGGCTACATTCGTGTTTTTTTTTTTTTTTTAAGGGTTATTTTGCCTTTATTTCACCTGGTAATCTGGGCAGTAGAACAAATCCTGTGTCAGGTTTGTCTACATTCTTGATGACGGCTGGATAGCAGCATTGTTGGTCTAGGGAGAGGGTAGTGTTAGACCCCATACACACTATTAGATTTTCTGCAGATTTTTGTCTTCAGATTTACCAAAACCATATAATATGAGGTCAAACCTTTTTAAGGCTACCTTCACACTGAGGCGCTTTGCAGGTGCTATAGGGCTAAAAATAGCGCCTGCAAAGAGCCCTGAAAGAGTCTCTGCATTCACTCCAGTGTGAAAGCCAAAGGCAGAGCCAGACACATCTTTGAGGCGCTGTAGGAGCAGTGAATACACTGCTCCTAAAGCGCCCCTGCCCATTGAAATCCATGGGCAACGCCTCCAAACCGCCGGCAAAGCGGCACTGCATCGCTTTGCGGGCGGTTTTAACGCTCCCCTCTACTGCCAACACCCACGATGCCCCAGTGTGAAAGTAGCCTAAGCGTTTCAATTTGTATGCAATCGGCCACGCCCTTGCACTACATGGTTTTGGTAAATTTGAAGACAAAGATCTGCAGAAATTCTAATAGTGTGTATGGGGCCTTAGACTAGCAGATTAAATAGATTTAATTAAAGCTGAACTCCAGCTCTTACTTGCAGCAAACCGTTATTTTCCTTTTGACGACAGACATCTTCCCCGGTTTTTACGGCATGGGCTCTGAAGGTCTGGCACAGTAAGTTGGACCTTCAGAGCTCATGCACTGATTACGTCATCGACTGAGACACATCTTTTGCTGGGAGGTGTCTCCAGACTTTTGTCTACGTGCCATGACCCAACACAATTAAGCACAGCAACAAGAGAAGGGATGTAGCATTACATTACATTATCTCAATGCCATTTTGTCCCCAAGTCTCGTAGCCCCACGCTTTGGGAATACCGCCATCTTGTATATGCCTTTATCAGCTAAAAGTACATTTTTTGTGGACTAAAAGTATATATTTAGCCCAGCTGGGCCAATAGGTTTAGGTAGCCGGAAACGACTCCATGAGCCCAGACACAGATACCGCGTTCACCCTGTTCCGATGAACCGCCGACCGAGGACACAAATGTCTGGAGGTGGCATCTTCTCCAGGTGGTGGGAGACGGCAAATAGCTCTCCAAATCTCCCGTTCTCTGCTTTGCCATAGTTTGTGGGTAGGAGGCCAGCCCACAGCTCTTTCCAAAACACAGTGACAGGGGGTGCTGTTACAGATACATTGTCTGGACAGCTTGGTATGTTAAATTAAAGCGGTTGTAAACCTGCATCAAATTTTTTATTTTTTTTCTCCTGTAAGGCAAAAGTCATAATGAGCTAATATGCACCGCATATTAGCTCATTATGAAATACTTACCTCGGAACGAGGTGTGTAGCACTTACCTGGTCCACGCCGAGCGAGATTTCATCTTGCCTCGGCGTGTCTTCCGGGTATCGCCGCTCCAGCGCTGTGATTGGCTGGAGCGGCGATGACGTCGCTCCCACGCGTGCGCAGGAGATTTAAAACTCGGCAAGGTCCGGCGGCTGCCGGTCCTTTCGCCGTAGATCCCCCCCTACGCATGCGGCGCATTGCGAGGGGAATATCTCCTAAACCGTGCAGGTTTAGGAGATATTCTCCTTACCTACAGGTAAGCCTTGTTATAGGCTTACCTTTAGGTAAAAGTAAAAAAAGTGGGTTTACAACGACTTTAAGTTAAACAGACTTGGTGGATTATCAGGTGAAAATAAAACCAAATGCAGCCACCTAAACTATTAATTTGGTAAACTGCAGTTTTAACAATTTTTTTGTTTCTTATTTTAATATGCTTTGTGGAGCATGCATTCGTTTTCTATTTTTAGGCTTTTTTCGTTTAATGTCACCTGGCAATCCAACCACGAAGTCTGTCATTTTTAACTTCAATGCCAGTTGCACATGGATGGAATAGTTTACTGGTGATTATACTCAGGATCTTGTTGACCGAAAGATGGCGAATAAGATTCGGTTCACACTGCCACGATTTGGGATCTGACTTGTGAGATCCCAAGTCATGTGACATGTGAAATCTCCTTTTAGTCGATGAAAGCCATCTTAATTGGCATTACTGAAGTCGCTTCGACTTTTGAAAAGGTTCCTCTACTACTACTAAAGCAGAGTACCAGCTTTAACCGAAATGCGTTAGTTCATGTGAATTGTACACTGCTATTGTGCCAAATAAAATTCTTATGCCGCGTACACACAATCACTTTATGTGATGAAAAAAAACAACGTTTTTAAAAACGTCGCTTTAAATGACCTTGTGTGGGGGAAAACGTCTTATGTCTTCTGAAAAACGACAAAAAAAAAATTGAAGCATGCTTCAATTTTGTGTCGTTTTTCAAAACGTAATTTTTTACTTCACAGAAATTGACCATGTGTAGCAAAAAACGTCGTTTAAAACGACGTTTTTACACCTGCGCATGCCCAGAAGCTAGTTATGAAGCGAGCTTCAATGGAAAAACGTGGTGAACGTAACCTCGCTTTGCTAGAACATTGTGAGAAAAACAATGGTGTGTAGGCAACTTCGTCTTTGAAAATTGAAGTTTCAAAAACGTTGTTTTTTACTTCACAGAAAATGTGTTTTTTTTTTTTCATCACATAAAGTGATGGTGTGTATGCGGCATTAGAGGAAGCAGCTTTGAGTTGCCAGCGTTTTTTTTTTTTTCTATTATGGACGCGCAGTGAACTACACAGCCAGTGCACCAACGCTGCTCATCAACTGCCATATAGAAGTAGAGCTTGGTTGAGCCTTTTCATTGTATAGTGTGTTCTTTATTCAGTGACGGAACAATAAAAATTGCTTATATTAATTGAGGTGCCTGAAAATTCCCACCAACAGGGGATTTTCTGTGGTTCTATACGTTTATTAGGGAAGTGGCATCTAGCAGAAGTTGTATCACCATTGACCTATAGACTTGTTTAAACATTTTGTCACTTCGATGTTTCTAAATGTTGGCATGTACTGTGTATATACACTATATGGATGCGTTCAGTAATTTTTTGATGTCTTCACTTAGATATTCTGATGGTGACATTACTTTGACGTATTCTGGAGGAGAAACCTGTAGCACTGGCTTCCAGCGTATGACTGTGATTAATTTTGAATGTAATGAAACGGCAGGTAAAAAGAACTTTCACTGTATTCCATTTATAAATGATGGCTGTATGGGACACATTCGACTATTCACAAAGCTCTAACTCAAGAATAATTATATTGATATAGCCAGAGTTTTTTTTCTCAGAAAATAGGTGCAGGAAGTGGAACTCAACCAAACAGATTTCACAAACAGTAGAAGGGTCTTAATGGGGCATTGAATACCAGGATTGCATTACATACATAATGCAGAGTTCATGGGGGTTACACACAGAGTGCAGAGCTGTCACTTGTAAACACAGAAACCCTACTTCTGTGTTTGCAAGTGATTGTGGTGAGCAGGCACCAAAGGATCTGAGCCAAAGGTGGTGGAACTGAGTTCCCCCAAGTTCCCCCTGAAAAAAAGCCCTGGATATAGCCATGTGAATGTAAACTCCAAATGTAATTGGACTTTGAAAATAACTATCACTATTTTGCTGTTAAGTATCCTTTGCCTTGTATGTTGGCTTTGTAAAATGAGGCTAATGTTCAACTAAGTTCCACAGTGAAGAAGCTACAGTGGAACCTTGGATTATGAGCATAATTCGTTCCAGGAGAATGCTTGTAATCCAAAGCACTTGCAGATCAAAGCAAGTTTCCCTATAGAAGTCAATGAAAACGAAGATAATTTGTTCTGCATCGACTTCTATAGCATGTAATACCACATGTGGCCAGAGGGGGGGGGGGTGCTGGAGAGCCTCGGAAATACTCGGACAGCTCAGCTGAACTCGGAAACCATCGAGATCTGAGTATTTCCCAACCGATCTGAGTGTCCCCGGCGCCCCCGCACCTCTGGCCAAATGTGGTACTGCGCACCCAAGGTTCCACTGTAGTTAACTTAAAGTGGAACTAAAGCTGAAAAACATAAGGAAAAGGCAGGATCTTTATTGCAGAGAAAACGTGTATCTTCTGCAATTCCTTGTACAATGCTCACTGAGCTGTGCATGTACAACTCCATATATACGTTCTGGCATACTCCATGTGTACTGGGATGACTGAATGGGTGATGTCATCCCGTGTCAGCCAATCAAGATGGTCTGAGGACTGGCACCCAGAACAAGCAGGGGAGAAGATGCTGGTGAGGGATTTTGCTCTTGTTGGACCATTGGAACTAAGGCAAATATTTTTCCCTATTCTGCTTTAAAAACGTGATGGTTTTTTACAGGGCTGTGGAGTCGGAGTCGAGGAGTCGGGGGAAATTTTGGGTACCTGGAGTCGGAGTCGGCAAACAATGCACCGACTCCGACTCCTACTAAATTTAGATTGGAATTAAAAAAAAAAAAGCAAGTTTAAATGTCCCAATTCACAAAAAGTTATAATTAATGACTTCTCTACTGTAAGAATAAAGACCAATGCATGCAGTGCCTCACGTAACCGCAAAACGAACACGTTAAGTGACCGTGAAGAAGCATGCTTTTCATGTGCTTCACTATATGGCACGCAACGCACAATTAGGAGCTGCAATACTTATACTTTCCATAGTGTTGTGTTCTGCTTTTACAGGGAACGCATGTTAGAGAACCAGTAAGTGTCCAAATAAAAAAATTCCAACAGGAGTTTTATAAAGCACTAAAAGAAGTTGAAAAGTATGATCGCTCATCAAAACTTACTGTTGAAGAAGCCATCCTTGTTTATCCAGAGATCGTTAGTGATGTGGCCAGAATAGTTACTGCAATGCCACCCACCCAAGTCAGTGTCGAAAGATTATTTTCAGCCCTAAAAACAATAAAGTCTGACTTAAGAGCCTCTATGAAAGAGGATCTGGCAGAGGCAATTCTCTTCCTTAGAACTCTACATTGAATTGATTTGCATTTGCTAAGCCTAGAACTACATTTCAAGATTAATATAAACCATTTCTAGGTTTTACAGATTTTGTTTTTGGTTCATTATAGATAAGCTTTGTTTTTGTTCTAAAACAACCAAATAATGTGGTTTGTATTTTTGAACTGGTAAAGATCCTGTTTCTGATGTTTATGCCTGCTGCTACTATCCAGCCACTTGATTGATTAATATTTTTTTTTTTAATAAAACGTTGTTTTCATTGTGTTTGTCTTTTGCTTAAACTGTGCAATACAGTAGACTGTTGGCTTCCCAACCAGTAGTCCTGTGGTAGGTTGCATTTCTTTCCTTCAAGGAATGTATAAAATACATTCGCATATTAATACAGAGGAGTCGGGGAGTCGGAGTCGGAAGTACATAAAACGAAGGAGTCGGAACATTTATCTACCGACTCCACAGCCCTGGTTTTTTAGGGCTCATGCACA